>NW_013952498.1:859327-861960 GCF_001266775.1 Austrofundulus limnaeus | reverse complement strand
TGTGTGTGTGTGTGTGTGTGTGTGTGTGTGTGTGTGTGTGTGTGTGTGTGTGTGTTGGGTTTCTCAGGGCAGGAGACAAATTTGCTCTGAAATGACTTTACTAACTCAGCACTAGGAGGCTGGAATTTCTGACCTTCTGCGTACAATGTTGATGTTCTCGTGCATCTTCTTATAGTTAACACTTGAGCCTGGCTCAAAGCGGCTCATGGCCACCTTGGCCTTAGCACCGAAGGCTGCAGAGACATGAAACCATCTTGCTCCTGTTCCGAGAGCCAACTAGATCAGAAAGAGCAAAAAAAAAACATTTCCACTATTTTAATGTATCACTGAGCACTGAGCAAGGTGTGAAGAAACAAAGGTCAGAAAGGCATTTAAATGATAAAAGTCGTGGAAAAAGTTCCACAGGAAAGAAAGCATGGGTTGGTTAAAACATACACCTTCGCTGACAGCTGGACCAGTAAAAAAAAGAAGAACCCTCTATCTTGTTCTCAAATATTTACAGTACTTCATAGTACATTTTAGACAAAAAAGGGACTCAAACTGTTGTCAGAAACTGAGTATTTGACATATTTATTGTGTAATTGGAAAATACAAAGAAATTGCCTGTTTAAAGTTTCGGTCACAACTTAAAATTAAATTCAAATCTGCCATGGCAATAATTGACCAGAAACATCTTTAAACCAATTACATTTATTCATTTAAGAATCTTTTGTGGACTCAGTGGAACATCACTACTCTCTGGGTTAAAGTTCTTCTGGCTCATGCGGGTCAGCCTCACCCACTGGACTGCAGTTTGCACTTTGACAACACTGAGTGGATTAAACATTCACTGATGCTGTTAATCACATAGAGTTTGGGGCAAAAAGTTTTTTTTTTGTTTCATTACCACAACTATAATCTACAATCCCAGATACAAGGTCCAACCATTCCTTCTATGTAAGGTTACAATAATTTTAGGAAAAGTTATCTGTGATGTAAAGATAATCCAATCTTCAAACTGGKAACTATTATAAATAAGAGAGTAAAGTAACAGTAAATGAAAAGTTGCTTGGGTATTTGGWTACAAATACGTTAACCCTTACAAGAAGTCGATATGAAGACATTTTAATGAGTCAAACATGGAGAATTTGGGTTTGCTTTGTGTAATCAAGTCATGAAAGAGGAATATTTGGATGTAAGGTGTTATCACCAACAACAAAAAGTGTGCATTAAATAATCAATATTAATGAACAATTCTAAAAATGTATGTTTGGCAATCACATAAATGCCCAAATCCAGCAAATTGAGAGTGTTATGAACATTACAAAGACAGCACACATATTTACCACACTTGAAATAATCGTCGCATATTTTGGGGGGTAATATGTTAAATAACCAAAGTCCAAACTGGTAGGGAAAAAAATGCATTCCTATAGTATTTGTGAATGTGAGGAGTGGCACTCGTTTCTGTGTGTACTTATCATACAGTAGTTTGTGTTTTGTTCCAACTATTACTAGCTTTTGGTGAAAATAAATTCATACATAAATGTTGTAGGCAGTTGGTTCCTTTTTTTATACGAAACTACAAACACAAAAAGCTGACTCAGCTTCCTGTAGTTTGCCTTCTTCAGATCAGATGACACTAACATCTGTGGTTAATGTTTATGTATAAACGACTAACGCAACCTATTAAAACTTTCCGTTTCCTTCAATAAAAGAAATAGACAAACCATAATTAGACTCATTATAGAAAACAAATTCGGTAACAAAACGGTACCAACATCATATTATGGGATTTTTCGTGGAGCAGAAACACGCTGCTGTCGGCTCCAGCTGTCAAAAGTACAACTCGACTTAAAACTAAACCAAAGCATAACCTTGTGATCACCTTGTAAACAACAGCTGACCGAGGCCCGCTTCTACCGCCAGACTGACGTTGACTGAACCAATGTTTACAAATGACAGGTTTAGCAACACTTTTGCGTGAGATCTTTATCAAGTGGGAGYCAGTCGTTACAATGCTGTCAGGAGTCAGGACGTTTAAAAAATCTGAGAACAGCAGCTTTTCTCTTGATTAATCGGCTGTTAGACGGCTAAAATAGTCGGTAGCTGAAACACAGACGTAAAATATTTTATGTTAAATCCTCAGTAGACTGCATCATGTCTGCAAGCAGTTCTGTAAAAATAAAAAAACGAAAAAAATCGTTTACTTACCCGGAGTCTGGAGACAGTCAAACAATACGACGCCATTTTTAAACTCCTAAACAAATCAGTGTCGCATTTTTATTACGTCACTGACTATGAGCAAGAGCCCGTTTTTTTTTTTTTTTTTTTTTTTTTTTTTTTTTTTTTTTTTTTTCATGGCCAAAAGTATAAGTTTTATATAAAATTTGAACAGTAGATACAAAGTGGATGAATAAATTGGTTGTTTTGTTTTGTGAGTTTTGTTATAAAACTTTTGGGTTAACTTTTTTAAACAAGTTTGTAAATTAAGTGATTGCATTTGTGTTGAATTTGTTTTAAACATTTTATTAGGGCAGAAAACGACAAAAACTAGACTACTTGTTATTGTCTCAGCGGTGTAGGAAAATAAGTACCATTTAGGCATATACCACTTTTAATAATGATAATAATAATAATAATAATAATAATAA
>NW_013952498.1:854979-858246 GCF_001266775.1 Austrofundulus limnaeus | reverse complement strand
TAGCTACATTGTTGTCTAAACAGCATAATGCAGCAAAATGTAATTGTTTTGAATATCAACGCAAAACAACACATAGTTCTTCAAAAAACGTATTATACGTCAGGAAACCCAAAAATGGTTAAAAAAAGAAAAAGCTGATCCGGTGTGTGTAAATACAGATCAACCTAAAAAGATGCTTTTTGTTCAGCTGATGTTTTGCCGTCGTGTCAGTTATAAAAACAAGGTATCATAGCAAAGACGCTCTGCCTTACCCCCCAATGGTTTTACAGACGTTAAGTACACTTGGTGAAGAAAAAAATTAAATAAAACGGAAACAACTTTACTGGGTTTCATGCATTAAGATCCTTAAAGAGAGAGGATCTAAACTGGAAGCACGGATGACTTTGGGACATTTCGATTCAGTACATCATAACAAGTTTACACACAACATGATTACTGAAATCAAACAAACATCGACTACAGAAGAGTATTATTGCCACTTCTGTTTTTGTTGTTTTTCCTTTCCAAAAATATGGTGACTCGAAGAGCACAAAATGTGCTTCAGCCAAAGACACAGAAAACGTAAAAAAATAATTATAATTCCAAACAGTCTGTGTTCAATATGTTACAGACTCAACCACTTTGGCAAAACGAACTCATCACCTTGAATTCAAATTTTAACTAAGGTGCCTTTTGTGCGCTCTCCACTTCAACCACCACCACTCTTACAGCCCTGCTTCACCAATCCAAACAGGAAGTGTCCATTAGGGACAGTGCAAATGTGCGCTGCCTTTTTTTCCCCCCTTTTGGGATACATAAAGAGAAACAAATGAAAAACAATTTTATAGATCCATTTTAAAAACATCCAAAAGCACAGTTTACCCCATTAAATTCCCTGCTCACTTATTGGTTCCGTTATATAAAGAACTGTGGGACATTTTGTTATACGTCACAATCAACAGATGTGTTATTACCTTCAGAATAAATACAGCACTCGTTGACTATTTGGCAACTATAAAGATATTGTTGGGTTAATAAAGAGAGTCTCGGGTTAAAGACTAGATATTTACAAGGTTTAGAAGCACAGCCGTTATGGGCCTGGCTACATTTTTATTTATTTTTTTTAAAAAGGAAACAAAAATAAAAAACTGTCCGGTCACTACACCTTTAAATCGACAGTGACTCTAGCGCCCTCTACTTGCAGTGAGCTGTGAAATAAACTTCTCCAACATATCCCTCCACAGGTGAGGGATCACACTTGTAATGCTAACCTTTAGTAAAAAAATGCTTTCCCCCTTCCATTTTAAAGCCATACGTTTTCTTACTATATGATGCTTTAAAAGCCAAACATCAAAGAAAAGTCCCAGTAGCTTTAAACTACAGATCATGCTTGATTTTCCCCTCCATAGAAACTACTGCAGGTCCCACTGTGCTACCAGGCGTTACACAATGTGTTTTTAAGAAAAAAGTGCAAAGATGAGGCTTAGAACACAACACCACCATGAGTTGGGAGTACACACCGTTGTTTTATAGTGCGTTTGCACAGACAGTGTGGGTTAAGGAAAAGGAAGAATCATGACTGACCTATGGCACTGAAGTCTTCCTCCCATTCTCTCCTTTAACACCAGTACCAACATGAATCCTGCTCCTCTGTTTAGCCTCAGAATTTAGTGCAACACAAGAAAGAGAAATAGATGTAAAGTGTGCATTGTTACAAACGCACACCTAACTGACTCTGCTCCAGATTTGTTCTTCTACGAAGCTCCCGTGTGGTGACAGAATTATTTAAAAGCTTGCAAAATCGGCCGTACCTGCCTGCTCTCACTGTAACTTTTCTCGAGATAAAACCCTATTTTCCGCGTGCCTTCGAGCATGGGGGTACCCAGAAACAGTCTACCCTCTTCTCTGAGTGTAGGAGCCAGGCGCTCTCCACAGGCCTACCCGTGACCACCGCTCCCCATCATGCCTCAACGCCTGCCAGCGTGTCTCCAAAGCTCCAGCGTCACGTCAAAGAGACGGCGACTGGCGCTCGACACGGTGACTGGAGGTCAGTGAAGGCAACAGTGCAAATGTATGTTCCCTCTTGTGTTTGTGTCTGTGTTGGATGTCTGCGGGGAAGGGAGTTCTGCTTCTGTCTCGTTGATGCTTTGTGGAATTTTTAAAATATTTTTCTTTTCCTCCTCTCCTTTACAGCGGGCCGTACTTAGCCTCGTAGCGGGCCAAGGTGTTCTTGCAGCGCCCGCAGTCCTTCCTCAGCTCGGCTACTTGCTGCCTCAGAGCTGCGTTTTCCCGCTCGAGGAAGGACGCGCGCACTGTGATCTGGTTCTCTTTCAGCCGCCGTGCGTCGCGAGAACGCTTCGCKGCCAGGTTGTTCTTCTTCCTCCTGGACCAGTACTTCTCATCCTAAAGAATGAAAACGACTATCAGTAAGACGTCCAGTAGAATTCACTTGCACCAAACGTAATACATTTATTGCAAATGGACCGTGTTGTTCTTTCAAGSGGCACTACCTTCTGCTCGTCAGGAACGAAGACTTTCTTGGCCTTCTTGATCATCGGCTGAGGTTTCAGCTCCTCGTCAGAGAACTTGTGCTTGCGCGGGTTGAACAGCTCTCCCCCAGGAACGCTGGACAGGACCAGATCTGTCGGATCCGGCTGGAAGTTGATGTCCACCTCGATGGCATCTGGGTCAATGGGGGAGGGCGTGTTGCGTTCTGCAGAGTCCATAGCAAAACATTATTATTGTGAGGCCATTCTTACCYTTTTATTTTGTTACAATATTTCCTGTATTTCATCTGAAATTGATGCAGAAACACCATCTGAACATGTTAGCTGAAGGGTAACCTGGCTTTACTWACAAATATAAAAAAATGAATAAACTGATTTCTTACTTTTAAGAATATAGAGCATGTTGCTTTAGATTTCTGTAAAGCAAAACCCCACAAACATTTTTTTGGCTTTTGCGACAAATGGAAAATATTACATTTTTGTTTTATGCAAGCTTATGTCTCAGAGGAGAAACTAAAATCATCTCATCAAAACACAGATATTTCAGCTTAGCTTTTAYCTCTGCTCATAATTTTGAGATTCATGGATTATCGTAGCGAACCACCATCCAGATTGTTTAGGCAACATGTATATGTTGTGGAATAATATGTGACCCATCACATCGAAATGAGGATTAAGTCCAAAAGTGGAATGTAGAGAAATAGGCAGATATAGGGTTTTGATTTAAACGTTTGCAAAAAATTGCATTTTGTCTAAATATAATGAATTAATGCCTTTTAAT
>NW_013952498.1:849006-854916 GCF_001266775.1 Austrofundulus limnaeus | reverse complement strand
AAATTAGGATTCAGACCTAATATAAATATATTATTGTAACCAACAAGACAAATTAAGTTATATCTTTGGAAAAGCTTATGATATCAGGATGATCCAGGAATCAAAATGCAGCTTTTAAAGCCAGAAATCTGAAAATGTAATTAGATCATTTTGACCAAATTTGACTTAATCCTCATTTCGAGATGGGTCACATATAATCTGCAAAGTGAGTTCATGTGTRAATAGAATCTGTATAATCTGAGCAACATAAATAAAATACAGTGTTACAGCTACAGGGAGATGTTTTCTTTTTAGCTTTTGACAGACATTAGTGAGTCTTTACATTCCTCTAATCCAAGGACATTTAGACAATGTGTCAGTATAAACTACACCTGTTATTGCTTACCCTTTTTCTTCACTTCCTGTTCTGCTGTTGCTTCCACAGGCAAAGAGTTCTCCTCTTCCTCCTCTTCTTGTCCTTCCTGCTCTTCCTCCTCTTCTAGTTTAGCGGGTTGTAAGGTGGTGACCGTGATGGGCTCCTCTGGATCCGTGGTGGCCGTGGACGGAGAAAGAGGAGGAGCAGGATTTGGGGCGGAGACAGAAACTTCAGCTGCAGGAGGAGCGGCAGCAGTGGGAGCGGGAGTGGACGTGACGGCAGCGGCCAAGTCGGGAAGTTTGCCAAGGGATTTGCCTTTGCCATCAACCGAAGCCAGAGTCCTCTGCAGCTCCTCCTCCTCCAGGCTCACGGGGATGCCGTTCTCCAGGAGGAACTCGTCCAGGTCCATGTACTCCAAGTGGAAGGTCTCCCCGTCGTAAGGAATGGTCTTCTCCCAGATGGCGGGGGTCAGGGAGGCCGATACGCCTCCACTTCCGCCACTACCTCCCCCTGTTCCTCCTCCTCTTGCACCTCCACCATCGCTGGACGCCACCGCCCCACCTCCTTCGCCATTCTCAGAGGAGCTCTGCTTCTCTTTCTCTAGATCTGTACAAAAAGACAAAGAGGAATAAACAGTCGTTTGTGAAACGTCCAGCACAGCGACCCAAGGGTCTAAAACAAAGAAACATGCACAGCTGCAAGGGACAGATGTGATTATGTGCAACCAAAAACTGCAGAAACAAAATATTACAGCACTGATGGASAGAGTTTGTGCAAATATGGAATGAAGCAGATTGAGGTGGCACAGAAGTCAGACTGAGATCACTTGTTCCACTGATGCAACCCTAAACAGAACTACTACAGCCTGGAGACCAGATAAATCCAAAACCCATGTTCTGAGAGGAACACCAGACATGTCTCTGTCTTCAGGTGTCTTCACAGTCTGCTTTCACAGCTTTCWGACCAGCRGAGACKACTGGGAACTTTTTGTTCTTTTCTGCTTCCTCGCAGCCCTGAGAGGAAACGAGCGACGCGCAACACATGGTACACAAACCGCACCGTCACCACAAACACCCACCATTTTTATTAAAACACCTGATGAGAGATTATATGACGTTTTTGTAACTCTGTCAAATTTTTTTTAAATACAATAAAAACTGAGTGCCACCTAAAGCTTACCGTCGTCGCCTTCCTCCAAGATATTAGGAGGAGGGATATCCATGATCTTCTTCAAAACAAAAGGGAAGGACTTCTGTGGAGCCGCCGGAGCGACGTTCAGGCTGGGCTGAAGTGCCAGCGCCACCGCCGCTTTGCCGGGCATTGTTCCTTGCCGAAGCTCCGAGGGGGAAACCGGGACGGTGTTCGGCCGCTAAACCGGAACTCACAAAGGGCGGAGAGAAAAAAAAAAGTACCGGGATTTGTAACTTTAGCTGCGACTCCTGCTGGCGTCTGAGTCCGTACGTCAATAAAAACGCTGAAAGACGAGGAAAAACAAATTGTTCTCTGAMTCCACAGAGCGTTCTCATTGGATATTCATGAGTCGCTTGCCACGCCCGCTGACAGAATGCTCGAAGCGGATTGGTTGTCATCGTCGCGTGCCGCACCCATTGACAAATTAAAGGAAGCTGATTGGATGTCACCGCCATGAAAACGAATATATGCATCACCGCGGTTCTTTTTCTCTTAGTTTTACTATTCTCATTTTAAAGCGGGGGGATGTTTAAGCATAAGTCWGAGCTACAGTACTAATATACAGTATTTTAAATGGAAAGTTTTAATGTGTCGGCTGGAGATGAAGGAGACTTTGACGAAAATCAACTTCTGAAGTTCCCACCGCTCGTGTTGGATTAGAAACTGAGCTGCCTCCAAAATACAGCGTCTGCCCCTCAAATGACTTCTTGTCACTTGCAGGAACAAGACACTCGTGGCCAAACACGTGCGGTTCCGCCCATGTCTCCTCTCGTGAAAGTACAATCTGTCGCGTGGGCGGAGCTCCGGTTSCACTGCACGTGCAAAGCCATGAGAGCAAGAGCGCGCGCGCACTGGTTAAACAGGAGTGCGGACCTTCGTATTTGTGCATTTTGACCTATTTTTAATAAAGTAGAGAGGTAACACGCAGCACGGTTTTCTTTCTGTGCACACACGAATAATTTGAAAATTAAATTAATGCTATAGATTAACTACAAGTGCTATAATTTCACATTTCCATTCTTCATAATTTGCTATTGCCCAAAATAGTGAATACCTCTCACAAGTCGTCATGTTTGGGCTCAAAGACTTTAGAATAGCTGTCYAATAATGCATTAGCTCAGGCAAGTTCTTAAATAAATAAAAAAATAATTAAAATAAAAATATTGTACGAGATCTATGGGATTTGAACTCACATTAGTGACCTCATTTGTTAAACTCATCATACTKAAATCATCACCTTGACTARTTTTTTCTTTAAATATGAAAAACATTTATTTCTGCAAATATGTCACACTACAGTTATATTAACTGTTCTGCAAATAAAAGTTATAATGACTGAAGTCTGGAGTACAAACCCAGCAGAAGAAAAAAATATTTTTATATCTCCATCAATCACTGAGTTTGATGAAAACATGTTTTTTTTTCACTTACACAGCTGCAACTATTTCTTTACTGAGTAGAAAGAGGGGGAAATCTTTTAAATGTTGATGTTAAACAAGAAAAACTTGTCTGTTTGTAAACCATGCAGTAAATAAAAAAAATGCAAATGGTGTGCATTTGCACTAAAATACATTTTTAGTCAAAACTGCTGCCATTGCACTCATCACATGATTAGTGCGTTTAGAAAATGTGCCAACATGAAAGCAAATGTCTTGATTTTGCCGTTACAAAAATATAAAACTGCAACTTCAACACCAAAGTGGCTATGGTCATTTTTTTAGAAACTGAGCTACAATTTAGCTAACAAGGGTGACCCCAAACTAACTGAGTTATTCTCTTCTTTGGCTGTTAGGACACAATTGTTTTTAAGAAACAAGTGTAAATGTATTTTAGATTTATTACTTTTTATAGTTTATAGGAAAAAGCTTTGGTTACAAAAACATTATTGGAAGTTTTACTTTTTTATCATAATGAAAAAATAACACTAAAAAAACTTAAAACCATAACCAGGTCCACACAAGTCCACACCTGGACGGAGCAGAACAGCCTGCAGGTCTGAGCTGCACCACAACACTGCTGACCTGGCCATCGTTTTGCTGCATTTTCATGTCTTTGTCATCAATTCCATTGCATTTTGCATAAAGCAAATCTATTTTCTTGRTCTGTTGTTATTTATTTAAAACAGTGTTGACGGCATGCAGGACACGCTGCTGCACACTGTGACTGACAGCTGACCCTCCATCTCTGCTTTATGCCTTTCTGTCTTCTCCTCTCCTTTTGCAAAGAAGGCAGAGATAAATAAAACAGCTAATGGTGCAAATTGCAGTCACTAAACAACATTTACTTACCTACTTACTTACCTACTTACTCACTTACTCACTTACTCACTTACCTACTTACCTACTTACTTACCTACTTACTTACCTACTTACTTACTTACCTACCTACTTACTTACTTACCTACTTACTTACTTACTTACTTACTTACTTACTTACTTACTTACTTACTTACTTGTCATTTCCTACATCAAAACATCCTCTTATAAACAATGAAAAGTACTACATGTACAACTAAATGTGAAATAAACAAAACAGAAATACTAATAAAAGTATGAGAGGATTTTTTTTTTGATGGTTTTACTCATTGTTGAGTTATGATGAGTAGCTGCATTCCCACTGGAAGGGAATTCCAGTATAAATTCACAACTTGTAAGTGGGAAATTCCCACTTCCCAGTAAATTGGGCAGCAGCAAAAYTATCTGTTWAAAAAAAGTATCTAAATTGTAGATTTTGCGTGGCGATATTCATCGGCTTTCGGCCACTTTTAAACTGAGTGAAGCTCCACCTATTGTGGTGGGATGCCATAATTTTGTAGGTAAAATAATCAATATGCATTATGAGGGGTGTAGTTTATGGTTAATGTTGGCCTTAAAGCAGAATACTCTTTTTAAAATAAAAACATAAATACATCTTTGAACCTCTCACGGGCCACATAAAATGCCATAGTGGGTCTGATTGGTAGGGAGTGTCAACTGATCTCCAGTCTTGAAGAACTGAATGGTCTTTATTATCAATTTTTATTTTTAAGAAGTTAGTTAATGAAGTGAGTATTGGGTTTGGGGGGTTGGAGGCTTATCTGAAAAATACTTAAAATGCTCCCAACAAAAATATGAGCTCCAATGTATTTTTTTTTTACAGCAAAACAGGTGCACAGAAATATCTAATGACATGATGAAACCCTGACTGAAGACTGTTTCAGTTTGATTGCATCAGGCTGCCATGAAGTGACATTATAGTGAAACACCTGCTGATATTCTGCACCTTACATCATGAAGCTTGGACTTTAACTCACTGTATAACTGACCTATTGATCTGAATGACATAACAAACTCATTTAGATGATAATTAGATCTGACAGTTGGTGATAGACACCTTTCAGGTAGTGATTTATTAGCATAATGTTAAGATTGGATTTACATTATCTCACAAATAATTTATTCTAACTGGTCTGCTTTTGAAAATAAACCAAGGTTGGTATCCAGACATTTATGACAAGTGCTGCACATGAAGTTTTAAGGTCTTTTTGCTCAGATAAGTGCAGTAAAGTAAAAATTAAAAATGCTCACCAATGTCATCAAAGGCAGGGAAAGAGAAGGAATAGTCAGCTAAGGCCCTCAGGAGGTCKGGAATGTCGCTCCTTTCTCCAAAGAGGATCTGGTTTTCTGCTGACATGTTCAACAACCTGTAAAAACGGCCTCCTTTGTTGAAAAMACGAGTCCAGCTAAGGAGCAGGCCTGAAATGTGTGTTCGAGTTCCTGCAAATGACTTCTGTGACTTTTTCACTTWCTTAAGAAACAGCACGGGACACCTGCATGTGTTTAAAAAAATAGATTTAACGAGCAACAAAAACACGCCCCTATAAAGCTTTGACTTAGTTACATTCGAGAGCAAGCCTGTCAATCAAACTGCAGCGCCTACCAGTGAGCACGAGAGGGCGGCCTTTGATTTCAARATCAAGACTTCTGCACGTGCAGGCAGAGCTGTTCCTTCACCCAGAGCAACACTGGAACCTAGTGTTGGATTTTATGAACTACAAACAAACAGAAAATTTACAGAGGAAAACTGATTGGCCGAGCTACAAATTTAACCCCGCCCCCGTCTATTGTGATTGGCCTGTCTATTTGTTGAACCCTGCTTCCGACTGTTGTGATTGGACAGGGCCTGTCCTTATTCTATTGTTCACCTCTCATGTCTCATCTGTTGTGGCTCATTACAGCCTCATTGAAAATAAACCGGTGTCGAAATTTTGTAAACTTACCAGTGTTTTGTAAATTGCATGTTTTTGTTTTTAATAAAGTAAAAACATGAAATGGTGAAAAACAGTCGTTACTCCTGTTTGTAGCTGCCAGGGGTCAATAAAGAAC
>NW_013952498.1:837899-848763 GCF_001266775.1 Austrofundulus limnaeus | reverse complement strand
TAATGTTGAAAGTGTTCGATAGAAAATAGTGTCACTAGCGCCCCCTTCAGTTTCGGAATGCAATAGTCCCATTTCCATATAAGGAATGGGACCGACGGAAAGGTCTGTCACCGCCCCGTTCTGCATGCTGCAGCGAAGTGTACTTGTCCACACTTGCTGGTGTTCAAATAACATTTGTGAAAGTGTTAAATTTTAACACCATTTTTTTTTTGTTAATTTAACACCCACCAGCGTTTATTATTCAACAATTCTGGGTGTCACATTAACATAAAAATGGTGTTAGTGTTAAAATATAGTGTTAAAAGTAACACCAGTGTATTATTACCAAAGGAAATTATGGTGTTATAAAAGTTAACAGACACCACAAGGTGTCAGTACACCAAAACTTTAGGAGTAAAGTCAAACTCTTTGCACTACTCAGTAGTTAGTAGAAAAGTATAATGGAGTCATCCGTCACACACCAGGAAGTACCTCTCACTCATGGTGTCTGTTTATGGCCAATAACAAAAACTTAAACTTGAACAAACTGAACAAGGAAACTACCCAGAATAACTAATTTTTACTCTCATGAACTTCTTTAACCGTCATAAACATGCAAACACATCATTTCTACAAGATTACTCAGCATTCCTTGCTGACAAAATACTGGTCTGACATGAGGTGGAAGAGGGCGGGGTTTTCAGAAAACTGCTTTCAACACTGCATGGTGTCATATAACAAAACACTTAACGGTGGGCAGAGCTTATTTAACGCTGTCCAGTGTTGATAAAACACTGAGGAAATCAACATTGTGAATTAACACCAACAATGGGTGTCACTTTACTCGGAAAGTGTTAAATAACATTAGTGGGTGTTAAATCAACACCCAAAAGTTTAACACTGAACTGTTTTTTGCTGTGTATCTTCTGATTATGAAGTCTGTGTTTTTATTCTTTTTTCCCCTTTCGAGCTACAGGAAAAGGTTTCCATATCAGGAAAGAAAATTGCTTTATATTTAGACAATTGAAAAAGACATAACTTGACAAGAACTTTGCTTTTATTGTGAAAAGAACACAAACTTTTGGCTGAAATGTGAAAGGACACGAGGGAGAAAAACATATGCTAATTACATTGATCCTAATTCCAAATGTGTTAAAGATTAAAGATGCAATACAGAGGATTGTGCAACAACCGAGAAACGTTTTTTGAGTAGCATGAACACCAAATAGAGAAAAAAATGTTATATTGTTTTAACTTAAAACTATGACCAAAAACACAACACTACATTTAAAATTGTGACAAATGCACAAGAACGTCACACTTAGTCTAAATAGCTGTGCCTGCACCCACAATAATGATCCCCTCATTCAAATTTACAATGATTTATAGGTTACTTCCCTTTATGGAAACGGTTCATTTTTTGCTCCTCTTTACAAATCTGAATCCAAACCTCCTCCTGAAATATACATATTTATTACAAATTGCAAAAGAAGATGAGCTATACAATTAAATCTGCATCTTTATGGAAATATTATTTGAAACACTGTTGTCTTTAACTTCAATTTCCTTTATTAACATCTATATTTGATCATATATTTTTACAACTACATATATGTAAAATTGTCCTATATTCAAAAAAGTACATTTGACTAAAAAAAACAAAACAAATATTTCTGTACATGTAATGGTTTACACAAAATAATTACATTCTTTGGATGAAAATGTTTTGAACATGCAACATTTACCTTTACAGTTTGTATTTATTCAAGAATTAAACCTGAAAGTACKGACTAGACATCTAAATAGGTCTGTAGAGTATTTTAAATAATCAAATATAAACTACAACAACCACAAGAACACAAGAGAAGAGCAGAAACACAGATTCAAATATGTGTATGTTAAAGAACTGTACTGTAGATACTGCACTTAGTGACAACTGAATTCACATTATACTGTATTAACAATGAACTGTCAGGACCTTCAAGATTGTCTGAGAAAAAAAAATAGAGAAAGATAATGTTTGGAAAACACGCTTCTCCTTTAAAAATAAACAAGTGATTTCAAAATAAAACCTTTCAGCTGCAACTTTAGTTCAGCACCACCTTTCATGTAGGGCTTGCGGAGTTGTAATATTTATAGTCAAATCATTTTCCATCCTGTGTGGATTCTCATGTGTCTGTTTAAACGAACCTTTAGGTTAAATGTCTCTCCGCAGATGTCACAAGCAAGTTTCTCTCCTGTGTGGCTCCTCATGTGTGTGTTTAAATTTGTCTTCCGGCTAAAACACTGTCCACACACCTCGCAAGCGAACGGTTTCTCTCCTGTGTGGGTTCTTTTGTGTGCGACTAAAGTTGGCTTCTGGTTAAACCGTTGTTCACACACATCGCAACCGAACGGCTTCTCTCCCGTATGGATCCTCATGTGCGTGTTTAAATTGGTCTTTCGGCTGAACATTTGTCCGCACACGTCACAATTAAACGGCTTCTGCCCCGTGTGGATTCTCTTGTGCGTGATCAAAGATCCCTGCTGGGTGAAAGTTCGTCCACAAACTTCACACACGAACGGCTCGTCTCCTGTGTGGACTCTTCTGTGCGTCTCTAAACTCTTCTTGCAGATAAACCTTTGTCCACAAACATCACACCCGAAAGGTTTCTGTCCCGTGTGGATTCTCATGTGTTTGTTTAAATGCGTCCTCCGGCTCAAGCCCCGTCCGCAGACGACACATTCGAACGGTTTCTGTCCTGTGTGGATTCTCATGTGTTTGTTTAAATGCGTCCTCCGGCTCAAGCCCCGTCCGCAGACGACACATTCGAATGGTTTCTGTCCTGTGTGGATTCTCATGTGTGTGATCAAAGTGGACTTCTGGGTAAAACGTTGTCCACAGAAATCACAACTGAAGGGTTTCTCGCCCGTGTGGATTCTTGCGTGTATGTCTAAAGTCGTCTTCCGGGTAAATCTTTGTCCACAAATATCACAAACAAAGGGTTTTTCTCCAGTGTGGATTTCTGTGTGTGTTCTTAGATCTGTTTTTCTGCTAAATGTTTTATCACAGTTGTTACAACTAAACAATTTCTGGACTTCTCCGTGGCAGTCTAAATTATTTTTCACTCTAAAACCGTTCTTTTGAACAAAACTGCTTGAAGACACCATGTTTGAATTACTTGTCTCATMTCCAGAGAAAGACCAGTTGGTGAATTGTTTATCGCACTCAGAGGAGCTGAAAGGTGTGTTGCCGGCGTTTACACCTGACTCAGATGCCCTACTTGTCTTCCAGTCATCATCACTGCCTTTAGCGTCTGCGRCAGAGTCTGTGACGTGTTTCAGCCAATAATCAGGATTGTCCACAGTGTCGTCCTCTTCGTCATCATCATCACTGACATCAGTTTCTAAAGAGTTGGAATCGTCTTCAGAGATCATGAGATCTGGGTTTCTGCTAGTTTCGACTTCTCCGCGGTCCTCTCCCCTGGTTGTAGCTTTTATCTGGTGAGCTGAGCTGCAGGATGGAAAATCTTCTTCTTTTATTTGGTGTTGAAGCTGTGTCAGAGGTTTCTTTTCATTATAATCATTTTTCAGAGGAGAGGCTCCGAGTGAAAAGCTGGCGGAATCAGTCTCCTTCTTCCCATTGAGCTGCTCTTCCTCCAAACTGCTCCAGAGTTCCTCCCCTTCCTCCTTTATGTGGAGTGGGTCCACACCAGGCCTCCATTCTTCAGAAGCATCTTTGTCTCTCTCCAGTCTGGGCCAGAGTTCCTCCTCTTCCTCCTTGATGTGTAATGAGTCTCCACCAGGCCTCCATTCTTCAGGAGCTTCTTCTTTAATCGGCACCATTTGCTGAACATCTTGAGGGAACACAGGCACATGTGTACATTATTGACAGCTGTAAATTTATATTCACACATATAGAACATCACAGAACTGCCAAGTTCATGACTCAATTGTCAAAATATCAAATATCAGAAAACCTCCCCAAGATAAATTCAAATAGATCATTTTGTCTGGCTCCCAGCAGATAGTAGCAATAAATAATAATAATATTAATAAAATAATAATAATTTATTTTTCTTCTCTCTGATAATGACTCAAAATAATCTAAAGCAACAGCATCACATTCATCTCTAGATTCTATGTTGTCGATCATTGTAGCAAAACTCTGATCACWTGCATTAATTTCCCTTTGACATCACTTCCTGTTACTTCACCTGCAAATATCTTAACTGTTCATCTCAGCACCATTGATTATTATTTTCAATTTATAATTAATGTTATCTTTGTAAAACTTAGGGGTGTAAGAAATTATCGATACACTGAAATATTACGATATTTCATTTCCCGATACTGTATCAATATTATAAAGCCCTGTATCGATTTTTTTATTAAGGTTTAAAATGTCAACTTTCCTGCCAGCCGTTCATTTTATGTTGTAGTTCAGCCTCTGACCACTAGTTGGCAGCAGTGAGCCAGCTATTTGGCTCCTCTACCTCTTGAGGTAGAGGCTATTGTTAAGTGTTGGGTGACCATTTTGTAAATTAACATTAAAAACTAAAAGCTGTAAAAAATACATTTTCAAACTATTGGCAAAATTTAGTCTAATAATTGAAAACATGGATGAAATAAGAAATATGAAACAAATAAAATAAAATACATACAAAGAAGAACACAGCTAAATGTATCAAAAGTATGTCTATGTAATATTAGAATTTTCTGAGACAATGAATTTTGGTTTTTCATTTTTTTTCCAGTAAGAGGTTTTTATTTAATAGAATTTTTGGACAAAAAAAATTGCAATATATCACAATATATCACCTTGCTTACAGTATCGCAATATATTGGGATATATCGTATCGTGACCCCTCTGTCATGATAAGTATCGTATCGCCAAAGCCTTGCCAATACACAACCCTAGTAAAAATGCATTAATTTTTATTACAAAATTTTGATGTTACGGGCATTTTAAAGCATCACATCTCATCAGTTTATGGGGGTCCTACTTCATTCATTCTCCTACTTAATACTTACAATTTTATTGCCCAATCAGGACACTTTCTAGATTAAATTAAATGTAATTACATCTAAAAAATGTGGAATTCAGAAGAAAAAAAATCAGCCCTACAAAATTCTCTGAAACAAAACAGAAAGCTAGTATAACTTCCCGAGTAACACTAAATTTAATTAAATCAGCAGTTGGATGCTATAAGTTGTGTGGTGTTTAAGAAAATATTCATTCACTGAAATATTATAATACTTTATTTCCTGATACGGCATCAATTCTCAAAAGCACTGTATTAATTTATAACTGAGGCTTAATGGATAAATGGATGAATGTTGTAAGAGGAAATGTGAAATACAAATGCAGTTCTCATTCAATTCAATTCAAAAATACTTTATTGATCCCAGAGGGAAATTAGGTATTATTATTGTTGGTTATTGTTGTTCAGTCTTCATCTAACTGCATAAAAATAAACTGTATTTAATCAGATTTATGCTTGTAATTTATCGTGTGCCCCTCATACTCAGTTTTTCCCAAAACTAGTTTCTGTTGGAGAAAAAAAAGCGGCAATACCGCCTTGCTCACAGTATCACGATATTGCAATATATTGTGAGCCGTGTGTTGTGATATGCATCATGTCACAAAATTCTTGCCAATACACAACCATAGTATAAGCTACAGCCACACATGAAAACTGTGACAAACATGCACATGCTTGACAAAAAATATGTCAATATACAAACCTAATATGTCGTATCGAACTTTAGAGCAGAAAACACCACCTGGAAGTTCCCTCTGTCGCACATTTTCACTTAAAGAGGCCAGTTTCTCCTCCTCTGCAGCATCCTGTGGCTGCTTTTCCCTCAACATCATGGCTGCTGTAGGCGTTTGTACATCGGCTTTTTCCTTTAACAGCAGAGAGGAGCCAGTCGACACCGCGCTGGCTCCATGTCCTGGCTGTTTCACGTGAATGATAACAGCGGGTTTTCTTTTGAAAGCCATTTAATTATGCTGTAATTAACGTGTATGTATTTTGTATCCGCGGTAAGATTAGCTGCAGTATTTAGCAACAGCCTGGCTAACTGTATTGATACCGTTCAACCAATCAGATGCGACGAAACAAACTGGATTTTACCATCAGATTAAAAATAGAGGGGAAATAGTGAGAGAGTCCGACGCCAATACTTTTAATATGTTTCTATTCTAATATAAATTTCACTTAAAATTATAATTTTAAAAATATTAATAAAAAATATAATAGCTATTTGTCAGACAAACAATTTGCTAATGGTACAAACTGCTCCGCTGTATCTGTACACCCCCTTGGTTTTCAACTTGATGATCTAATCCTATCTAGTAACGTCACCTGATTGGTTGAACGACATCGATGGTCAGCTACAGCCTTTAGCCTGAAGTGCCAACTGCTAAGCGGAGCTGCTAACGGTGTACCGTAAAAACCAGACACATTATTTTTAAAAACTGGTTATCAGACGGGAGTCAGCTCTTATCGTTCATGTGAAGCAGCTGATACACCAAGCTGCCACGGCAGCAGCAGCATCCTCTTTGCTGTTAAAGGAAAATGCTAGTGGACAAAAGCTAACAGCCATGAGCAGCCAGGAGGAGGCCGAACTTCAGCTGGATGCTGCAGAGGGAAAGAAACATGAACATGAACCACAGAACGAAACACTACATGGTGTTTTCAAACCCCAAGTTCAACGGCACAGATTAGGTTTGTATGTTTGCACTTGTTGTGCAGTGTGATGTTGGTTACGGTCAAGGCTTAAACTGGAATTTGCTGCARGTGAGGTGGGGCTTTCTGGTCGGGTGCACGGGACCGGGAGGGGGGTAACGATGTTGGCACAGCTGGACGCGCACAGTGAGTCAAATCAAAGGGATAGCATCCCAGGATCGTGCCAGAAATTTACAGGAAGGTCATTTTATATTGAGAAATGATTATTATAACAGTTTTGATCAAACCTGTTGACATAAATAAATTAGCACGGAGTGTCTTCACTCTTGTTCTGCAGAATTAAAGCTAAAATGTCCGTTTTCTGGGCGCTGCCATGTTGTGGACCAGTGTAGTGTCGGGTGAACGAACTGAATCGAATCAATTCATGAACTGATTCGTTCAGTTCTCAGTACGTTCAGGAGTTAAACCTACTGTGTTCAGTAGATTTGCAAATCTTGAGTTAGTGAGTAGATTTATATTTTGTCTCCTCTCCTCTCCTCTCCTCTCATTATTGTCTGGCTGTTCAATAAGAGGACGAGTGTGCGTTTGATTACATGTAGCTCAGTTAGCCGTTAGCTTGGAAAATAATGCTAATAGCYTGAAAGCTAACCCCACCATGAGAAAATGGCTACAATCACTCGGACTATGCCATTTTTCTTTGAGATTTTGTGAGTGACAAAGCCAGAATTATMTTTTGTTGAGATTTGCTAAAACACACACTGCATTGTTCATGGCTGTACTGTTCAGGACATGGCACAGTCACACTCAGGAGAACTGCATGTCCAACATGAAACCTTAAAGAGTAACTTACCCCAAAATCAACTTTTTTTTAGCTGTGGACTGATTGGTTCCGCCCATCGTTTCAATCATCGCTGTACTGTACTGTACTGTACTGTGTGTGTAGGGTAACCTATAAGTCTGTTTTGAGAAGATTTAAAATACATTTTAAATAATACCAATCACATACATACACACATTATTATCCCCTCTGTAACTCTACTGATATTATTTTTTGTTGTTAGTATTATTGCTGTTATTGATATAGTATAAATATCACAAACGAACTGAACGATTCAACGAACAAATCTTTTGCATGAATCATTTTAATGAATTGATTSTAATGATTTAGTACACTAAAAGGAACTGCTGTTTCCATCACTAGGCCAGTGGGTCTGAAAGTCCCGTTTACTTACCCAACTCAACTCTGACAGGCTGTCATCCATGTCAGTCACAGTGTAATATGATACTTTTATTTAAGCCATAAAAATAATTGAAACTAAACATACTAGAGGGGGAAATGACCATTTAATCATACAGAATCAAGGTCAGAGCTATTGAATGTCAAGCACCTAAAATATATCTGAGCTGTATTTCTTCTTTTTTATTTTTATCAGGACAATATCTCATTTATTTACATGGAGTTGCAGGAGGTTTTTTTGTAACTAAATGTATTGCTGCTGCTCATGTGTGGACTTAACATGTGGTTTCTGGGTCTGTCTGGTTGCAATACATTAAACGTTGATAGAAACCAGTTTCACAAAACAGTTCTGAGAAAAGGTGTAAAGAGCTGTGAGCTGGTTGCTGCATGTTAATTTTTCTACTTGGTAATTGAGGATGCATAGACATTGCCGATTGCGTTTTTATTTTWWWTTTTTARTTATTACATATTGGCTGAATAAATCTGTCTGCCTCTAACCATTCGTGTTAATGAAGTCAGTTAAGATTTTAATCTGAACTGACAATAGTTGTCTGTTGTGACACCTTTCCTCTCCACCTGCTCTCCTCTCTGTGTGCTGTTGCTGCTCTGTGGCTCATCACATGCCGTTGGCATATGTGTGTTTTTAATAGCTGATGGTGAAACAGCCGCCATGATGCGTCACAAATGAGGACAAACGCTGCAGCACAATGAAGCTTCAGTTTATCTGGTTCTTACAAAATTGTGGGCTCTTTTGTTATGTTTGACTTACGATTTCCACACGTTTTATAAATTTGCTGGTTCAAAGTGTGCATTTTAACCCTGGTAGCAACTGAGTGGATGTAGGACCGTCCTCCTCCTCGGCTCGCTTCTGTTACATCACACACTGCAGTTCGTCAGTGATTAAAAAAAAAAAAGGCTCTCATTTTAATCAACAAAGGAGTGGAAATTGTTTTTTTTTTCTTCTGAGTCTCTCCCATCCAGTCTTTTTTGATTCAAAATTCGATTGATGGTGTCACAACGTAACTTATCTGTACCTGGGTGTTCAGCTTGTATGATTTTGGATGGTTTCCTTGTCTCTCTTCTTCCGTCCATCTTTTCAACTTGGGGTTGCTTTTATTTCTGTATCCACATCCTGGAAGATTGGTTACTGTCCTCTGAACCTTATACTTTTTAGTTACATTGCCAACTGTGGTCACACTGGCTTGAAGCAGTTTGGAGATGGTGTTGTTGTCTTTACTAGGGATGCACGATAACTAATTTTAAGAACCGATACCGATAACTTTCTCCTTCTAATGACTGATAACCGATAACATGCCAGTAGATAAGACTAGTCAATAATGGGTAAGATCATAACATAAATAAACAAGACAAAAACCAATTGAACTGTGAATTATACTATTTGAAATAAACTCTTAGCAAGCAAACATTTCTTAAAGGTGCAGTCTGTAACTTTTCTAAAAATATATTTTTAACATATTTATTCTTTTTGTCACTATCACCTGACAGARTGATATTAGACAGGTAATCACTGAAAAAACTGGAGTCCTCTGGGTCCTCCCGGTGGCACTACAGCCAAAATAAAACCAAGCTATAATCTAAGTACATCCGGCATTGAACAGCCACTGAAAACCGAGGTATTTTAGTGAACGAGCCTTCAATGTATTGCTTCAAGAGACATTAAAATAATAGTGTCTATTAAAAAAGAAAAGTTTTTAAGAGCATATTTTTAAGATGTTAGTTCTTGTTTTAGTGTTTGTCATTGCATGTCTAGTATTGACCCAGTGATTTATCATGATTCCTAATGTAAGTTTGTGTTTTGTAATTGATCAAAAGATAATTCAGTAATTTTCAATGGTAAAGTGATGCTTTAGTTCTAACTAATAAGCAGTTACCAAAAACTAAAACCATTTAACACTTAATTGAAGAATATTTACCAAAATTCTAATAGAAATATTAATTTAAACATGAAAATGTTTTATACATGGCAAGACAGTATTAAAAATGAATAGCCTCAAGGAAATAAATCCACTGTAGTGTCCATGAAGATGTTTAAAACAGTCCTTGAAGTCCACACTCAGCAGCCTTGATGTGTGGAAGGTAGGGTTGAGATGCCGATGTCCTCTGCTGAGGTTCTCAGGACCTGAAGCCACTCTGCTGTGTCTCCCACGTAACCTGTGTGATTCTCCAGCACACAGCTTCCCTGTCCATCAGCTYGTAGATGACATCCTGGTTGGAAGTGCAGATTGACTGTCAAAAACTAGCTGCATAGCATAAAGATAAAATGTCACACTGTGCAAAGCAAGAGCTGAAAAATACTAATATACAGGCTTGTCATGTTGCTGAAATCAAACTATCTAACATAACACAATGCTAGTCTGCAGCTATGGTGTTGTGTTAGCTTGATAGCTATTTATAACTTATAGAAAGAGTGCAACATAATTTACATGTAACGTTAWGACAAAAGGAGCACTTGTGTAGATAAAGTATGGGCAAGACATGATAGTTAAAAATATATTGTTGATGGTTTGTTCTTACCTGTGATGGCAGCTTAGTTCTGAGCTCTGTGTTACGTTACGGTCTGTGCCCCACACACACATCCTGTTTACAACCATGCATGCTCACTCCCGACTCAGTTTCGCACGCGGGGGCTCCTGCGCACGCATTGGGGGGGGTCCCTGCTCCCTGCTCCCTGCTCCCTGCTCCCACTGCCTGCAGGTATCCGCTCCGGTGACACACACTTGTTCTCGTTTACCTGCAGTTACAGGACGTACGGCGGAGTGAGCCGCTGAGCGTCAATTCTACACCTTTTTTCTTCTTTCCTGAACACATTAAGCTGTGGCAGTGATCTATAATAATAATAAGAATAATTATAGCTGTGGAGCTGTGTGTGTGMGGACATGTTTTTCCCACATCGTGGTGACAATGTGTGTATGTGTGCGAGGGTGTGTGTGTATTTTTGGTCCAATCTTAGGGC
>NW_013952498.1:825354-837037 GCF_001266775.1 Austrofundulus limnaeus | reverse complement strand
GAGAGTCCACTTTGTTAAACATTCTTTTAAAAATTAAAGTTTATTGATTTATTACTTACATTACACTTACATATTATGCTTTTATAATTATTAGTTGTAAAACGGTCACCAGGCAATATTATCGTTTATCGCAATAAATTTTGAGACAATTAATCGCCCAGCAAAATTTGTTATCGTGACAGGCCTAGATGTGTAAGTTAATTCAGTTTGTTTTATGACTGATAGACTCCATGTTTTCACTGTGGGTGAGGAGAAGCAGCTTCTACCACAGCTACCATCAACAATGCTATGGCTAACTCCTGAATCCCTGCAGGGCGTGTCTCTACAGAGAGGCTTTTATACTGAACACTGTGCTGTGAGACGTCACACAGTACCAGCAACGTTATACAATACTCTTTGAACGAATAACGAAATTCAAATGCAGTAGCCATAGTTAAACCCATAGAGAGCAGCACAAAGACATTTTTAGACACAATATTGTAGTTTTAAACAATTTTAGTCCAAAATGTTGAATTTTAGTCATAAATAGAAAGGTATTACCCTTAGGGCACTGTTTAGACAGTTCATCTGCAAAAAAAAGTTGATTTTGGGGTAAATTTCTCTTTAAATGACTGCTGAGAACTTAAAGACACCTTTAAAGACCGTGTAAAGTAAAATGTAACATTTTCTTTTTTAAACATTATAAATATCATAAATGGATTGTTGGAAATGAGTACAAATTCTCTCAACTGTAGATATTTGAATAGTGGAGATATGATTCAATTTGTGTAACAAGGTGTCTGTGTTTCAGGATTTTTTGGGCGTATCTTAAGGGCAGCCTTGTGATGTCACGCAGCTGCCTTCAGTATAACCCTGCCCCTTGTAGCTCTAATGGAAAACAAACAAACATTGTTTCCTCGGTTACAGGAATGTTCAGGGTCGTGGGCGTAGTTTAAGCTCCTCCAGCGGACACGCCCCCCAGGATTCCAGACCACAGCTAACTGATATTTTTTCATTACTTTTTAACATATAATTTTATAAGGTTAACATAGGGCTGGGCGGTATGACCTCAAATTCATATCATGGTATAAATTGAACCCCTTCACGGTAACTATATATCATGGTAGAAAACTACCATAAAAAGTAAAGATAATGTAATTTCTAGAGCTTTTTTTTTTTTTTTTTGCAGAAAACTAATCTTAATCAAACCCAGCATTTTTGCTTTAATATTTGCCTGCCAAACAATGAGCTTCCACCTGCTGAACTTAGCTGCTGCCCTCTCATCTTCATCGCTGCCCGCTCATCTTCATTGCTGCGTGGCTGCGCACTCATCTTCATCATCAGAGCAGAAGCCGACTTTACATTAGCAAGATGGATTTATGGCTGAAGGAATGCCCACGTCTTTTTTATAATCATCTCTGTGGGTAACAATACTTAAAAAACAAGTTTTTCTCCGACAACTGGGTGTGAAAAACTGCGGTTGTTAAAGCTTCGCTCTGTGTGACGTGCAAGGAGAGGAGAGGAGAGGAAGGAAATGATCCCGCGACACGACGTAACTTGGAGGAGGAAATTTTGAGGAATTATTTTCTCTATACGTGTTTTAAAACGCTAGAATTTCTTCATTACATTTCAAACTCCTGCTCAGTTGTCTCTGCACTCGCAGCCATGCTGACACAGGTGCGATGACGATAGGACGATAGAGGGTAAATTTCCACCGTAGGCCAACTTCATACCGTTTCTACCGTCTACCGCATATACTGCGCAGCCCTAGGTTAACAGTATTTTTAATTGTTCAAACTTGACTGGGGGATTTTTAACACATACTGTATTTCTGTGGTGTGACAACCTCAGAACAAACATATATTTTTACTTTACATGGTCTAATTAAAGTTTGTTTTTATAAAATGTAGACAATAATAAAAGGTCATTGATTTTGTTGGGAGTATTGAAGCCACATTTTGTCGACCTTTGCAAAGTCTGTGGAAATTAAAATTTTTGCAGTCTGGTTCTCAACATTAAATATGGTGCAGACCTGCCTCTACAAAGACTAGTTTTTAAAAAAAGATTCAAATAGTGCTTTTAAGATAAATTCTGTCAGACTAATGTTCTTAATGAGCAACCAAGCAGTGAATTGATAAAAAAAAAAGAGAAAACAGTTGTGTAAATATAGCATTAAGTTGTCCATAATGTTCATGTGTTTCTGTGTTCCCTGCAGATGTTAAAGAAGAAGCTCCTAAAGAAAAAAGCTCTTGTATGAACCAGCAAGATCCTGAGGTTTTCTACATAAAAGAGGAAGAGGAGGAAGTCTGGACCAGTTCTGAGGGAGAGATGAAAGAAGGTTCTCCAGAAGGATGGAGGCCTGGTTTGGACCCCATCCACATAAAAGAGGAAGAAGATGAGGAACTCTGGACCAGCCAGGAGGGAGAGATAAATGAAAAATCCCCTGAAGAATGGCAGCCTGATGTGGACCTCCTTCACAAAAAGGAGGAAGAGCCCTCGACAAGTTTGGAGGAAGACCAGATCGTTGGGAAGAAAGAGACTAATACCCCAAAATTTTCTTTTACTTCGGTTCCTTTGAAGAATGAGGATGATGATGAGAAACCTCAGCTTTTACAGCTTCAACATCAAATGAAAAAAGAAGATTTTCCATCCTGCAGCTTAGCTAACCGGATGAAAGCAGCAACTGGTGGAGATGCAAAAACTACCAGGAATCGAAAGACTCACAAAGACGAGTCCACCTCTTCAGAAACTGAAGTCGGTGATAATAATGAAGAGGACAAAGATGTGAACAATACTGATTGCTCTTTCATGCAGTTATCAGAACCCAAAGCTGAAGAAAGCGATGATGACTGTAAGGAGGGCAGTGTAGACTTGTCTGGTCCAAACAATGTCAACAAAGGTTTACGCTGCTCTGAGTGTGGCAAACAGTTTGTTGACGACCAGTCTTTCCTTAGACACATGATGGGTCATTCAGAAATGAGTACTTCAAGTTGTTTTGGTCAAAAGAAACGTTATAATGTAAAGAAAAATGCAGAATCTTGCAGTGAAGTCCCGCTATCTCGGAAATCATTGAGCTGTAATGACTGTGGTAAAGTAGTTACCTGTAAAACAGATTTAACCAAACACATGAGAGTTCACACTGGAGAGAAACCCTACAGCTGCGATGTATGTGGACGAAGGTTCAACCATAAATCAAATTTAAACAAACACACCAGAACCCACACAGGAGAGAAACCATACAGTTGCGATGTGTGCGGCCGAAGATTTAACCTTAAGTCAAATATGAACAAACATTCAAGAATCCATACAGGAGAGAAACCGTTTGGCTGTGACGTTTGTGGACAGAGATTCACATATAAGACAGATCTAGAAAGACACGGTCGTTTCCACAGAGGGCAGAAACTGTTTGAATGTGATTTTTGTGGAGAGAAGTTCAGCCATAAGACACATTTAGACAGACACGTAAGTTTCCACACAGGAGAGAAACCGTTTGGTTGTGACGTCTGTGGACAAAGATTCACTCGCATGACGCATTTGGGCGTTCACATGAGAATCCATACTGGAGAAAAACCATTCGGCTGTGATGTATGCCAACAAAGATTTAGCCTTAAGAACACGTTAAACAAACACATGAGAATCCACACGGGAGAAAAACCATACGATTGTGGCGTTTGTGGACGAAGGTTTACCCACAAGTCAAATTTAAATAAACATTCAAGAATCCATGCTGGGGAGAAGCCATACGATTGTGAAATATGTGGGAGAAGTTTTACCCACAAGTCGAATTTAAACAAACATATTCGAATCCACACAGTAATGAAACGGTTTGGTTGTGACTTCTGCGAGCAAAGATTTTCGCGGAAGAAACATTTAGGCATTCACATGAAAATCCATTCAGGAGAGAAACTGTTCGGTTGCGTTGTGTGCCATCACAGGTTTAGCAATAAAGCCCAATTAGATAGACATGTGAGCTTCCACACAGGAGAGAAACAATTTTGTTGCGATCTCTGTGGACAAAGTTTTACACGAAAGACACATTTAGGCATACACATGAGGATCCACACAGGAGAAAAGCCGTTTAGTTGTGATCTTTGTGGACAAAGTTTTAGACAAAAGGCACATCTAGATGGACACAGGAAAATCCACACAGTGCAGAAAGTGGTTGTGATGTACGCTGACGAAGAGTTAGCCCAGGGCTCACCAACAAACTTTACTGAGGGTACAGAATTTTACAGTGCAGACTCTGCAGAGCCGGCCTTTGATGCAAGAAATACACAAGACAATGATGCTTGTGATGAAACCTCATAGCTATCAAGCTCAATAAGAAGCGGTTAGATATCCAAGAGAAATCCATTTTTCCCTCAATAATTAACCTATATTTCTGCTTTAGAGGTTTATACACATTTGTTATTTAGCATAAGTGAGCCTTTTTATTTGATGCTCATGCTTTGAAGTGGGGATCCATTAGTTATATAGACTTTAGAAAGCTACTTAACTGCATTTGCCATGCTCTTTATGTTAACTAAAATTTTTATTTTTCAGTGTAAAATATAATTTTGATTTTGCCACTGTGCAGAAACTTTAGAGAAAAAATGTGCTTATATGAAAAGTCAATCGTGTTAAAATTGTAAAAAAAAAAAAGGAAATCGAATTATGTTTTTTTGACAAAGTTATGAGTCTGTGACTTATGCATTAATTTGTGCACTGCAAACAGCAACATATTAACCTGCAGAGTAACAT
Organism: Austrofundulus limnaeus; assembly: GCF_001266775.1. NCBI lineage: Eukaryota > Metazoa > Chordata > Actinopteri > Cyprinodontiformes > Rivulidae > Austrofundulus > Austrofundulus limnaeus. The sequence goes on along the minus strand of NW_013952498.1, from coordinate 832,318 downwards.
TTTCTCTTAAAATAAATAGCATTAAAAAAATTGGGTCTCATACAGCCTGAAAAGTGAAAAAGTTTGAGGTTCTTCAGTTGTGGTATTTATTAAAAAGCTATCAAACACATTAAATCTCAGAAGAACTCAGTTTACCGTACTCATTATTGGGTCAATTTGATCATCACAAATTGACTCTTTTTTTTTTTTACTATTTCAGTTGTTTTGGGGTAGCTCTGAAACAAATAACGTATGCAAATATGATTTATATCATTACATGTTTTTTGTAATTTTTCATAATTTTTTATCTGAGTAGATGGTGGATGGGAGTCTCTACCCCACCACTCCCTACCTTCATCTTTTTGGTGATCACTGGTTTAGCCTGAAGATATTTAAATAAAAATATAAAAATCCACATGGGGAACACTTTAGTTGTGATCTTTGTGGACAAAATATTAGCCATTAGCTGCAGTGGCTATTCTAAAATGTTTACTAGTTTACTCTGAAAACATGAGAATCTACACATTAAAGAAAACCGTTAAACTGTAAATATTAAGAACTCATTTAAAACTTTATTTTTCCTGGAATGAAACTGCAGCTTTGCAGGATTTCTCGGTAAATAGTACATGTATTGTGAAATGAAGCTGCTGTTGTTTTATTAAAATGTGCATGTACGTATTTCCGCTGTCTTGTTATAAGATGATTGTTCGTGTTGGAATTCATTTTCTAATATTTGCTTTTTATGAACATTTGTCAAAATACACTTCAGACCTCGTTAGTTGTTCTGTTCTAGGTTTTATATCAGAACAAGCTGGTACTAGCCTGGTTTAAACCAGACCGTGTCCTTCACTTTGCTTCAGACCTCTGGACTTGATGCACAGAGAAGTTTCTTGTAGTGTCGTTCAAAACTCCTCCTTCTGTTTGCTGATTGGTCCAGGTAAAATAAACTACAAGCAGACACTGCACAGAAAATCGACGTTCTGCTCTCTGATTGGCCCGGCTAAAAATCTGCCAGTGAAATCCTTGTCAATGGGAGAAGTCCCAGACGGAGCAGTGAAGGAAACTAGAATTGAGCGGAGCTGCGTAGGAAGGCAAGGACCTGGCTAAGCTGGTACAGACGGTCAATGTTGGGTTACTGAGCTTTTGTAGCCAAATATTAAGTGCTGAAAAAAAAAGAGATGTTAAAAACATATTCATTAAAAGATTGTAGTTGTTTCCTGGAAATCATTTTAAGAAAACAAAATGTGCTGTAAAGTACCTTAGTTCAGTTTTCCCAGATACTTATGTAAATTAATACAAACTAAAAAAAATTATCAAGTAAACAGAATTAAAAACATTTGTTTGTAGATCAAAACCATTTTAAGTGTATATGTATATATGTATTTTCAAAATGCAAGAAAATATCATTTCAAGGTGATGGATATTAGACCTAAAATGTATTCTGAGTATTTTTTCTTTCCTGCAGTGTAATGCTCCAAATGCAGATCTTCCATCTTGATTCATCATTTTTCATGTTAAAAAATAAATATAATAAACTTGTGGAAATTACTTGTCTTGTATTTGTATTATTTAAAGGTTCAGTTGTTTAAATACAACGTTTGAGCTTTCCTGTTTGCTTTTTATCCAGCAATAAAAAAATTATAAAAATGGATAAAAAAGGTCAAATCGGTTTTATATTTTTCTTAGCTTTGGAAAACTATTGTATTAGAAATCAAAAGTGGTAAAGCAATTTGTTTTTTCAATGTAAACTATCCATTATTTTGATATATTTCTTCCATATTTATAGTGTTTAAATAAAAGTTTTTATGTTTCTCACATCAAAGTCCAGTGATCAGGCAGGATTGTTTTCATACAGACCTGAGATGACATTCACTGTGACTTGGTGTTCTATACTGAATTGAATTGTGATGTACTTTTATTATGAATCTACACCATAATCATTGGGCAGTAGCATGTTGTTGAGCTGGGTCAGGTCTTGAAGAACTCAGTCTTTGGTAGTCAAGCTGACATCGATGACCCTCGCATTGATTTCTTGGAGTCTGTGTTCTCCTGAACCAGATCAATGAGGGCTTGTTGCACCTGCGTAAATACACCACCTGGATTTAAGGTCTATGATGTGGGGTTGCTGCATTTGGTCAGGTGTAGGTTCAACAACAGTCTGTGCTCAAAGAATTATGTCAGCTGACCTGAARGAGCAGGTTATTCRATCAATGGATTGTTTCTGCCCTGATGGCATGACCATATTCCAAGATGACAATGTCAGGATTCATGGGGCTCTTATTGTGAAAGAGTGGTTCAGGGAGCACGAGACATCATTTTCACACATGGATTGGCTCCACAGAGTCCATTGAGTATCTCTGGGATGTGCTGGAGAAGGTCAGACTCTACCATCAATGCAAGATCTTAGTGAAAAATTAATGCAACACTGGATGGAAATAAATCTTGACATTTCAGAAACTTATTGAAACAACGCCACAGTGAATGTGTGCTGTAATCAAAGCTAAAGGTAGTCCAACAAAATATTAGTGTTTGTGACCTTTTATTGGTGGTGACTTTTTTTTTGGCCAGGCAGTATATGACAACCCTCCTACCTCTATGAGGCATTCTTTCAACTCTAGAAAAAGAAACTTGTATTTCACAGAACAGAATTATTCATGTACTCTTAAAAAAACATGAATTCAATAAACGCCATGGACATGTTTCACATTCTATTTGTACAGAACTGAGACAATATACTATATTTACTGTGATGACCAACGCAGTAATACAGCACCTGTTGTGTTCTCTGAATGACCAGATACTGATATTCACTGAGAACCTGCTTGGGTTTGGACTCTTTGTCCTGATTTGATCATTGACATGCTGTGGACAGTGACTGCTGTTCTCATCTTGTCCGTGGTGCATAGTTGTCTTGCGCTCTCTTTGCCCCCCTCCTCTTCCTGCTGAGCCTGCTCCTCTCCGTCCTCTGACTTGAACTCATCTTCCTCTTCCTCCCTCCATTGTTCTAGTTTGGAACCTTCAGCACACTTTAGTCTGAACAAACAACTCCAGTTTTACAAATAAAACTTTAGCAACATGAAATTATGATAAATTTGGAGCTTTCAATTTAAAACAATAATTGTCTCCTTAGATTAACAGCACATCACTTTATTCACATTTAATTTGGTTAAACGCTAAATCTGTAAGTCTTCTCTGCTGAAGAATACATTTTGACCAGGAAATACAAAAAGTCACAAATATTCTGTTCCAACATTTGTACATATCAAACTGAAACATAAAAAAAACATCTGGGGTATTTTAATGAACTTTCAGGGTTTTCAACATCCAGCTTTTGATGAACGGTAGGTTACAAGTTTGAAAAGCTTCAGAAACAGAAGAAAACAAAATAAAAGAAGAGTAAAAACTGCAAGTATGGTGAAATATGAACCTTTTATATAGAACCTGTGATAAAGATAATCTGACAGCTGGGAATTTCATAGTTCACCCCCAAGTTTTACTTTCAAAGCACTTATTAGTTTGACCAAGTTTAGACCAAACAGCCACTATCAGGAGACACTGCTCCATTCAGTGAAGCGATTAAAACATTATTAGAAAATAAATGGTGTGCAGCACTTTCAGGAAGGCAAATCCATAAACTAAAGACTTCAAGAGTTTATTTGGCTCCCTGTGGATTCTATTACTTCACCTGAAGACTTGGGTTTAAGGTTGAAAAGGCAGAATAACACAATCACACTGTTACCTTTGGCAGTTACGACAAATGGCTCAAAGTCAAAATATTCTCAGTCCTGAAGCAGAAAGTTGTACTTCCCGAAGTCAAACTCGTCTGGCATGATGAGCATATCCTCCCTGGCCTTGGCCAGCTTTTGGCGCAGGAACTTGCGCCTCTCGGTCCACTCCTGCAGCTCCTCCGGGCTGTGAGCGTAGTCACAGCTCATCCCGTCAGGACAGCCGCCTTCCACTCTGAAAATCAGAAACATGATTCTAAACATTTCCTCAGATTACAGCCTTTGGCATTAACTGTTGGAGTCAACTTTGTCTGTCAGCAAAATATCCCACAAACCAGTTAATGGATTCTGATGACACTCTCAGAAAGTAATCCTTTAATGGACGTCTACAACTGTTAGCGTCTTGCAGAAAACAGTATTTCTTGTGAAATGATTCTATGTGAAACTGATGAAGGTGTAAAGAACATGTTAAATCTAAGGACCATGGGCAAAAGGTGGCCCACCACAGTATTTTAGAGAGGCCCATGAGAGCTTCAAAAATGTATTGTCTTAAAAGGCACAGTGTGTAGATTTTGTCAAGTCTTTTAGCCGAAATTGAGATAATCACTAATGATAATAATAAAAAACATGTCTAATCATTACAGACAAAGACCTTGTTTTATTATTTTTACCTTATAAAAAGCTATTTTCATCTCCATGGTCGTGGGTCGCCACACAGGCAGCCGCCATCTTGCACCGCCATCTTGTCTACGAAGGCTCATGAAGGACAAACTGCGGTGGCGGCGTCAAAAACGGTTTTAGTTGTAATACTATAAATGTAATATTTGTTGTCTGTCATTGTAGCTGGGATAATTTTACTTATTAAAGCTCATAATCTTACCAVTTGAAACATCACTAGCCCTGAAGCTGGTGGTAGACATCGCGGTTGGAATTATCAAAGGTTTTTGACACCTGAGAGACACCGTAGCAACTCCTTTGCGTTTGGAAGCGGGGGGTGGGGGTGGGGGGAGGACCAGGGAGGATGATTCAACCACTAGATGTCACTGAAAGCAACAAATCCTACACACTGTGCTTTTAAAACAAATGTACACTGCTTTAAGGAATTGACTGCATTGACCGTACATTTCACCCATAATGCATGTTGTTTATTTTTCCTGTGAAATGACGACATTCTACCACTATATGGAGGTGCAGTGGGTTCAAACGTAGCTGGTAGCCAGCAGCTGGCAAAATTTGCTGTGTAAAATCTCCATTTGGTGGCATTTTCTCCGACTACTTTTGCTGCTACCCAGTTGTACTGGGAAGTGGTAATTTCCCACTTACACATAGTAAATTTAAACTGGAATGCACCTTCAGTAGATTACATATCTCTTGATGAATTCCCTGTTGGAAAGTGGGACTTTCGAATTTGAGATGGTAGCTACTCACACCTCAGCTACTCACAATAACTCAGCAGTGAGAAAAACTCTCTTATACTGCTTTTACTTTTAATAGTACTTCTGTATTTATTTCATATTTAGTCAGTCATTCACGTAGTACTTTTCACTGTGTTTATAAGATGTGTTAAAACGCTGTTTCTGTGCAGGAAATACCACGTAGAGCAGAGTTGTTTGTTGGCAGTGCTCAATCGTAGCAATGAGACGACGAAAGTGACATTTTGTGTTTAGTCAAAGTTGAACACAAAACGTTGGAAGTTAATTACAACTGGCCCTTTGAGGGCTCATGTGGCCCTTTGTGAAAATGATTCTGACACCCTTGGTGTTAACTAAAAAGCATTTGAGCGAATGTTTGATGAGTGGTTGATTTAATATGACAGAAACACACTTTGGTCTTGACTCTGCAATGACATGTCCATATCTCCTCAATTTGCTCAGAACTAAACCACTTCTCAAAACTGAAGTCATTCAAAGAGCTTTCTACAGCAGGTAAGACACTGATTGTTTCGAACTTTTCCACAGAACCATAATTCAAAATGTCCAAACATTCTTGTTTTTTTTTTTAATTTTACAGGTTAAGATTCTCAATCTTTCTTTGTGATTCAAAAAAAACTGCTGTGAAAATTTCCTCACTATTACATTCAGGTAAAGCTCTTACTTGGGGCAGATTTTAAAGTGAGTCCCAGGGAAACGGTGGTTCCACAGCAGGTCCTCTTCCTCTCCCTCGCAGCTGAACACTCTATCCTTGTGCTTCTCTGTAGAAATGTGCTGCTGCCACTGCCGCTCACTGTTACTGTGTTTACCACACAGACGGCAGTGGAAGCCACTCTAAGACACAGATTAGAATTGTTCATTTTAAATATAAATGCAGAAACAGAGAAGAATTTAGCCTTTTGGAAATCAAAGCTCAAATGTTAACCCACCATGGGTTCAGCGTAGTCTGTTGGCATCATGATGCATTTCTCCTCAGAGTTGGGCTGAGAGATGGCGGCTCCATCTGCTTGGCGGTTCTGAGCGGCCAGCTTCAGCCACATGTCGTACACCTGCTGCATCTCCCGCACTGCACGCACAAATATTCCTCTTAGTACTATCAGGGCGATGAATTCAACTCATCAGAAAATACCAGGAGGTAAACTTCACCTAATTTCTACTGTCAAATAGGACTGGGCAAAATCGTATTGTGTGCAATCAGGAAAACTGTCACTGATTAATATTTGTCACTTTGCGATTACTACAATTAGTGTGGCGTGATTACAACGTATTTCCATGTGTGACGTGTCATCCAGTGGGTACATGAGGTAAAACGGCAGAAGGCGGCTTGGAGCAGCTAACCCTGATGCAGCGTTCACACCGAACGCGATTTCAGCTTCAAAATCGCAACAAACACTCAAGTTGGTCGCTTGTGCACTTTGAGGTCAGATGCAGGTCAGCTCTTGAAGCACTGCGCGGCAACAGCCTCCCCACCCCTCCCTCCTCTGTCGGGCTCTGTTTAATGTCGGACGAGGAAGTGGCTTTGCTTTATTTACAGAGAGCAAGAGCATGTCACCAGATAATTAATTCATAATTAATTCACCAGATAATTCAGAGACATTCTGAGTTTCATCACCCAGGAGCTGCGGGAGAGGCTCACAGCTCGCTTTCAGGACTATTTTTGTCCCGAGTCCAGTCTGATGAGCCGCTGCCACGCATTGGTGCGGATATCTCCTGTCAGGACACCGACTGCAGGCACTCGATTTCAGCTAAAGAGCTCCTCTCCATCTGTTTCACGTTAGTGGACATCATTCAGTAAACTGTCCCGTCGGGAAATATGTCGCTACGTCACAC
>NW_013952498.1:796744-825224 GCF_001266775.1 Austrofundulus limnaeus | reverse complement strand
GATTAGAGAGAACTGAAGTCCTCGTGTTGGTTGAAATGACCCGTCATGGCCTAAAATAAGAGTCCAGCGTTCCTGCCTTTTTTCTCAGGCCTGTGCAAGACCTGCTTTGAGGCTGTGACTCCTGTTTCTTCACTCGAGGTGACCCCTACATAATTCATAATTAATTCACCAGATAATTCAGAGACATTCTGAGTTTCATCACCCAGGAGCTGCGGGAGAGGCTCACAGCTCGCTTTCAGGACTATTTTTGTCCCGAGTCCAGTCTGATGAGCCGCTGCCACGCATTGGTGCGGATATCTCCTGTCAGGACACCGACTGCAGGCACTCGATTTCAGCTAAAGAGCTCCTGTTTCAGGTTAGTGGACATCATTCAGTAAACTGTCCCGTCAGGAAATATGTCACTACGTCACACAGTGGAGTCTCTCTGATTGGTTGACGCGGCGTGTCGAGCTGCAAAAGTTAAGATTTTCTAACTTCAGCGATTTGCGCCTCAAGCACGTCGAACGCTCAGATCGTTCAAATGGTGCTGCTCTAATCGCACTTGAGGCGCCMCAGCACTTCCCGACGCTGATTGAAGCACGTCCACCATAGACTTTGCATGTAAACCTGATGCTCCTGACGCTGAAATCGCGTTTGGTGTGAACGCACCATTACTTTACAAACTTTGATTAGTCACCTGAAACACACTTTGAACCGAAACATGAGGAAAAACAGAAAATGTGAATGGTGGAGAGAAATCTACTCAGCAGAGAATCCACGATGCTCTCAGTCAATCTGTTCCTGACGAGGGACAAAGTAAGAGCTGGAGGGAGATGAGGCCGTGGCATATTGTGTTATTAAAGATATGCAGCCACTCCACATTGTGTAAAAGTGGGTTTCAATTCATAGCTTACTTTTTTAACCTGTTAAAATGAAGAAGTTTGTTTGACTGGTTTGTAAGTATAATTTTAGAACACAGTCAAAAACATGCAAGTGCAATTGTCATCTATTAAGCGTCATGTTAATTATTATTGGCTAATTGTCACAATTAATCTGGATTCCTATTTTTACCAATATCACCCAAGCCTACTGGCAATCCATCTGAACTCAAGGCTTGTTCGCCTCAGGGTGAATTCTAAAGCTTCTTCTTCACTGTCAAGTCTCCCTCTAATGCAGAGTTTCCCAACTCTGGTCCTCAAGGCACATTGTCCTGCATGTTTTAGATGTTCCCCTGATTCAGATGACTGCAGTTCAACAAAAGCATGTTAATCAGTTTATCAGTTGAAATCAGCTGTGTTGAAGCAGGGGAACATCTAAAACATGCAGGGCAGTGTGCCTTGAGGACCAGGGTTGAAAAACACTAATCACTTCATGTATGTTTGATGGAGGGCAGATGGTCAGCACTCGGCTCATCTGCTAGTCAGACTTCTTTTTAAAAATAATTTCTTGCAACACTGTTTATAAATGTGTAACTGTGGGCATCCAGTTTGTCTGAAACCTCCTGGTATACCTGCTCATTTCAGACCCGTCTACTTCATATCTCTCCAGAAAGACTTAGCAAGTTCCACCATGGCTCAGTTGACTGGCGGGCAGTACTCTGCAGACGTCAAATCACTTATGTGCAATACTTGGCTTGACTCGTCTGGAACCACTGCTGAGGTGGATCCAAAAGCYCATTTGGAACTGGAAATGGGAGGAACATTTGGCTGACGCTGAATCGATGAGGATGGGTTAAAGGCAAACCAGTGGAGAAGGGGCTTAATTGGACCAAGGTAGTAACAGAGCTGAACCGGTCCACATGTGAAAGCCAGTGCCACAACTCAACAATAGCTACGTTTACATGGACATAAGCAACTGGATTAAATAGCCATTCGGAATAAAAATGTATCATGTACACACCGGAGCCGATTCAGTGCGATCCGAATTAATTTGTAATCGGAATGAGAGAGGTGGTTTATGCCAATTGATAATCCGAACAGCATGCATGTAAACACTTAATCTGATCATCTTATTCTGATTGTGGAAAAGTGATCTGACTGCGCATGTCTGCTGACTTTCATCCAGCGGTTTCTGCTCTTTTGTGGAGGGAGGAGCAGCAAGGCTGCAGTTTCCAGCAGCACAGAACTTTTCCTCCCGTTTTCTCATTCAGCTAGATACCGCATATCGGTAACATAATGACGAACAGTACGAAAACAATATGACTCCCGCTTACGCTTCGCCTGCGCCGCTTCGCAAAAAAAAGTTTTTTTTAAAGTCCGCAAGTCACCTGCAGCTGAACCAGAGAGTACAGTAACGTCTCCACCATTATTAAAACCTGTCGCGGGTCCATTCTGAGCTCAGAAGCTGTTTGTTTGTGTTCATGACGAAAGTAAAACTTTTTTCTTTTTTTTCTTTTCTTTTTTTTTAGGGAAAGTTAGCAACTGCGCATGTCAGTGCTTCTATTTTGAATAAAAGCCTGGTGCATGTAAACACTCGTCATGATCGGATTGTGCCCATGCAAACGATACATTCCGTTTATTTAATCTGAATACTTTTCAATCCGATTAAAGAATTTTGCGCATGTAAACATAGCTAATGTGAGGAAGTGATGACGTCTGATCCGTGCAACCATTCGGCAGCAAGATTCAATAACAACAAACAAATTTATTACAGAGGGAAGATCGATGACAACACAAATAAACTCTGTGTATAGTTAAAAAGTTAACTAACTACAAAGAGAATCGCTAAATCAAGTTAAATCATTATGTTTTGAAAATATTAAGGAGGAGACGTTTGCTCCACGCCTCTTTTTGTTCAGCGATGCTCGCCTCTTTTCTGAAAACTCAGATCTCTGCAGGATGCAAACAGAGGCAGACAGTATAAAGACAGACTGGTCTGTGTGGCCATATCCCAGATCTGTTTTATGAAAGAGCCTTTAGTGTCACAATGTCCAAATAAACATAAACTGAAAATGTTCCTCAAATAGCGGTTTGTTGTTGTTTTAGCATGTCTCGTATCTCTTGATCACTCACAGTTATTATTCTTCATATACATCCACATCTCCTTCTCCTCTTGGCTGTGGGCGAACGTGCAATTCCCGGTGTAGTTACATTTCCTCTTTTCCAGAATCTGAGCACACATCTGCCCGAAAAGAACATAAAGTCATTACATACAGATCACAGCTGGTAAAAACAGGATAAAACATGAAAAGGTCACTGCAGGTGTGAGATCAACGATGAAACCTGCAAAACTGTATTTAATGGATGAATTTTTTCACATTTAAAGGAGACCAATTATGGGTCCTAGAAATTTTTATGGTATGTCTGTGGGCTATCCAGACCATGTTCATTCAATTTAATGCACAAAATAATTCTCAGATAATAAAATTTCCCATTTTCTAGTTCTGCCCGCGCTGACTTCCGTTCAGAAGAGCTGTTTATGTTAATGAGCTCTGTTGGTAACGCCCTCCAAAAATCTGTTGACATTAACTCCGCCCTCCAAAAATCTGTTGACATTAACTCCGCCCTCCAAAAATCTGTTGACATTAACTCCGCCCTCCAAAGCCAGCATTTATGTTAGCATGGCTAATAATAGCAGAAGCTCCGTTGTACAACCATATGAGACCCTGTGTGAGACCCAGAGGCAGAGTCGGTTGCAGCTTCTTTTTTTTCCTCCCTCCTCTGCTCTGCGCTCACTCTGCATGCTGTTACCAGAGCAGGGAGCAGCAGCAGCAGTCAAAATACCTCAGAAACTCGAACAAATAGGCTTTAACAAGGCTTTAATAAGCTAGACTATAAAGGTACATGAGAAAATGTGTTCATAACGAACGAAAATAAAAAAATTATTAAATTGTGTCCGTGCCAGTCTTGAACCCTGGTTTCCTGCTCTCTGGTCTAACACTCTACCCATTGCCCTATTGGAGACTTGTTGTGAAAATGAGCTGCACATTACACAACAACAACCGTGACGGTTTTTTATATTGAGGAGGTGGAGTCTCACCCAGGGGTTGCTAGGTAAGGGGCTGAACGCAGGTTCCGGTGGGTTGTCGTACGGCTTGTGACGTCACAAAATAATGGAAGTATAAAACTTGTCGTTAATGTACATTAAAAAACATTTACTTACAGTAAATGTGCCCCTGGGTGCATTTTTTGGTCCTAGGACTGTTTTTTAAGAAGTACATACCCAAAGTTGAGTAAAAAAAACTTAAAAAGTGAATTTTGCATAATAGGTCCCCTTTAAGCCTGTTCTGAGCCCCCAACCTTCTCCCCACTTTTTATTTTAAATCAAATATTTAAATGTAGGACAGCCARAAAACACCTGATCTTTTCAAAGCACAAGAGGAAGAACCCATGTTCAGGTGTGGGAAATGAGAGGAAGCACACCTACATCATAATACAGAGGGTAGTTCTTGGCGTGGGGCAGCGGTCGGACCTGCACCCATTTACTCCTCTCTGAGGATTTTACCAGCAGGACTCGTCTGTCTTTAGTCCACCTGAGGAGAAAACCATTTACTTAATCCAATTAATTAATCTACTGAATTACATCACACAGTTTTATCAGTCAGGTTTGAGATAAATTAGAAAACGTCAAATTTAAGAATCATTTCTGCAAATAAACGTGTACAGAATTATATGACTCATTAAAGTTTCCCTCACGCATGTCTGGCTTTGGCATTGCAGTATTTGAGGGCCTTGTCTGGTTCACTGATCAGGCCGTCCCGCCAGCAATGAGCGCATGCAAACTTCATCTTCATGTTCAAATTCTTCCCGGCACCTCCTCCTCCTCCTTTTGATTTGCTTCCACCTCCTCCAGCAGACAGCTGCATGCAAAGAAATGATAAGTGCCAACATAAACAACWAAATGTTAGCTTAAAATAATATTTGTGTTACTCTATAGTAACAAGTTAGTCAAAGGCATACTATAATTAATGAAAATACACTCACTGGCCACTTTATTAGGTACACCTGTCCAACTGCTCGTTAACACTTAATTTCTAATCAGCCAATCACATGGRGGCAACTCAGTGCATTTAGGCATGTAGACATGGTCAAGACAATCTCCTGCAGTTCAAACCGAGCATCAGTATGGGGAAGAAAGGTGATTTGAGTGCCTTTGAACGTGGCATGGTTGTTGGTGCCAGAAGGACTGGTCTGAGTATTTCAGAAACTGCTGATCTACTGGGATTTTCACGCACAACCATCTCTAGGGTTTACAGAGAATGGTCCGAAAAAGAAAAAACATCCAGTGAGCGGCAGTCCTGTGGGCGGAAATGCCTTGTTGATGCCAGAGGTCAGAGGAGAATGGGCAGACTGGTTCGAGCTGATAGAAAGGCAACAGTGACTCAAATAACCACCCGTTACAACCGAGGTAGGCAGAAGAGCATCTCTGAACACACAGTACGTCGAACTTTGAGGCAGATGGGCTTCAGCAGCAGAAGACCACACCGGGTGCCACTCCTTTCAGCTAAGAACAGGAAACTGAGGCTACAATTTGCACAAGCTCATRGAAATTGGACAAGAGAAGATTGGAAAAACGTAGCCTGGTCTGATGAGTCTCGATTTCTGCTGCGACATTCGGATGGTAGGGTCAGAATTTGGCGTCAACAACATGAAAGCATGGATCCATCCTGCCTTGTATCAACGGTTCAGGCTGGTGGTGGTGGTGTCATGGTGTGGGGAATCTTTTCTTGGCACTCTTTGGGCCCCTTGGTACCAATTGAACATCGTTGCAACGCCACAGCCTACCTGAGTATTGTTGCTGACCATGTCCATCCCTTTATGACCACAATGTACCCAACATCTGATGGCTACTTTCAGCAGGATAATGCGCCATGTCATAAAGCTGGAATCATCTCAGACTGGTTTCTTGAACATGACAATGAGTTCACTGTACTCAAATGGCCTCCACAGTCACCAGATCTCAATCCAATAGAGCATCTTTGGGATGTGGTGGAACGGGAGATTCGCATCATGGATGTGCAGCCGACAAATCTGCGGCAACTGTGTGATGCCATCATGTCAATATGGACCAAAATCTCTGAGGAATGCTTCCAGCACCTTGTTGAATCTATGCCACGAAGAATTGAGGCAGTTCTGAAGGCAAAAGGGGGTCCAACCCATTACTAGCGTGGTGTACCTAATAAAGTGGCAAGTGAGTGTATATACAATATCCTGAAACAAATGAATAAGATGAGCTGAATGACTAATGGATAATGACTGTTAGACATTTTTATTGACTGTATACAATAATTATTTACCTTTCTACCTATATTATTACTTAGAAGTGTTTTGATATTTTACAATCTATTCAAGACCAAAATTTGTTATTAAAAAAAACGTAAAAGTTAAGCAAAGATGATACAACGTATGCAGTAAATGAAATATTTTTAAAAAGTTAAACGAATAAATCAGAGAAAATAGGTAATTTCTAAAGGAAAAAAATATAGTTTTTACTCGTTTTTCTTTTTCCATCTTGAAAGTCTGCTCCTGGTCGTGATACTTCATGGATACTTTCACAATCTCATCATGACTGATACCTGAAATTAAAACCTTTTTAAATTGTGTTTTTAAATTAATTGGCCACATATCTACACAATAAATTACTGCTTTRTTTGGCAATTTAATTTGATTCAGTTCCTCAGCTAAATAAAAAGATGAAAACAACCCAGACATAAAAACAATACGAAAAATATATCAGTAAAAATATGTATGTATTTTCTTTTTTAAACATCCTGAGGTTATGGAGCAGCATTATTCAGAGATTTGTTCTGTTTRGGTCCATTTAATCCATCTAAACACTGCTTTAAACACTGGTTGTGTCTTCATTAAAATGGCTAAAATTAACAGGGAAATCCTCACAACTCCTGTTGAACTATGAATGCAGCTTTATACTGAACAAGTTATGTGAACAGTTTCCTCCCTGATAAATTAATTTATTAAAAGGTAGAAATTTATGTTCAGGCGTTTTATTAGATTTCTCAGTTTTTTCCCCTCCAATACTAAACAAATCCCAGTTCTTTCTTAAAATAAACTCAGTGCAGACATTATGTGTGATAAGACCACACCTGTGTGCTGCTGAACCCTCCAGGTTTTAAGCTCTATGACGGAGTGAGCGAACTGGCAGCTGTCCTCGAGCTGGCAGCCGTACTTTATGGCATGGCGGCACAAATCCAGGTGGCACAGGGCGCTGAGGGGACGGACCTTCCTGTAGTTAATATTGTGGGTCCTCACCACAAACGCCAGGCACCTGACAGGAAGATGGGAGGGCAGTTKCAGTGGTTAAGATAGAGAAAAACAAGTTTATTAAAGCTAAAATAAAGACYGATGACTCACTTATTAGCATCAAAGTTGTGACGGACGTCTAAGTTGGAACAGATGGTCTGATCATCAATGAATCGCTTACTGATGATTCTAGGTTTACTGTCGTAGCATTTCTACAAAAAAACAGAGAAAAAAACAAGACAAACTGGTCAATCTACATATATAAAGTCAGTCAGAATACGGCTTATCAGCAGACTGCAGCCTGTTGATTCTCCAGAGTGCGACGTCAATCACTGCATTCAAAAATTCAAACAGAGCCAGATCAAAACCAGAGAAATGAACCCGATTTATGGGCTTTGACTGACAGGGAAGACAGCCTTGACTGAGGACAGAAGTTATGCAATTTTCTGTTACTCAACAGTGTGAGATATACGTACGACTTGAAGTATAAACCAGCTTGGAGGAGACAATGCTCACACTAACCTGGCAGAGGTAGATGAACATGCCCTTGTTTTCCTGTAGGAGCTGAATGATGCTGCTCCTGGGGTCTGGTTTGGCCTCTGACTTCTTAAACAGGAAGTTTCTGTCCAACGTCCCTTTTCTCTCTGCTGTCCAAACGTCGATCTCCAGCTGGTTGTAGGCAAARGTGCATCTTTCTCCGTACTTACACACACCCAAATCTCCAGATTTTATCAGCTCTGGATGTGTGAGAAAACGACACCAACAGATTGATCACAACTTGAAATTATCTTCACAGCAACTTTACAAGTTACAAGTCATGAAGCAACTAGCARGATCTCTCTGTACTTGTCTGCTAGTTCAGACTGACAGATTTTAAATATAATTTTGTCTTTTTGTTCTTGCTGTTCTTACCTCTACAAAGTACAAACTGTCCAAAGAAAGTGTTGGTAGGAATCGGACGCACTCTGGTCCATTCTGAAGCTTCTTTTAGTCTACATAATAAAATGTCCTGCTTACAGCTGTGGACAAGGTCCGGCTTGTGAACAAAACTATACACCCCGACACCTAAAGAATACATCTCACAATCAGCAAACTGAAGAAGAAAGAATCCAGAAGAATATTTGCTTCTGTCTGACAACCAGCAGGTTCTTTTTAGTTTTACTAGTTTCGTACCTTTTCGAGGGTAACAGAGGGAACAGGCCTGCAGGAACTCATGTGTGTCAGACAGAGGATTAGCAACTGTACCAGACACATGACTGTCCACCACCTGGAGCCCACAGTAAGAATTAGACTTKCATTAAAGTTAACAAAACACACAATGCAACAGTACTGAAGAAAACATAACCAGTCTTACTTTGAAGTGATTTATAGGGGATTTGGTTACAGGAGCAGCAGCGACGTGAGATTCTGAGAAACCTGAGGAGTGAGGACAAAACAAGTGATAAAACAGCACCGAGACAACTCWGCTGAAAGCTACAAACACTGGAACAGACATTTGATCATCCTACATTTAAAAAAAGGTTAGGAGTTACACTTTGAAACGTTTATTAGTTTGGTTGAGTCAGATAAATCTTTCAGACATGTGACTCATRACATAGAACCTAGGATTAAGTTACAAGGTAAAGTAGTGAAATATAGGCAGCTATAAAGCATTGTTTTAAAAATTTGCGTTAATTGTATTTTGTCAAAATGTGGTGATAATGGGCTCCTTAAAGTGATCCCTGATTAGTTATAATATTGATAAACATTTATTTTAACTGTAAAATAAAAACTGTAAAAATACTGTAGGCTGTTTAGTTTTGTAAATTTTTATGAAGTATATTTTAACACAGACAGAGCCATTTTATTTACACACAAAYCATTCTAGGTAAATGATGATGTGGATAGGTCCTCGGTGTGAGCGAGCTATATCCACCCTGAAGGTTATTCTTGGACAATATCTGAAGATTGGCTCTTTTAAATGAAACCAGAGAGCGTTGACAGAGAGGAGAAGYTAGAAATGACTCAGCCTGTAACTGAAAATATGGATGGAGGACAACAGAGCTGCTTCATGGAAGAAGAACCTCAGCTTAGCCTGTTAGCCTTTGTGCTAGCGCCGACGCTATATTGCCTTACATGTATTAGCTAAAGCTAAACTGTTGTCCTCCATCCATATTTTCAGTTGCAGGCTGAGTCATTTTTGCGTTCCCCTCTCTGTCATGTGGATGGAGGACCTCAGTGACAAGAGGAGAATGTGTAGCGCTGAGCTAATACAAATATATGGTGATAGCACCGTGGCTAACGCTAAAGCTAACAGGCTAAGCTGAGGTTCTTCTTCCATGAAGCAGCTCTGTTGTCCTCCATCTATCTTTTCAGTTACAGGCTGAGTCATTTCTACCTTCTCCTCTCTGTCAACACTCATTTCAAAGAGATAATCATCAGATATTGTCCAAGATTAACCTTCAGGGTGGATATAGCTCGCTAGCAGCCTCGCACCGAGGACCTATCCACGTCATCATTTACCCAGAATGCTTTGCATGTAAATAAAATGGCCCCGTCCGTGTAATATATTTTTAAACTTTGTTTAAAACCCAGAGCCCCCAGGTCGTCAGGGACAGGCCTGCTCTCTGTTCCCAGGGTCAGAACCAAACACGGAGAGGCAGCCTTCAGTTTTTATGCTCCTCAGATTTGGAATAAACTTCCTGAAAACTGCAGGTCAGCTGAAAATCTCAGCACTTTTAAATCAAAGTTAAAGACAATTCTGTTTGCCGCTGCCTTTCCTTAGATCAGAGAACTGTTATGATCCTGCGCCTGTCTGCCCTGTCATGCCCATTTCCTGCTCCTGTCAGTCTCGCCCTGCTCATTGCCTCAGCCCCTCCCGTCACAYAAATCCCAATCACACTCATTTCACTCACCTGTGTCCCTCAGTATTTAAGCTCCACTCCTCCACAGCTTCAGTGCCTGATTATCGAACGGTTCCACCTAGTAAATCTTCTAGCCATCCCTTGTCAAGTCACGTCTGTCTGGTCTCGATCCTGCTCCTGGTTTCTGGTTTTTCGTCTCCTGCCTCGCCCCCATCTGATACCGCCGCTGCTTCTTACTTCTTGGTTCTGACCCACGCTCTGACTCCTGGATCCAAGCCTCCTGCCTCACCCCCGTCTGACATCGCCGCTGCTTCTGTCTACCTGGTTCTGATCTACGCTCTGTCTCCTGGATCCAAGCCTCCTGCCTCACCCCCGTCTGACACCGTCGCTGCCTTAGTCTTCCTGGTTCTGATCCACGCTCTGTCTCCTGGATCCTCGCCTTTCGTCACCCCTGTCTGGTGACGTCATCCAAGGTATTTCCCCGACAGTGCCGCTCGCTAGGAGGACTCCGGTCACGCAAGTCTGCTCCACTTTTTCAATAAACTGTTTAAATCTTCTCTGGTGTGTGACAAATTTTGAAACTCAAAAAGCCCATTCATAACAAGAACTGCAGATTTTGTGCACTGCTGCTTTTATCTGTTATTTTATCTGTTATTTTTAATGTATTTTATTTGTTTTATATTATTGTGTTTTATTTTTATACATGGTATTCACTATGCTGATACCTTACTTTTAATGTTTTATGTAAAGCACTTTGAGTTGTCTTGTACATGAAATGTGCAATATAAATAAACTTACCTTACCTTACCTTAAAAATGATAAAAACTAAACAGCCTACAGTATTTTTAGTCTTTATTTTACAGTTAAAATACATGTTTATTAAATAAAGTCTAATGTTACAACTAATCATGGATCCCTTTAAATTATAAGTCTCAACACTGTTCTGAAGCACTTTTCTGAGCAGTACCGACAACAATGATTTTAGGCTGAAAAGTCATGCATTTTTGCTAATTCCCTGTGTGCTAGAAAAGCTAATTTCAACAGCAGCAGGGAAATCCCCATTATCTAAATAAGGTTTGAGCTTTTCTCTTTCAAATGATGATGTCAAGAAATCCTCATTAGAATACACAAAAATAGGCTTTAGAAAATTAGACAAATCAAGCCATATGTCTGGAACTGCTCATGACATCAGAATGATCGAGGTATCAAAATGTAGCTTAAATCTGAAAATATTTATTTCATTTTGACCAAATCTGAGTTTATTTGATTTGATGTGATGAGTATCAATGTAAACAAAGAAAAATTGAAACAATTTAAGTATCTTTTACCATTAATTGTACTGTTTTTCAAACACCTAGTCTGAACGTAACATAACTTACGTAACTAAATATGTCAGTGAGTAATAAAATAAATTATTTTAGGCATGCCTATTTTACCACATAAGCTGTTCTGAAACTTAGAAAATGCCCTCCTGACTTCAAAACAAACCAATAAAACATCAATATTTTATTTACTGTTATTTAACCAGGCAAATCCCACTGAGAATATATTATGGTTACCGTTTGTGCTGAAGTCAGAAAGCGTGTCCAAGCCTAAACCTCTGACTGAAACTGCTGCCGGAGTTGCTCCAACATCTTCCACTGTGGAGAACGAGTCCAAGCAATCCAGAGAGTCGAGCTGCTTCGTGGCTTCAATGTCGACCTTAACAACGTCACCGCTCCCACCGTTTACATCAGAAACAGCCTCAATCGTGTCTATTTCATCCAGCAAATCGAGGGAAGCTCCTCTGGCATTCACATCTGGTTTAGGCTGAATGATCTCAGCAGCTCTTGGTGTATTGTCCAGAATATCATCAAGGGAGTCGAGTGAGTCAAGGCCATCCAGAGTATCCAGTATTGAGGAGTTCTGCGTGACGTTTAAAGCGTCTGCAGCGTCTCCGTTTCCAGAGGTGTAGAGGTCATCCAACATATTCAGAGTTGGGGAAGGGGTGCCGTTATTGCCAGTTGAAAAGGAGTCCAGGGAGTCGAGTTGGCTGAGGGTTGAGCTGAAGAAGGCAGGGGGCAGCTGGGGCGTTGGAGCAGGCAGGACAGGTGGAGCGGAGTGAACGAGCGGCCTACTGGAGTCGGAGAATGCTGCCTGAACGTGGGGAGAAATTTAAACAGGCTTGAGTGTTGTTGGCATTCATGGCTAACAATCTGTTCCTTAGAGTGCACTTGTTACTATCTTTACATAAACCTTYGATCAAGTGACAGAACACACCATAAACATGTCTGAATACAAGCTTCCTGTTACCTTCTCAGATACAGTATATGATGAAAAATAATCAAACAACAAACCTTTAATCACATGTAAGGAGGGGAAAAAAGCACAGTGTACCTCAGTTAGTCCTTGTTCAGGTGGAAAACTGTCGAGCAGGCTGTCCAAGTCATCTCCCATCACTTCAGAGTCCTCCAGCCTGTGAGGAACCYCGGAGCTGGGTGGAGGGGTGGAGGGAAAAGGGGGTTCAGGCACACCTGGGAAAGCCACTATGGAGAAGCAGGAGAAATTTAATTTAGATCATCCTATCTTATTCAACCTGTATTTATTCATCTCAAACATATCTCACAATGTAAAAGCAATAAATACACATTTTGACTAAATTATTGATTAAAAAATATATCTCACCTGATGCAACAACACTCAAAGGATTCACACCATTTCCTAAATTATTATGAGACACCTGAAAGGGAAACATAAGGCAAATTATTAACAAAACAACATCTAGAAGTACTTTCAACTGAACAAAAGTCTCAACATTTGGGTGAATAATGAATATATGTTATAAACTATTAGAAGAGGGAATTGTTTTCTTTAGGTAATTCCTAATTAACAACTTTTTGGGAACTGTACTTGTGTTATTTTCTAAATAAACTGTAAAATTATAATAACAACAGGATAATAAAGTAAAGTCTGTATAATGCCTGCAGGTATGGTGGACATTATGACATCCTATAGATTCTGTGGAAAATAACCACTTTTTATTTTAAGGWCTTATATATCATAGCAGTAGTGAGTCTATTGTAGACTTGATCCTGTGTTTGAGATCAGAGTCCTGTTGCGTAATCCAGTTTTGTTTGAGCTTCAGCTGTTGGACAGACAGTCTTAATATTTGATTCTGGTAAACAGAGAGGTTCAGGGTGGAATATTATATTATATTATTGGATTGGTCATCACTTGACTTATCGTGCACCACACAGGTACCATTGCTATGCATTGAGTTTTGACTCGGGAACATCCATGAATGGTGGTAAAAAAGGGGATGCAGCAGACAGTCATGGCAGGAATATCAAAAAGGGATGCAATATTTTGCAGTAAATTGTCAACACTACAACAACAAGATCACAAGATCAAGGTTACCACATTTTACAGGTCATTAAAATATATTTTATTTTAAAAAATGTCGGAGATGCGGAAAGTAGGTCAGTTATGCTAGCTTGATCTTGACAACATTATATCTGGTAAACCAACGAGAAGACAAATTTGCTCTTCCAACAAATTATATTTTTATTAATATTGTTATTATGTTAGGAAAACATTGTGAGAGGTAAATATAATGGATAACAGTAAAATTACCTTTACTACTACRAGGCTGAACTGTGTAGATATTACTGGTACTGATGTTCTGTCCAGTCAGCATATGGTATATCCTGRAGTTTGTGATTATATATCAGAGTAAAAAACTCTATAACTTTTTTTTCCTCCACCGTATATTTCATAAGCTAAGCGGTGGAGTGGCCGACCGCATTTATTTTATGACCAGCTGGAGGAATTTGTCTTTAGTCACTTCAGCACGAATGAAGAACCAGGAAACAAATGCAAAATTAGAATTATATATATATGACACACATGACTCTTAGTTTTATGTGACGGAAAGGGGCTTCTACTGTAAATACGTTAGCAACAAACCTATAATGAAAAGTTCCCAGACAGCTTGTAGATTTATGTCTTGAGCAAATACATATTTTATACAAATCACAACATCTGTAATTTTCTCAGCTTTAATTTAAGCCATATTGTATAGAAATCGGATGAGAAATGAGGGTGCTATGAATATATGCATCCCACATTGAAACTCTACCGTTTTGTTGACATGACTCAATGCATAGCAATGGCTCCTATGACGGCGTGTCGCTAGCTATAGCGGCTATAGGTGATGTCCAATCCAGTAATATAGATCAACGGACTCACTGACTGTAAGGAGCTCAGGTCCTGTGGTGGTAAACCAAGCTAAAATCATCACCCCTCCACCACCCTGCATGGTGGTAAAGCGTTTGTGCTGAATTACTATGTTTGGTTTTTGCCTAACATGGTGCTGTGCATTAGTGCTGTGCATTATGGGTAAACATCTCTACATTGGACTCATCTGTTCATGATTATTGAAATGCCTCTTTGCGGACATAAACTGGGCTTTGTTTCAGAAAGAAACTTTCCCCTAAAAACTCTTTATTCAAGCCATGCAGAGTCTGATTTGTTTCGACTGTTCTGTCATGAACTGAAACGTTTAACCTGCTAACTGAGGCCTGTAGAGTCTGAGATGGATCGTGCTTTTTTATTTTCTTTGAGCATTGCTCAGTCTTCCCTAGGGGTTAATTTGTTGGGACATCCACTCCTGGAAGGCTTCACGGCTGTCTTCAATGTACTCCAATTACAAGATGACATTGAACCCTTCCCAGATTGATGAGCAGCAAATCTTGGCTCATTAAAGCCATTTCCACCATGGCATTGTGAGAAGACACACCTGTCTGCTCCAGAGCAGCAAACAGACCAAACCCCTGCTTTTATAGAGGTGATCACACTGATGATGATCATTTAATTAAGACATTTATTCAGCTGCACCTGGCCTTAGTTTTTCATACACAGCGTTAGCGTTGTGACTTAGTTCTAGTTCAATAAATGACACAAAATGTAATTWGTCATTGTTTATCTAAAGTCAAATTTCCCTCATTTTAGATCCAAGCAAGAACAAAATGAATATTAAGACATCGTGATGCATAAAACTTTTAAATGTGATGTTTTACATAAAAAATATTTTAATTTCTTTGCCCTGATGTTTATATTATAAAATTAATTTCTTTAATATTTTTAGGCCCTAATCTTCCTTTGCATTCATTCTACATCGTTCTATCATAAGTGATAAAGTGAAATAAGTATTTTAAAATTTAACAATATATGCTTGATAAATGAAAATGACAAGTGAAACTTTAATTTGCCTATATATATATAAAGATTTTGAAAATGATATTTTTTCCTTAATGGTAAAAAGAAAAACTTTGCTTACCTTTGAGCTGATGTAGGGTTTTCGTATTTTCATCCCCAGCTGGGTAGCTAACTCCTGTGAAAGTTCATTCACCTGTTTATCCTGTTAAAAGTCAAATAAACAAAACCAGTGTATGAGCTGAATTTAAAAAGACTCTCAAGGGAATAATCAGAACCAGTGAGTCAAAAGAACCAYTTTAGATCTTTGCAGCCTTTTTAAACACTTGTTAGCGTCCCAGCCTGTGTCCTGCGCTCACCTGAGGGTTACTGAGCAGACAGATGGAGGTGCAGTCGTACGCCTCCTTGTACTTGCCGAGCTCTTTCAGACACAGAGCCTTCCTGTACAGAGCTCTGCGGCTCTCCTTGCACACCTCCAGAGCGCTGTTACAGTCCTCGATGCCTTGATCATACTTTCCCTTTTTTTAAAACAAGAGAAAACAGACGGCATGGTGAAAGAGACGTGAAGGAGCCTGAAAATAATGCAACAATGTACAATAAAAACAACATACAGATGGTACTTTTTAAAACTGTTAGTGTGGTTGTTTGAAAGCAGGTTTAGGCTCAGTGACCTTGTAATGGAAGATTTAGTGATGGTCACATTCTTTTAGGAGCAGTAAATCAGACACAAAGGCACAATAATTCAGGCTGAAGGAGAAAAATAGGCAGAAAAGAATTCAAATTATTTAGTGCAGGAATAAGTGCAGGCAGCCCAGCTGTCCCTTAAAACCTTCTCTATTAAGCCTCATCTTAACACCGTTGAGTTTTAAAGTGCTCATAACTCTGTAGTGAAACTAAAATTAACAAAAATATTCACTCCCAACATCCCCAACATTGACATTAGAAAACTAATAGTAATATTTACAAATATTAGTATAAAACTAGGTGTGGTAAAACATACTATGAGTCCAAACGCATTCTGAAATATCTTGACATTAACTTTTGCAGTCATTCAACACAATTTAAGTTAGCCACTCAGCTACACAATAATAACATGGTTTTTCAGCTATTAATCCAAGTGTTGATGGGATAGTAGAGAAAGCATCATTCCCAACACATACTTGGAGTGTTAACACATCATGTAGGATCTTGTGTGTGACTGTGCAAAACGTTGTTACAATTGGCATCATTTCTCAACAGAAGACGATCCTAATTTAAAACTCTAGCATGAACGTTGGCAGGCCATGTGCATTCCTTCAAGAACAGTTAGAGCTTAAAGAACAATTAGCATACAAACAGAATCAGATTTTGGCACAGAGAGAAAATGATCATGGAGGTTAGCACCAGTACTATGCATATTCTGGTCTTCAAACTTATTATGTATCAGAAACAAGAACAATTCAAAGGAAGGAAGGAAAGTGAGGGCAACAGTGGTAGGAAGAGAACAACTCTCTCTGAATATCATGTGAAAGAATCAAGCTCTAACATGTGGTGTGGAATGGAAGGGATTATTTGAGGTAATACACAGTCGGTCATTAATTGACAAAACAGAAAAAAAAAAGTCCATCTTTCGGTTTCAAATTGTCGCAGCTCAAACTACACCCTTGTTTACAGGTGTGGTGAGGGTGGATGAAGACAATAACACTGTAGTGATGTACCATCAAATACTTTTAAATTGAGATTAAAAACTGATGTGACTGGAAGTTTAATAATTTTTGTTTAATCACTCAATCGTGAGCACTTAAATATCAGCAATGACTGAGTCAACACTGGAGCTGAATGATCAGAAGTTCTTTTTGTCAAAAACCCGTTTCATTAACTCCTGACTGTCTCTGAGATGATCTGCCGGACAGGACTCTGAAACTGACCAAATACCAGCTTTAGTCTGATCAACTGTTTGTGATCAATAGCATAAAAGTACTTCTAATCAAATATTTTAGTAAATACAACCTCTGSCAAAAATTATGGAATCACCGGCCTTGAGGGATGTTCATTCAGTTGTTTAAWATTGTAGAAAAAAAGCAGATCACAGACATGACACAAAACTAAAGTCATTTCGATTGGCAACTTTCTGGCTTTAAGAAACACTAAAATAAATCAAGAAAAAAAGTGGTAGTCAGTGATGGTTAATTTTTAGACCAAGCAGAGGGAAAAAAATATGGAATCACTCAATTCTGAGGAAAAAATTATGGAATCACCCTGTAAATGTTCATTCCCAAAACTAACACCTGCATCAAATTAGATCTGCTCGTTAGTTTGCATCTAAAAGGAGTGATCACACCTTGGAGAGCTGTTGCACCAAGTGGACTGACATGAATCATGGCTCCAACACAAGATATGTCAATTGAAACAAAGGAGAGGATTATCAAACTCTTAAAAGAGGGTAAATCATCACGCAATTTTGCAAAAGATGTTGGTTGTTCACAGTCAGCTGTGTCTAAAATCTGGACCAAATACAAACGACATGGGAAGGTTGTTAAAGGCAAACGTACTGGTAGACCAAGGAAGACATCAAAGCATTAAGACAGAAAACTTAAAGCAATATGTCTCCAAAACAGAAAATGCACACAACAAAACAAATGAACGAATGGGAGGAAACTGGAGTCAAGATCTGTGACCAAACTGTAAGAAACTGCCTAAAGGATTTACATACAGAAAAGCTAAACGAAAGCCATCATTAACACCTAAACAGAAAAAAAGGTTACAATGGGCTAAGGAAAAGCAGTCGTTGACTGTGGATGACTGGATGAAAGTCATATTCAGTGATGAATCTGCATTGGGCAAGGTGATAATGCTGGAACTTTAGTTTGGTGCCGTTCCAATGAGATTTATGAAGAGGACTGCCTGAAGAGTACTTGAAAATTTCCACAGTCCTTGATGATATGGGGCCGCATGTCAGGCAAAGGCACTGGGGAGATGGCTGTCATTAAATCTTCAATAAATGCACAAGTTTACCTTAATATTTTGGACACTTTTCTTATACCATCAATTGAAAGGATGTTTGGGGAAGATGAAATCATTTTTCAAGATGATAATGCATCCTGCCATAGAGCAAAAACTGTGAAAACATTCTTTGAAAAAAGACAAACAAGGTCAATGTCATGGCCTGCAAATAGTCTGGATCTCAATCCAATTGAAAACCTTTGGTGGAAGTTGAAGAAAATGGTCGATGACAAGGCTCCAACCTACAAAGCTGATCTGGCAACAGCAATCAGAGAAAGTTGGAGCCAGATTGATGAAGAGTACTGTTTGTCACTCATTAAGTCCATGCCTCAGAGACTGCAAGCTGTTAGAAAAGCCAGAGGTGGTGCAACAAAATACTAGTGATGTGTTGGAGTCTTCTTTTGTTTCTTTTTCATGATTCCATCATTTTTTCCTCAGAATGGAGTGATTCCATATATTTTCCCTCTGCTTGGCCAAAAAAAYTAACTGTTACTGACTGCCACAATTTTTTTTTTCTTGATTTCCTTTAGGGTTTCTTAAAGCCAGAAAGTTYCCATTTGAAATGACTTTAGTTTTGTTCCATGTGTGTGATCTGCTTTTTTTCCTACAAAATTAAACAACTGAATGAACATCCTCCGGGGCTAGGAATGTGCGATATGGCAAAAAATTCATATCACGATGTACAATATGATGAGTGACGGTAACGATATATATCACGATATAAAACTTATAATAGAAAARAAATAAATCACACATTCATTGAGTGGAATAAATATGTATAGGTAAAAAAAATTTAGACCTTAAAATCTCCTTTTTTAAGGGACACTTTAAAGTCTCTCATAAAAATCTAAATTGAAGGAAGATCTACCTGGTTAAATCATATATATGTGTATATATATATATATACTGTATATGTTGTGTATCGCTGTGTGGAAATGAATGGAGAGCGAGCGACGTCGCCTCCCATGTGTCGAGCCCTTCACACATGCCGCAACGCGCGCTCCTCCCGCAGCAGGCAGTGTGGTCGGATGCGCCGTCATGTAAATATGTAAACAGTGCGGCGTTCATTTTCACACACCCGAACCACAGGTCCGGATAAGTTTTTTTCCCCTCTTCATTTGCGCTCTCAACCTCGCTGCTTCCTCTGTTTTGACTCCAGCTGGTTATGTCATCAAAAAGAATTGTGCGGTTGGCCGGTAGACTACAGATCTTTYTCATAGGACAAATTTATATAGTTTCTACCGTATATCGTTTATATCYCGCATTCCTATCTGGGGCTGGTGACTTCATTTTTTGCCAGGGGTTGTATGCCAAATGAGTCTGAGACATCACATTTCATCTGGATTCATTGTCTGGAAATCACAAATTTCTGCAGTATTTTATGACAACTCCCTGTAAGCATTTTTGCATGTCCTTGACACCCCCTGTTTGAAAGGAGCCCCCTCCTCAAAAATAGGGTGTATCGTAAAATCGTTGGCTGGCGGAGTGTAGGTCGGACTCATCTATAGCGCTGCCAAATTTCATGTTGATTGGTGCAGCCGTTTTTGTGCTACGGTTGACCAAAAATCACTGAAAATAAATAAATGAATTAACAGTACGAAAACAATATGACTCCCGCTTACGCTWCACATGCAGGTGTCATAATAAACTACAGCTTAGACAACAACTGGATCTAATTACACAATACCTGTGTTTTCATAAATTCCTTTGATCGTTAATTCTAGTTTCTGGTCATTAAAACATACATGATATGACGAAACAAGTTTACAACTATAATTATTACAGCAGACTGACTTGTATTTGACCTTTGAGCTGGATGAGTCGGCTCACGGAGAGCTTCTGCCTACAGTTTTAACAGCGCACCATCATCGGCAGTCGCTCGAAAAGGCCGAGCCTGGAGCTGCATATTTTTGTGCAGTGTGGTGCAGGATGAGTAGTTGTGGGTTGAAGGTGGACCTTTTTGGTTTTAGGCTTTGATGGCAGAGGTTGTGGGAATGTGAGCTTCTTATAGGATGCTGACATTTGTGTGTTGGTCCACTCAACTGATTCTGAGGATTACGCACACACCCACACACAAACAATAAAAACCTATCTCACCATACTGTGGCAGGCAGAAGCTCTGTTGACATACAGACTCTCCAGCAAGGCTTCTGGGATCTGGATCTCCTCTGCTTCAGCGTAGCGCGAGACATTCAAGCCCTCGGTAAATTCTCTGACAGCCTCCTCCCACTGTTTGTCTCGAAAAAAGGCATTGCCCTCCTCCAGCAGGTTGCACACTAAGCGGGTCAGAAAGTCCTGGAGGGAGGAAAAGACAAAGGAGGGAACAATTATTGACTGATAAAGTCACAATACACACTATAGCTATTCTGTGATGACAGTGCACTTCTGCAGTGAGAATAAAACAGACCAATACTTTCTCTACATTATTTACTAATTTAATAAAGATGAAACTGCTTATTTTTTATGTGGCAGCATCAACAAAAAGAAGAGTTAGAGAAAAGACATGTTAACTACTGTGACACACAGAAAACCAGGTAATTTAGGAATGTTTTTCCAATTCCTGCTAGATGTGTGTGCTGTGAGATTATAATGCATGTAAACTGAGTTTGGCATTGGGTTGCTGAAATAAGTGAAGTTACAGAGGTTTTACTGCAGACTCTTCAGGGAGCACAGGGCCTAGGAATAAAAAAAAACGTTCCGTTTAAAGGAAGTCATCTGGATGGCAGAATATACAGTATAATGTACTGCTGCAGCATCTGTGTAAATAAATAAATGTCCCCATAAATGTGCTTGTGTTCCTCCTGCCTGAGCCCAAACACACTATTATAGTCATTAGTTTTTATAGTATTACCCTTTTGCCTTCCAGGATCAGCATCCTTTATATCAAAAATTAATTTTAAAAGTGACTGTTCTGGTCTTTTAAATTGGTGATCTGTGAAAAGTTGTGAACAAACACATTTTGCCTTGTGCTGTCATCATATGTGCTCTATATGGCTTGACAGTCAGTTAAACGCCTCCTTAACATCAAGACTGAAGACAGATGACTCCTTGTCCACAGGTTTATTGACGTTACAAGGAACGTGAAACTGAAACATACAAAGTACAATCAACTCTGTTTATCCTTTTAACTTTYCATGAACATGTCTTTTATAAGTAAAATAAATCACTTTGTTTTAATATCAACATCAGCTGTCTTTACAAATTTACATTTTTAACTTTTGTTTATAATGGGTGCCCAACCAGTTGCTCGCGGGTGACTCGTCGCCCACCAGCTGGTTCCCAGGTGCCTGCGAAGCGCAACCTTGCTCTTACAGCTGAAGAGCCGGCTCATCAGCTGTTAGAGCAAGGTTGCGCTCCGGTCGGGACTCATGTCCACTCGCTGAGAGCTCCAGCAGAAGCGGTGGAGGTGGGAGGAGTTTACATTCCAGCCTTGAACACGCTCCCTCCGAGATGGGGAGCCGTGAAACAAGCAGCACTCCGAACACGATATCACGAGACTTAGGGTCACGTGTTCTAAAACAAAGCGGAGTAATATGAGTTGTTGGTTACTAGTGCGGGAAAAAATGGATGAAAAACGAGCGGAAAGGAAACAAAAAGTTTTTATTTTCACCCGGAGAGGGAGGAGGACTATTTTTTTGTTAAGTGCYGCAGCTGTAAAAATAAGCTTGCAGGACTGCAATCAATTTTCACTCAGCCCAGCACAAGGTAAGGCTGCCTGCTACAATAGCCTCATGATCTTGGCTCAACACAAAGTCTTTCGGCGATGGAGAAGTTATGAAAAAAGTGTTTATTGAGGCTGCAGAAGCACTTTTTCGTGTTAAAAATAAAAGTGAGATCGTGGCTTCTATTAAAGACATGCAGTTGTCCAGACAAACTGTGACACAGCATGTGAGGGAACAGCTGTGGATGTGAGGACCAGCTAAAAAAAAGGACGTCAAACAGAGTGTTTCTTCAGTTTGATGAGTCGACCAACATGGTAGATGTGGCCCAGCTGTGACATGTTTTTATCAGAATGCCCTTTGCAGACAGGAGTGCAAAAGAGGAGCTGCTCACCAGGTACTCACAAGAGAAGATATTTTTAATGCTTTTATGGAGATTGTTAATAAAAGCAACTTGCCCCTCTATAAACTCATTTCCATAACAACTGATGGCACTCCAGCAATGACCGGACACACTCTGCAAGCAGAATGACATTTTCCCAGAACTGCTGCTGCACAGGAAAATCCCACAAAAGGTAAAGAAATTTATTTTTATATAGCCTGCATAAAAAGTTGTGTCCTTGTTACTCTTTTTATTACATTTTAGACCAAACTAGTGTGTTATAAACCGACTGGCACCTCTGTGTTATTTATTTATTTTGCAGTTTGGGTGTGCCTTTGCTTTCTGTACCTAACATGGCTGTGTGTGTCTTGTTTATAGGTGGTGAACAGGTGGAACTCTTTGAATGGTCTGGAGCCGGCAGTCTGGACTAGTGAGGAACTGAGCTCTTCAGCACCTGCAGATGACACCATCCTGCATGCTGCAGACTGAGGTTTGAAATAGTTGTTGGAGATTTGTGAATCTGCACCATCGTAAGTCACTTTTTGTAATAGTATAAACGAGAGAGTTTTATTTTGTTTTTCCTCCCCTGTATGAAGAGAAGAGAGGGGAGTTCTTTGAATAAACGGAGACGAGTTCGACTTCCTGTCGAAATCCGAGGATGCATCCGTGTATCCTCACCAGCTGAGGATATCCCAGGATTCAATGCGCTGGGGGCAAAATAAACAGAGAAACAAAGACGGAGGAGTTTTTTTTATGTTTTTTTAACGGTAGAACGTAGTTAAGTAGCGTAGTTTGGAAATTCATCACGGACCGAAGGATTTGCTTTTGAAAGTTAGTTTAGCAGCTTAGCTGATGAAATTTACATTGCAATAAGATGTTAAATAAAAAAAATGCAACTACAAGTTACGAGAATAAAGTCATAATATTACTAGATTAAAGTTATAATATTATGAGAATAAAATCATAATATTACAAGAATAAAGTCAAGTGTTACGAGAAATAAGTCAATATTCTAGCCTTTACACAAAAAAGCATGCAGTTATAACTACATTAAAATGAGGAATGTTGAGCAAATTGTCAAGTTGTTTTTTAGTATTGCTTAAAATAAATAGTTAATCTTTTAGCACATCAGCATCAAATTATCAGCAGCAGGGCTTGTAAATTGTGCAAACGACTATTGTAATTAATGGATGCATTGACAGATTTAGTCGTCATGTAGCTAGTTTGGATGAAATCATATTAATCTAACAGTGATCCAGGTCATCACGGACTACTTTATAAACAGACACACGGCTGTACACAGCGGGTGTGAGGAAAATAAGGAGGAAATGAACGGAAAATGTAAGATCATCATGTAAGATCATGACTTTTTATCCCGTAATATTACGACTTTATTCTCATTATATTATAACTTTATTTTCGTAATAATAATTTAAAAAATATGTGTGGCCCTAATACTATGTTGTAGATACTGGAGCTAAACCTGAATTATTAATGTTGATTTATTTATTTATTTATTTACGTTTAACATTTTAACTGTGAAGTTATTCTTTTAGTAAAAAAGATGTGTAAATACATGTTCCAATGCATTTTAAGTCCGACATGAAACTGATCACTATGGTAATGGGGGAGCGCGTGGTCACACAAACCCACGTGAAGCTGACGTCGGGCGAAGGGTAGACAGTCTCATTTCACAGCAGTTTTGAGCAGCCTACCCGGCCCAGCGAGGATGTGGCCCACGTGGCCCAGCTAGGCTGGGTCCTCATGAGGACCCAGCCCATGAATTGAGGCAGAGTGTGACAACTTCCTGTTACAAGCTTAAGTGTTTCTTAAAGTGACAGCGCCGTTTACTGAGACTTAAAAACTAGGCTTTTAACAAAGCAAAATTAACATTAAACTTGCTTGTAACAACAAATGCCCGTTAATCACTAATTTATTAAAATCAGGTGTGAAACATTTAAAAATGTAGTATAGTGATTCTCGAGGACCAGGATTAGGGACCACAGTTTGATATGAATATTAAAAACTATACAATATAAAACAGATAAGTCACGTAAAGGTTGATTTTAAAATAGTATTTCCAGGAAGTGCTATAAAATTGATCTCAATTGTTTCTTTTTGCCAACAAATATCTTTAGTACTAATGCAAATTTTAATATTTTTATTGCCAAAAACAGTGACTGTATAAACTATTAACACTTTTTTTGTTTTACAAAGATGAAGTTAAATCTAAATTTACTGTTCATCTTTTTGGGTTGTCTTTGGTTGTGTTTGTCTTTCGTGGCGGGGATCACCTTTTAGTTGGGTTGAGGGTTTGAGCCTGTCACCATGCTGAAGTGTCAAATAAAGCAGTTGCCCTCAAAGCTCCAATCAGGACCCCACTGTGTGTCAAAACTCCAAGGTCCTTAGGTGATCTCCACAAATCAAAATAAATCTAAAAACAATATTACTTGTGGCATATTTTCACCATAATTATTACAAAACATTGAAAAGAGTATAATAAAATAAAGTTGAGGTGGTGTGTGTTGTCATTGGATCCTTGTTAAGCAGAGTTCTTAGCAAACTTTTCATCCATAGACTGGTCCRATTTGTGGTCACAAAACTCGTCTATCCAGGGTATCTGCAGGTATTAGCAAGTCAAATTTAAGACTTTTTAAGACCTTTTTAGTACCATCTTGAATGAAATTTAAGACAGAAAATATGAGGGATGGTTCTGCAGAGACAGCCGGGGGAGACAGAGAACTTTAATCGCTTCTGCCCAACAAAATGTAAGACCTTTGAGTGACAAATTTAAGACCAACTTGCACATTTTTAACAAATTTAAGACTTTTTAAGGTCTTAATTTTAGATATGTGAATTTAAGGCTTTTTAAGACTTTTTAAGGACCCGCGGACACCCTACTATTGTTATTTAGTGGGTTTAAATCTGTAAGGTTTGAAAACCACTGAGATAAAGGCTTAGAAAGATTATGTGATTTTGAGATTAAGAGAATTTAAAATGATGAGATAAGATTTCTAGAGGATGACAATCATCAGAATCAGTTTATAACCAAACAACTGAACGTTAAAACATGATACGAAGAGTACAAAAGAAATGATAAAGCCTTTACCTGATAGCTATTGGGATCTGGATAAGCCAGTGGAGACCTAAAACACAAGACAATAACTTGTTTAGAAAATCTAGAATATGATTCCCTTCAAGGATATGAGTCATTCAAGATAGAGGCAATGTCACACTATGATGTTTTAGACAACTTATGCCAACTTATGAACATTTAAAAGACATCTACGTTGAAGATGGAATAGAAAAAAATCTAATGGAAGCCTCTTTTAGGCCTGTACATACTGTAGTTCTAAAAAACTGGTCAAATATGTAACTTTTATTAGAAATTTAGACATAAAAAATGTTTCATACGTTGGCATACGTTGTCTAGTGTGACAGGGCCTTGTTTCACATTCTGTCAGAGTGAACAGGAAAAACTTTTCTCACTGTATGAAGGCCAGTGCCTTGCTTATCTCCTCTTTTCGTTTTTCTCGGGTAGAGTCCTCCATTGTGGTCGTCCACTGCTTGTAGAGATGCAGAGATATCAGAAACAAAAACACTCATTATGTTGGTAGCTGCTGAAAGACAAACAACTCCTTTGAAGGGCTGCATGATTGGGRTMCACAAAATATTGCAATTTTATCGTTATCGCGATAACAGCCAGTGCAATATGCATTTAGTAAAAAATACATAAATTCCAATAAATGATTGGCTCCAGCATTTGCATTGATGTAGTTTGTCAGCATCAGTCTGATTAGGGCTGCGCAGTATATGCGGTAGACGGTAGAAACGGTATGAAGTTGGCCTAGGGTAGAAATTTATACTCTACCATCCTATCGTCATTACATCATCGCACCTGTGTGTCAAATGTTTTGATTAAAATATTATCAGTAAAAACCTCAAATCATGTCCTTTCTGATCAGCATTAGAACTCTAGAAGAACTTTAACTTTGCAGAGTTTCCCCTAGGATTATTTTTAACCGTGGTGGTGACATCTCATGCAGGGGGGTTTGACAAAATCTGGTTGTCCTCAAAACATTTTAGTTGTCCAAAAAATCTCAATAAAATATAATTTAATAAGTAGGCTATCTTGTTCTGTATACAAAGTTTACTAAATGTTCTCAGTCAGCAGGTTGACAGTTTTAGGAGCTGCTTGAGGAGAACTTCTTCGTTCTCCTCCTCATCCTCTTCTTCGAAATAGAGAGCAAAAATCAACATCCAAGCTTTCTGCTGCAGATCAAACATTTTTATTCAAATAGGAGTAAACTGTGTACATGACCTTATTAAAAGTTAGTTTAGTGTTCTTAGGACTAAAGACTTTATGAGGAAAGAAGTTTTTAAACATCTTTTCTATCATTTTAGTGTTTTCAACTGAGGAGCTTTGATAAATTTGTTTTAAATATATTATAGCAGAGGAAGTTCTCTGCACAGAAAAAAATTATTTATTTTTACTGTTTTTTAACCAAACTGACAAGTTTCTCCAGTGAAATTGTGTAATTTAAAGGCATTGAAACACCTGGTTAAATTTAGAAGGTATTATGATTAACTACAAGCACCTGAAGCTGACTCAGAACTCTGTGATTTTAGAAAAAAATCACCTCCACCCCACCCACGTGTGATTAAATCTGATTTTATTTGCCCCAATTACAGATTTTGATGCTCATTATACACGTAACCGTCTGAAGGGGTTGACATACAGTATATGAACTCTTAAGTCCCGGGCTGGTCGGAGCTGCGCTGCAGGTGGACAGGTGCAGCTGTATGCCGCTGCACCTAGCTTAAAAAACAGTCAGCTGATCTGTCGCAGTTTTGTTGCGCTCGTGACGTGAACACACAGGGGAAATGCTGCGATGTGCTTTTAGAAATATAATATATATAAAATACGACGCAATCCTTGGTGGAAAATAGTCCAGGTAACGCTGAGGTCTTTCCCGGGAGGTGTTCACCTGCAGCTGAGTGAAACTGACCACCCCACCCACAGAGAAAGAAAAAAAGGCAGTAATTATTGATAAGGTAAGCATGCTGTGGCTTCACCTGTRGCATTTTCTTTTAAAAAAAGAAAAAGTAGCTTGCACAGCTGTCGCATCGGTGCTACGTGATTAAAAAGTTTTCATCTCACGTCAATCACACACACGTCTTCCTATCTTTGTGAGGACCACATACAGCGCTCACAGCCTCGCTCTGCGCTGTCTTTTTCCCCCCAAGTTTGGCGAGAGGTGGATATAGAGGTAAGAAAAAAATAGATCTCGACTTGATCTGGCCTTATTTAAATAAAAATTACTTGCCATGAAATTTTTAGAGAGGCGGGCCGTCTCGTTGGCGGTGGGCCCCACCCCCCTTGTATAATGGTAGGGGAAACGCTGAACACTGTATATTTAATTATTTATTTATTTATCGCAAGTCATATTGTCATCGCAATATTATCGCACTGTTATCACACATCGCAGGATTTCTTGATATCATGCAGTCCTACTGCATGATATTAGGAAAACCTGCAATGTGCAATAATATTGTGTGGATGATGATGATATGATTTACAATAAATGAACAAATACTTAAGTATGCTGTGTTGATGTCTTTCTGATTGTGGGTTGAGAGCAAAAAAAACTAATACATCATTTCCACAACTTCACAGTTTTATTTTTAAAAAGTACAACTAGACACAGCTGTGTGGTTCTGGATAGGAGTTGAGTGAAATTATCAACATTCTATCAGATGTATTTTCATACTGATATTGATCAAGTCTATCGCAATATATACTGTATCTTATTGAGTTATCGGCCAGTACCTAATTATGGCCAATGTTCTCAGATCTCAAAAATATTGAGAGTAAAGCCTGGTGCAGCAGGTACAGTTTTCCTGATTTACCTTTATAAATCGTTGACAGATTGGATTAAAACAAATCTGTTAAATATATCATATAGGGGACAAACACAGTGATATTTGAGAACTGAAATCAAGTTTATATGATTTACAGAAAGTGTGCAATAATTGGTTGGGCGAGTGCATAAGTTTGGACACCAAAAAAAAAAAACCCTTAACTCAATATTTAGTAGATCCTCCTTTTGCAGAAATGACAGCCTCTAAACGCTTCCTACAGCTTCTAATGAGAGTCTGGATTGTGGCTGAAGGTATTTTAGACCATTCTTCTTTACAAAACATCTCTAGTTCATTCAGGTTTGATGGTCTCTGAGCATGGAC
>NW_013952498.1:783701-796734 GCF_001266775.1 Austrofundulus limnaeus | reverse complement strand
TCTGTGGGTTGACTCTGACTGTTCTCAACATCCTTCACTTCTGTTTATTCCAGATTTTACTTGGTCTGCCACTTTGAGCCTTGACTTGAACTGTGCCTGTGGTCCTCCATTTTCTCACAGTTTCTCACAGTGGAYACTGAAAGCTGAAATCTCTGAGATAGCTTTCTGTATCCTTCCTCTAAACCATGACGGTGAACAGTCTTTGTTTTCAGCTCATTTGAAAGTTGTTTTGAGACTCRCATGCTGCAACTCTTCAGAGAAGAAGCAAAGAGGAGAAAAACTTACAATTGCCTCCCTTAAATAACCTTTCTCATAAATGGAATTACTGTGTATGGAGGTCAAGGGTCACTGAACTTACCAAACCAAATTTGAGTTCCAATAATTAGTTCTAAAGGTTTTGAAATCAATAAAATGAAAATGGTGCCAAATTTATGCAACTGCCCAATTTTATTTAACCAATTATTGCTCACTTTCTGTAAATCATTTAAACTTCATTTCACTTCTCAAATATCACTGTATTTGTCCCCTATATGACTTATTTAACAGATTTTTTTTAATCCAAACAATCAATGACTTATGAAAGGTAAATCAGGAAAATGAACAAGGCTACCCAAACTTTTGCACCCCACTMTATTCACATGACTACGGATAGCAATCACAAGTGTCCTAACAACAGATCAAATCTGGTAAATTTCTTAACACTTGAAAGAAAGCAAACCTATCAAACTACAGTACATCCAAAAGTTTGCAGGCTTTTTGGTACACTTTATATCACAAAAAAGTGTGTTTGAAGAATAAACATTTGTACTTTTTTCACCTAAAAATCAGGCATAATTTGGCAAAGAAACAAAGAAGAACTTCTTAATAATGGTTCATATAAAATATCACATTTTATTGTCCCTGTCTAACAATGTGGGACATCATCTTGGAGCTATCACACTTCCTCATTACAAATTGCTYATGTCAGAATTACTCGTCAGGTTGTGCCAGACAACAAGTGAAAATGTTTCCTGAGAACATGCACGTACCACCACACGAAAGTTACAAAGCGGGGTGCAAAGTGCATAATTCATGATTGGGCCCACCACGGACTACAACTTCAGCTGGACACACCTACCTGAGGAAGTGAGGAAGTTCATCGGACCAAAACAAAGTTTGAAGGTGAGTTTTGAGTGGTAGAAAAAGGACAACCAGTTTCAGCAGCTAAGAAGACGAACTAGCGCAGAAAAACATAAAAAACGGAGAACAGAAAGTGAAGCAGCGACTCCAACCGAGCAGCTCTCTAAAGTTTCGATTCCCAGCAGCCTCACTGGAAATCACTTCGGTCACGTGTTYACGACGTCTAAACAGCGCGACTAAACGATTTGTTGCAGGGGATGCTGGGAATTGGAGTCCTTACCTCCCCAGCTACCTCCTGTAGGTGAGTACTTGTGCTCTTGTTACCCTGGAAGACTTGTATGGTAAAATGAATACTGCAAAATACAGGGAGATCTTGGAAGACAATCCGATGTTGTCTGCAAAATAACTACTAAAAGATTTATTATTTCACAATTAGTTACATTATAATATGCCTTATATATTTATAATAGATTTGTTCTATAATGAGATGCTGATCGTTCTTTTAAATTTTTCTCATTCAGAGAACCATATGGAATAGGCGTGGTGTGGTTCTAGTGCGAAACCCATGAATCAAAACGAAAAAAATAAGTAGGTTCTCTGGATGGGTTCTTCTTTGGTGAAACCAGAGCCCTATAGAAAGAAACGTTTCGTCTCTCCTCCAAGAGACTTCTCCAAGAAACCCATGAACGTCTCGTTGTAGTTCAACTGGACTACAAGTCCCTTGTGTCTTTGCGTTTCTTACGTCAAGCCGGCCGGGAAGCTGCTGAGTTTG
The DNA here is from genome assembly GCF_001266775.1 of Austrofundulus limnaeus. Taxonomy (NCBI): domain Eukaryota; kingdom Metazoa; phylum Chordata; class Actinopteri; order Cyprinodontiformes; family Rivulidae; genus Austrofundulus; species Austrofundulus limnaeus. The sequence continues at coordinate 794,843 of NW_013952498.1, read as the reverse complement.
GGTTTTGAACGGAAGGAGCGAGCGGGAGTGTGTTACCGTACTTTTGGTTCAATCATAAAAGGAGTTTTGAGGTAATAACGTCATTTTTTAATAACTAAAGAGATAAGAGTTAAGCTAAGTTCACGATTGAGTGTATTATATCACGACCACTTTAAACCGGCGAATTACCGGCGGTGTTGTACGAAATGAAAAGGCCGAGAGTTATGGACACGCTCTGTTTCACGTGAACGGCACTACTAATGCTACCTACAGGTTTTCTACTTAGTATTATGATAAACAATAAATTAATTCTTTGTTTTTAGTTCCATATTACTGCTTTTATGTGTTATGTTTATCTATGAAACACGTAGCGTTTTTATTGCGCATCTACGTCAAACCCGAAGCCATGATTTAGCAACCTTTTGCTAATACTGTYTTAGCCGTAACTGGAAGCTACCGCGTCTTTCCTGCCTTAGGTTAGGAGCTTAAACGGACTTCAAACACGTGGGTTTAAGTCTAACAGTACTTACAATATTGTATAAGTCATATAATAATAATAATAATCGTATAATTCGTTCTTGTTGCCAAATGGAGGAGGTTCAGAGTTTATTGCCTTACCAGTATGAAATAAATCGTAAAGATGGATTTGAACGCATCAAATGTAAACATTGTTTTAGCATGTAATTTATTTGCGCAGCGGATTTTTTCTGAGCTAATTGTATTGAGTAAGCTCTCAAAAAATAAAAAGTCATAATGATTATGCAATGCAATATATTAAAGGTTTTAAGAGGGACTCCTGGTTTGGCAGTCTTTGTTCTGGTGCTAAATGTGACGCACAATAAGAAAAATAATGTTTGGCCTTCAGGCACCTCGATGGCGACAGACATTGTTGCACAGTTGGCTGACTCACTGGCCAAGACTGCAGTCGAAGATGGAGAGCTGAGTTACAAAGGCCAGGGAAGAAAACTGGATGATGCCCAGTCAGGTGAGTGCAAACACTTTATTATACAAACTACATCTTTAGACTTTCTAAACWCTTTCCTTTTTTAATCCTGTGTCTTCACTGTTCATAATGAATTTTTAACGCATGTCTTGACTCTGAACCTGACGACACTCGCTCTTCCTACAGTGGAGGATATGGTGAAGGAGATCCAGGAATTTGAGGGCCTTCAGGCTCTCAGACTGGAGGGAAACACAATTGGTGTGGCAGCAGCACAGGCTATCGCTAAGGCTCTGGAGACGAAGAGCGACTTCAAGGTTCAGACTTCATACTGTTTGTCATTTCTTTTGTGACTTACTGACAGTTTACCTACAATATGAAACTGTATGAATGTAGTTATGCATCCAGATTTTTTTATGAGTTGCGTTTAAATACACTCTGATTCATAAACTTTAAACAATACAGGAAACTACCTATTGTGGTCTACCCTATCCACAAGACTTAAAGCTTATTGTTTGCTTTCACAAATACCTACTGTCTTTAAATAGTTTTTGCAAATTATGTGATGATTGAGCAATCTTTAAATAAATCAACTGTTTTTGATGTTAAATAATGGCCATTGTTTGATACTATAAATTTTGACCAAACATATATTGTTTATGTTTACTAATTTATTCCTTTCTTTCAGCGCTGTTACTGGAGTGATATGTTTACTGGTCGACTGCGCTCTGAAATCCCTCCTGCCCTGGTAACGTGCTACACTCATGTCCATATCAAGTGAAAATTAGTTTGACTTGGAGAGTACAGTTCATAACTTTCTGTTTTTTAAAAAACAACGCTCTTCTTGGCTAGTTTTAATACCTCTTTGATTTCCCTGAAGTAATTTTTACATGTGTTTATCTGTTTTTGTGATGTAGAATTCACTGGGTGATGCTCTGATGCTGGCAGGTGCCAGGCTGACTGTTCTAGACCTCAGTGACAACGCTTTTGGACCAGATGGCGTTAAGGGCATTGAGAAGCTGCTAAAGAGCGTCGCCTGCTACACGTTGCAAGAACTTCGTCTCAATAACTGCGGCATGGGCATTGGAGGCGGCAAGGTAAGTCAAAGGATGAGATGGACACGGATTAATAAAGAAACCGCATTTTACAAATGCATAATGCTTAACAGCATGTATTAAACTTTATTTTGTTTCTAATAAGCGTTTTTGAACTCTTCAGATTTTGGCCGCTTCGTTGAGTCAGTGTTTTCAAAAGTCCAGTGCAGAGAAAACCCCCCTCAGCTTGAAGGTGTTTGTTGCAGGAAGGAACCGACTGGAAAATGACGGAGCCACTGCACTCGCTCAGGCCTTCCAGGTACACAACCGTCTGCTGTGTGAGCTTTAAAATATGTTGACTCTTTACCTAATGGCTTCATTGTTATTCATTTTGTTTATTAATGTGTAAATATTAATGCATGTATCAGCTGATGGGCAGCCTGGAGGAGGTTCACATGCCCCAGAATGGCATCAACCACCCTGGGGTGACGGCGCTGGCTTCAGCCATGCAGCACAACCCAGGACTCCGAATCCTAAACCTCAATGACAACACCTTTACTGAGAAGGGGGCCATRGCCATGGCTCAGGTACGGAGGCGTTTGATATTTGACGTGACTGTGGAAATGTAGCTGCAGGTTGTTGTTTTTTTTGTTGTTGTTGTTTGTTTTTTTTGTATGGCTTCAGTAAACATTGTCTTTTCTAACAGGCACTGAAACACCTCCGAAACATCCAGGTGATCAACTTCGGAGACTGTCTGGTTCGGCCAGAAGGCGCTAAAGCTATCGCTGAAACTGTGTCAGAGGGGCTGCCAATTCTCAAGGTGAGTGAACTTCATCACCAGATCTGAGCACWCACGAGCTGTTACGTTTATCAGAATTTGCTGATCATTGTCCACATGAACGTTTAGGACCTAGATAAAACAGTTTAAATATCCGATTCTTAAAAGTTAAAACTACTTGAGCATGAATCTGCAGGTTAGTCCATTGTTAGTTTATTAACTTGTTAAATTTGGCTAAAAATATTATCTTTGTTTCCAATTGGGGCTTGAATCACAAATATACATTGTTAACATCAATTCAGTGACAAAATTTTCTGTTTTACATAGTTATACTCATTTAGTAAGCCTTGAAATATATAACATACGTATTTTAGTTAGTATCTTACAACAGAGTATTAGGGCCACACAATGAGATTTATTTTTATTTATTTTTTTATTATGAGATTAAAGTCATAATATTCTAAAATTAAAGTCATAATACTATACCCTTTACATGAAAAAGCATGCCGTTACCACAGCATTAAAATGAGGAATGTAGAGCAAGTTGTTCTTTAGTATTGCTTAAAATAAATAGCTAATCTTTTTGCACATTGGTATCAAATTATCAGTAGCAGGACTTGGAAATTGTGCAAATGACTATATGATAAACTGTAGCTGTACTGACAGATTTAGTCATCACGTAGCTAATTTGGATGAAAGCATATTAATCTAACAGTGACCCAAGTCATCACAGACTACTTTATAAACACAACAGACACATGGCTGTACAGAGCAGGTGTGAGGAACATAAATAGGAAATGAGGAACGGAAAATGGATACGTTATGTAAGATTATGACTTTATTCTCGTAATAATAATTTTAAAAAATCTTGTCATGTGGCCCTAATACTCTGTCGTAGTATCTAATGTTCACTGAAGGGAGTTGAATGTTTTTTTAGTAATATAACGCTTATTGTATTGATTTCTGTTTCAAACTGTTTTTACTGTAATGCAGTGGAACATTGCAAATGGAGCTCTGATGACTTAAAAATAGATTTGCTAAAATAAGCCCTTATCACTTTCCTTCGCCCCTCATTGAATATTTTGTTAAACTCAACAGGAGCTGAATCTGTCGTATGGTGAGATCACAGCAGAAGCAGCTCTGGCTGTCGTACAGGCGGTGAAGAACAAGGACCAGCTGGAAAAACTGGACCTGAACGGTACCGAAAAACTGTACACATTTACATTTTATCACAAATTTATAGAAAATATTCATCATCTGTTAGAGAGATATTTTATTTCAGTATTTTATAGGTTTAAGTAAAATATTATTAGCATTTATTTAAATGTATTAATGTGACCATTGTACATATTTTTAAGGGAACTGTCTAGGAGATGATGGCTGCAAAGCTCTGAAAGACGCCATGGAGGAGATGAACATGGACGAGTTTCTAGGATCACTCAGGTAAATGCGTCGGACACGATGAGCTTCTAGGATCAGTTTTATGTTGAAGATGTGGTTCTGTGGTGCCTTCAGGCTACGACTTTCAGTGTGCTCTGTGCTGGCTTGCAGCTGAGTGCYACATGGTGCAGATGGTTCTAAAGGGCCTGTCCCACAACGTGTAAAGCTGGGAGTAAACCTCTTCTGGTCATAGAGTGATTTCTGAAAGGACTGAGGTAGTCTGAATGCTTAATTTCGGCTCACTGCTGACACGCCTTCCAAGCAAGGTAGTAACAATGCAGTAACTGGATGTATGAAAGGAGAAGTCGGCTCAGCAGCGGGATGTGGTGATAACACAGTCTGCGTGACCGGCAGGATTTAGAATGTCACATACGTCACAGGAGATATCCAACACGCATTTCATTTCACAGTTATGCCTCTTGATTTTTGAGGCTGGATTGATAAATGAAAATGCACACCTTTGCTTGATCTGGGCAGCTTGAACGGTGATTTATGAACAGACAGGGGCAGCCTAAAGAGAGGCTCATCTTTGCAGCCATTAAGTATGAGGCCAGGGTTCTTCACTGGGAAAAGCATCTTAAAGAGGAGGAGTTAAAGAATCTGGAAGTCTTGTTCACAAGTGATGGTAGGATGCTTATCTCTTAAGAGGCTGACTAAATTGTAGCCCTCATTTGATGTAGATCATGACAGAAAAAAACAAAAGACAAGTGGCTAAAATAGGTTTCCTCTGTAGGGAAACAACATGAGTCTCCATCAGAGTCGAGGTCACTAATCCTCAGCATCAGAAAGAGTCATTTGAGGTGGTTTGGATGTCTGAGTAGAAAGGATGAACCAGAAAAAATTAAATGTAGCCTCTTGAGTTTACAAAGTAAAGCCAACATTAGTGACATGCCTTTATTTTGTATGAGCAGCTGAGCAGGCCGCTGATGACATCATCAAATCTTAAAACCTTTTACTTTTTGAGCTTAAAGTTGGAGTAGAAGACAAAGTCACCTTAAACTGCTCTTTTTTTTATGTCTTCGATCTTTTCTCAGTGATGATGAGGGCGAGCCGGAAGATGACGATGATGATTATGAAGACGAGGATGATGATGAAGATGACAAGGATGAAGAAGATGTGGATGAAGATGATGATGATGAGGAGGAGGAGGAAGATGAGGAGGATGAAGAAGACGAGGAAGAAGACAAGGGAGAGGAAAGCAGCCAGAACCAGGTAATGTGTGTGATAGGGCTGGGCGATAAATCAATATCACGATATATTGACCAGTTCACCTCTAACGATAAATGCACGATAACTCTTATCACCCACCACCACACACAAGTACACAGTGTAGTATAGTCATAACACTATACACTGTGTCCATGTTCTTAGTGAAAGTACACAGTTTAGATTTTGAACAGCTTTTCTGTAGTTTATATTTGTCATTTTAGTGTTTTTAATATATTTAATAAAAAACATTTTTGGCAAGACTTGAGTCAGATATAGTCATACAAATATTTAACCATCTCCATAACTTTTCAGTGCAAACAAACACATTATGTATAATTTTATATTAAAAAATATACCAAATATGTCTGTTGTACTGCACAAAATGACAAATACGTTTTTATTTGTGAGACTGACTGATTTCTCTATTAAAATAACTATTGCTTTCAAAAAAGTTATATTATTTAGAGAGCTCATGTAATCATTTAATACTATTTATTCTTCGTATTTGATCATTTATTGAATCACAGAGCAGTTCAGTCACAGTATGGTTCTAAATATAAGCAAACTATATTGTGAAGAATGAAATTTGTAGACATGATAAACTACACAGCGGGTGMTTTTTTTTTTTTGGGTMGGGGGTAACGCTATGCAGAGACGTCTTTTCTATAATATGGGACAAACAAATGTTCATCTGTTAAAGTTAWTGTTTCATTAGAAGAACTGAAACAGCAGCTCTCAGAACAGCCTGTYTGCACCTCGGTGCACTCCCGTAACAGCGCTGTCGAGGAGAGGAGTTTGGTCAGGCAAGCAAAGTTGGACATATCTGTTAGATAATGAAGCTCTGAACACATAAACTTATAGTGTGTTAGATTTTAGATACCAATGTCTCGGGTAGCTCGGGAGCGAAGTGTGGAGGACGGGGTTTGTTCACTCAGGACAGGAGCTGCAGGCTGACCGGTGTTTATCCTGCAGACTGCTGCTCTGACATCAGAAAGACCTGCCCTGCCCTTCTCTGATTGGATAAAGCTGTGGGCTTTGTTTGATTTGTTGAAAGRAGCSTTTGTTTAAACCTGTATCAGACTGGGCGGCTTTAATAAGACCACAACAGAAAACAAGCAGGTTTCTCTTTTTCTCATTTTTTWAAATACCGACATGGATAAAATGACATCGGTGACGTCATAAATGTCGGTATCAGTTATTTTTTGGTTTWTTGCCCAGGATAGTGTGTGATCACAATGTAGCAAAGAGAAACAAAACAGAAAAACCTGCGTGCATGAATTCAGCCTAAATAGTTGTATTTTTCTGTCCATCTGTTTATGTCTTGCTTAACATCAGTCTACATTTAATAGGTGACCTTATCCCTTTTGTCCACACAGCTGTCRACTCCAACAGCACCTCCTCGGCCACCCGACGTCTCTTCATTCCTTTGCTTTCCATCTCCAGACAAGCTGCTCAAACTGGGAGCCAAGAGAGCCCTGCTGGTCCAACAGCAGGTAAAGAAGATGGAAAGTTTACATAGGATTTCACTGATCTGTTTATAGAAGAAACTCAAGTGAAGCAGGAAAATGAACACTTTAGGTTTTTCTGCAGTGTTAAAAGTTGTTTTTCTGTCTTTCTGTCTGTGAAGGTGGACATTACAGATGCAGCAAAAACAGCTGAAGCCTTCCTAAAAATTGCATCTGTGTACAAGGAGGAAAACAGTGATGTGAAGTACGCCGTGTTGGACACTATTGGTGAGATAATGGAGCTCTACTTATTGATTAGGTGGTGGTTGTTGTTGTCCTCGGACACAGTGAGGTTCCTGACTGTTAAAGTTCAAAAATCTTTATTTTCCCAAGAGGCATTTTGTTGCACAGTCAGTAGACATTAAAAACAAAACATTCATATTACACAAAGACAAACAAGATCACAAATGTTCATTAAGYAGTTTGATTACTGCAGGGATAAATTAGTTTTAAAGTCTATTAGTTTTACATCTGGGCAACTGATAACTGCGTCTGGACAGAAGCAACCTGAACTCACCATGGAGTGGGTGATCAGGGTRTGCCAGGACCAGTCTGACCTTTTTCACTGACCTCACCTTGTGCAGGTCAGTGAGGTTTGATAGGTCTATACCAGCAACATCCTGACAATCCTCAAGAGTTTGTTCCTGTTCTTACATGTGAAAACTCCAAACCAACAGATGAAGGGGCGGCTGTGGTAGAGTGGTTAGGGGAGTCGTCCTGGAACCGGAAGGCCGCCGGTTCGATCCCCGTCCAGTCGACTCAGTCGTTGTGTCCTTGGACAAGACACCTTACCTGCCTTACCTACTGATGGTGGTCAGAGGGTCCGGTGGCGCCTGTGTATGGCAGCCCCACCTCTGTCAGTGTGCCCCAGGGCAACTGTGGCTACAATGTAGTTTGCCATCATCAGTGTGTGAATGTGTGTGTGCATGGGTGAATGTCTGTAGTGTGAAGCGCTTTGAGTGTCCTGGATGGATAGAAAGGCGCTATAAAAGTACAGTCCATTTACCATTTACATTTACCATGAAAGTAAAAGTTAAGACTCAATAAAACATTTTCATGATTAACATTAACTCCACAGAGTTTCTGATAAAACTACATCTCTGAGTCTTCTTACAGAGTGAGTTGACGTGAGCATCAAAAGTCAGTTTATCCTCCAGACCAATTCCAAGATATTTGCATTGATGCACCATCGCAACAGCTTCATATGGGATAAATCTTGTGCCAGCAGGAATTGAATTTGAATTGCTCATATTGAATCTGAATGTGCATAATTTGAAATTGAATGCATTGGTTTGAAAATGAGTTTTACTAAATTGAAACTGAATTTAATGGTTTAAAACTGAATTTAAAGTTTTGTATCTGAATTTATTTCTGTGTCCGATATGCTGAACTGGAGTGGGTCCAAATGTTTTTTTTTTAACCGAGATAATTGTGCCAATTTTTGACACGATTTTCTTCTTCTGATAATCTGAATTACACTCCGATTATAATGATGCTCTGAAGTTCATCTTAGGAGATATTCCTGTCATGTGTGGTGTGTTAGGAGTGATCTAGTCGGTTCAGGATGTCAGGATCACTCTGACCTCTCATCAGGGATATTCATCATGTTGGACCGTCTTTGCCTGTTATCCCAGCGTGTGTGGTGTTTACGAGGACAAACGAGCTCGCAGCCTGATGAATGTGATGTGTAGCCAATTAGAGAGGTGACAGAAACACAGAGGGAAAAATAAAGAAAACTTAACTGCCATGGTGTACCAGAAAGTCTGGTGGACGTTGGAGACGTCTTTTAGTTTTGTCCACCAAGTATCACCATTGCTTTTTCCTCGTCAGCCATGTTTATGTACTCTGAACTCACGTTTGATCTCTAGAGCTTTTGCAAGATTTCTCCTGTGCCATCTGAATGTTGTTGAGTGAAATATGTTTCTTGTGTGGTGTGTTGTCTTTGCCATGTGACTGTACACCACACACTGTAGAACCAAGCCTGGTATATCTATGATGTTTTTTTTTTTTTTTTTTGTGTCACACATGGTGTCAGTCTGAAAAGCAGCCGACAGTTTTAAAATCTTACCGTGTGACTCGTCTGTTAACCATTTTGAGTTCTTGCTCACGATATTTGATCAAGTCTAATTCAAACTCTGAAACAACAATAAGAGGAAGTAGAGCTGGGAACATAAAACTGGCTTTACTGGTTAGTTTGGTGTGATGAGACATGCTGAGGAAACCAACTTCTAAATGAGTCACGGTTATTTTTGTCGTCAGTCTCAGCCAAATGCAGATAAACGGAGGCCTTTTCTGTTGTCTTGGTGATACAGATATTTGTCTTTTAACATTAATCTTTTATTCTAATAACTAAAGCAGCAGAAACTGTCACACAGAGACACACTGACTGTGCACACTCTTGCAGCTGCAGAACCCTTCGTAGCAGCTTCTCTCTGCTAGCTCTGGATTAGCATTTCAGTCAATGGTTGTGTCTCAATTCAGGGTTTGCAGCCCACATAGACCACGGCCCAACTGGAAGCCTCTTTTAGGCATGTACCTACTGTAATACTAACAAATTGATCAAACTTTTATTAGTAATTTAGACATAAAATTTTTCATAAGTTGTCTGAAACATTACAATGTGACAGGGCCTTTAGATACAAATAAAAGATGCTTCTCCTCTGGCTACTATGAATTTAACACTTGTGAACATTCACAGACATATATATGATTACATGTCATGACCTTCATGAGGGCTGGGCAGTTGTGTTGGGGTGGCAGGGCGCCCTTCTTGGTTAATTGTAGGAGAAACAACATTATTATCAGAATCATGACTGATCAAAGGCTGAACTTTTCTTCTGCCTTAAAAGCTTAGAGCAAACATTGCAGTATTTTTTTATTTAATATTTTTGTTGCTGAGAATGTGCTTTTGTTTCCACAGATGGTCTTCTGAATAAAGCGTTCAGCTCTCCTTCCTTTCAAAGCTACAGTTTTGTATCGTCTTTGTTAGTGCTGCTCGGATTTATCAAGGTAAGTTCTGTTTGGACAAATTCAGCTTGTTAGTCACTTTTTTATGTCTCAACAATTTTATTATTATTTTATTTGTCGTGTTTTCCATTTTATACTTTAACAATCTTTGTTTTTTTTTTTTTTTTCTATCTTATTGTCCATCTGTGCTGTCCTCTCTGTTTTAGAGCGAGGACAAGGTCAAGCCCGTGCTAGTGGTCCCGGGCCACCTCCAGGCCTTGGAGCACATTGTCCGGCAGGACTACTTCCCCAAAGAGAGCGTGGCTGTGCTGGAGGCGTTCGTGACCCGGTAAGCAGCTTCCAGGTACAAAGTTCACAGATTACTGATCCATCCTGGGTGAGGGTGGACACACTCCTGGTGATGGTTGATTTCGTGTGGGATGGGTGTGAAGTGTTGCACTCAGGCTGTAGAGCAGAGGTCTTCAGGTAATCTCCAGTTCAGATTAGTATACATTCGCTAAATGATTTATTTCCACATAAGTAACACCAAGTTAGAAATACTTTTAAACATACTTTGAACAGGTAGTGTCCAAAATTTAACAATAAAAGCAGCTGATTTACTGTCTGATGCACTCYATACTTTTTTCACGCAGTAAGAATAAAGCGATTAGCCTAGAATAGGATTTGTTCATTATGTTTTGTGCTGCCAGCTGCCTTTATGTAGAAAAAAATAGGCTTATCTTAAAGGGGTCTTGTTTTTTTAGCCATTAAATGCATTTTTTTTATTTATTTGTTTGTTTGTTTGTTCTTGAGTTTCTAGGAGTGCAGTAAAGTTGAATTTAGTCTCCCAGTTCTGCAAAGATATCTTTATACTCTGTTTGGGTCACATTTTTCAACCCGTTCAGTTTTCTCTATTTTCTGTGATGTTTTCTGAACTATTATGTCAAGTTATTTCGATGGAACTTCCAAATAAGTTCTGAACTTACCAAATACAACAATACTCCTCTCACTCAGAAAATCGGTGGAGGAGGGGCTTGTGGAGTTACAATAAGGAGGAATTCAGACCAGTTCCACTTTATATAGATGCTAAATGAATGATTTAATGTGAAACAGAAGCATTTTAAAGCAGGGGTTCTTAACATTTTTGACTTCGGGGCCCAATTTGTTGAACATAAAGTGGCACGAGGCCCAATCAGACATTACCGATGTAAGGAGCAAAATGATAATTATTCTAAATCTTGGTTTAATTTTTATTGTATTTACATCATAACTAAACTATCATAACTAACATAACTAAATTAAATACACTTA
>NW_013952498.1:772418-782522 GCF_001266775.1 Austrofundulus limnaeus | reverse complement strand
ATCCCATAGTTACTGACAATTAGGTCAGAAAGATTGAAATAGCGATTAGAAGTATATTAAATATACACCAACAAAACACAGGACCACACACCCAACATCTGTCCGCTCACCTGAAAAATAAATGGATAAATACATGGAGGGCATATATAAAAATATGTACATACCCATACTTATATAAAGATGCCTACATTCATAAATATCTGTATATACAATTTAATTGAAATAAAAACTCTGTCATTTCAATAATTGAAAAACTCTGTCATCATTCGCAGGAACATCAGGTCTTTGGAGTCATGTGGAAACGCTCGAAACAGCCTCCAGTCGACGCTGCAGAGAGTCCGATCTCAGAGCTGAGGCGGTGCTCTCTCTTTGGACTTTAATCACTCATGGACCTTTTTGAAAAGCAGCGCACGCAAAACATATTTTAAAAGAAAAAAATGAACAAAACCACCTTTTAAGAAGAAAGTCTTCACTGTAGCTGGGTTTTTTGGTTTCACCACTGTCTGTTAGATATTTTATTTTTTTGGACTTGAATGCTTTGTATTTGAAGTAAAACGTTTTTCTGTGGAAGCTGGAAGCTCTTTTGTGTACAGGACTGCTCTGACAAACAGAATCTGAAGAATATGACACCAAACTGCTCTAATCACAGGATATTCTGGACTCCTCAACTATTTTATTTCTATTCTCAATTTATATAACTTTTTACTAAAGTCTCAAAAGGAGTAAATATGGTCAAAATATCTACTGACCAAATAATTGTACAAACATACAACTGAAGTGTATTTTTGCCTTTTTGTGGCACAGGGTGTAACGTTTTTAGGATTTAATTTGCAAAATAAAAGTTTAAAATGTCTGATTTTGAGTCTTTGCATATTAATTCTTTTTTTAATAAAAAAGGAGAAAATCTTTGTTTTTAGTTGATATGGACATGAATTTTTGAAAACAACTAAACTTGAACAGATTTGTACAAATGTAGAAGTTGTTTTTTTCTTTAGAGTAAAAGAAGTTTCTGACTTGACATGTTTTAAAGAGAAAAGGTGCTCTGACTTCTGACCAGGCTGAAAATATGGAGCCAGTATGTTAATTTGTGGGGAGTCCAGGGATCACGGGTCACCAGAAGAATTTACTAAAGCCTGGTCTGTTGGCTGCTGGTCTGCAGATGGGAKTTGCTGGACCCAGTGAATTAGACCTTTGTAGCTGCTACAAGAACGGACAGATTCACATGGTTTTATTGGTTTTCATCAAGAAACAAGTGGATTCTGCTTGAAGGTGAGGTTCTGTTCTCCCCATGTTTTCATTTGTTTTGTTATTCCATCTCGATTTAGAGGCAGGGCTCGTAGCTGATACCTAATATTAATTTCTAAAAGTTTTACTGGCACAAGGTGCAAGAAGAGGTAAACTAATGTAGATATTGGTTTTCCAGAACGATAAAATGTTTTCATTTGTTACCTCTTTTACTTAATTCCACGTTTCTAAAATATTTTTACTGGCACAGATGCAGTTCCTCTTCGCTGCGGTCATCCTGCTCATTTTAACTTTGAGTTCAACACAAAAAGCTGTAAGAAAATGCCCCAAAGAGTGCAACTGTGATGACACCAAACTCACAGTGGACTGTGTTGGCAAAAACCTGACAGAAATTCCTCTGACTGCAGARGAGGTGAGGAATTTCAAACATTGATGTTTCGCTTTTCCAAAACACTTAAAGTGAAAGCACGACCACAGATCTTTACATGTGTGTTTAAATCTTTATTTACTTTATGGACACTCGCAGCGTTGTCAAACTCAGATTTTCACTGAGGGCCACGTGAGCATTCAGGTGGGCCAGTTGTAATTAATTTCAACATTTCGTATTTGACTTCAACTAAGCACAAAACGTGACATTCCTTGTCTCATGGCTATGACTGAGCACCGCTAATGAACAACTGAGCTCGACCGGGTATTTCCTGCGCCAACATTTRAACACGACCTCTTGTGAAAACTGAAAAGTACTAAGTGTACGACTGACTAAATGTGAACTAAATAATACAGAAACAATTAAAATTTAAAAAGTAAGCGAGTTTTTTGTTGTGTTGAGTAGCTTCTGAACTTTCCCACTTTCCTACAAGGAATTCCCACTGGAGGGGCATTCCAGGTTAATATTACAATTTGAAAGTAGGAAGTTCCCACTTCCCAAAACAACTGAGCAGCAAAAGTAATTGGCAAAAATGAAGATTTTACACAGTGAATTTTGCTGGCCACCTGCTCCTTTTGAACCCCGTGCACCTCTGCCTAGTGGTGGGTTTCCATCATTTCACGGCAAGAATAATTGCTATGCATTATGGGAGATGTAGTTTGTGGTCAATGCTGGCTTTAACGCTGCTTATTTTAAGACATTTTAGAAGCTCTCGTGGGCCACATAAAATGCCATGGCGGGCCACACTTGGCCCATGGACCTTGAGTTTGACATGAGCWTTTGGACATTCACATTGTATACAGTTGTGAATACAGTTGTTTGTTGTTCACTTTGTTGCCTCGTCTTGATTTGTTTGTTAAATTTGCGCTCCCCCTCTGCCTCAGAGCTGTAGTTCTTTCACCACTCTTCCAGATTACATTAAAACTGGATCTGAGGAATAATAACCTACAGCTGCTACCAAGGGGGGCGTTTACACACACGCCCTACCTCACCCACCTCAACCTGCAGCGCTGCAACATCATCAAGGTGAAGGAGGGAGCCTTCCGCACTCTCGGTCGTGTGGTGTCCCTAAACCTGGCCAACAACAAAATAGAGACCCTTTACCAGGTGAGATAAAGAGCCCTGATCTGTCTTAATGCTGAAACTGAACCMGAGGAAACATGTTTATATTTACACACCGCAGGAGTCCTTTGATGGCCTCTCCTCCTTGAAGGAGCTGCACCTAGATCGTAATCGTATCGAGGAGATCCAGCCCGGAGCCTTCATGCAGCTCGGCTTCCTCAACGTCCTGACCCTCACCCACAACCACCTGGTTTACATCCCCAACATGGCCTTTCAGGTGAGTCCGAACCTCAGAGCAGTCACCAGAGCAGAAGCTGCTATCAGGAAGACGGTTCTTCATCGGTGTAACTTCTCACTCAGGGCTTGCAGAACCTAAAATGGCTTCGTCTGAGCCACAACTCCCTGAACAACCTGGCACAGGAAGCATTCGCCGGACTGTTCAGTCTCCATCGCCTCAGCCTGGATCACAATGAGCTGCAGTTCTTCCCCACACAGACCATGACCAGGTGGGACCATTATCATGAGTATGATACAGAGGAAGGTGTAAGAAAACTAAGAGCTTTGGAATTATTGCATCATACAAGTATAATTAAAATAACCTGATTCTGTTTTGAATTATTTTATTATTCCTGCCGGTAGTGACCAAAGCTGCACCTAAAGTGTGATAGCTCAGCCCTGCTGTCACGCCAAAAAAAGTTTTATATGAACAACTTTATATTGGAAACTTGATGGTGTTGTAAAGTTTTCTAGAAGAACATTTGCATGAACTAGAACAACAATCTTTGGACGAGAGTTGTTTTACAAACTATTTATTCAATTTGAGGTCATTTAAAGTGCTATCTACAACAGGTAAAATGTTTATTATTCATGATCTTTCTACAGAACCACACTTCTGAGCTATTCCTCTAACTTTAAGTCTCTAAAAGTACTGACAGGTGAGAGTATAGATAGTTTCATGATGTCAGCTAGTAACACATAAATTAATAACACATTTATAACAAAACTAACCAGAAACAAAATGGCGAACAGTTTTTTGAACCATTAAAAGTGTTGAAGTGCAGTTTGGATGCACAGTAAAAGAATGACAGAAACAAAAGAGGAGAAATTTGAAAGTGTTGTGTGAATGTTATTGAGCATTCACACTATTGATGATCCATTTTTTCTTCCGTACATCTTTCGGCATCTCCTTCAATTTACAACTTTTGCATTATTTCAATAATTTATTAATCAAAATGTTCAGTTCATTTGTGCCATGGGTGCTATGACTTTTGGTATTTCAGCAACTTGTACTTTTTCAGCTATTCAACTTTCTGCCATTTTTTTTCTTATTGAAAGTTATTGAGTCATTGAGTTATCCTTTAAAATGTTTGTAAATCTTTACTGCACCTTTAACCTTTGGTTCTGTTTTTTTCTTAAACTTCTTAGTTAAAGGTTTGAACTTGTTTCTGCTTTTTTTTTTTAGCTAGTTTAAGCTTTGTATCTGTTTTCTGCCCTTTTAGCCAATTTGTAGCTTTTTTCAGCTAATTTTAGTTTTTTATCTAAAGACATGATCTTGTGATCGTCTCAGCTTCTTACTGTTTAATTCAGTAAACACGCGCTCTGTTTGTGTTAAATTAGTTTTTAATTCTATTGCACTAATTTTTTCAGCTACTTTTATTTTTCAGCAAATTTTGGCTGCTTTAGCTATTTTACAACAAATTCCAAACTTTTTTTGTGCTCGTTTTCTTGTTTTTCTGTCAGTGTGGGCTGATTTACTCTCCATTCAACAGTTTTTTTCAACTTGTTTCTGCTGCTGTTCACTTTTGTTTTCCTACTTTCAGCAAAAGTCGGCTGTTCAAGTTGAACTCACGTTAATTAGGGATGCACGATATATCGGTATTTATATCGGTATCGCCGATATTGGTAATTTTTTAGAATATCGGTATCGGTCTGATATTTAAAACTGGGCCAATATTAATGTTCAATATTGATTTCCCACTTTTTAGTTTGTGTTTCTGTTTTGGGGGGGGGGATGGTTGGTTGAGCGACATCTGTTTGATCATGATAGTAACGCTGCACAGCCAGAAATAACTAAAGTAGAGCCATGTCAGAGGTTTGGTCATTTATTTACCGTATCAAAAAAAAAAGACCCAAGTGTGTTTGTGTGTATAATATAATTTGTGTGTTTGTGTAACATCAGTAAATATATCGGCCATAACAGCAATAATTATATCTGATATCAATATCGGCTGAAATTTACATATCGGTGCATCCCCAACGTTAATAATTTGCCTGTAAAACATTTTCAGCTTCAGCCGCTTTCAGGAAAAAAACTTTCAGCGAAAAGCATTCACGTTGCATTCTTGCTGGAAATGCAAATTCTCTAGTTTTCTTATTAGATTTTCTCCTAAAGGCTCCCTGAAGTCATGCACCTGGACTTGAGTGACAACCCCATGGTCTACCTGGGGGAGGAGTCAGTTTCCATGGCGAAGCTCACCCACCTCTACCTGCACCACATGGCCCTTCAGGACCTGTCAGACCAGGCATTTTCCCACGCCAGGCTTCTGTCCCACATCGACCTCAGCCACAATCAGCTGAGTCACCTGGAGCCCCTCTCCGGCCCGAAGCACCTAACCGTCCTCAACTTGACCGGTAGAAAACGTGGAAACATTTATTTACAATAATTATTTCTTTATTGTAAAACTAACCCCATGCTTTGAGTGTGAGTCACGTTGCATTAACCTAACAAATACATAAATAAATAATCCACATCATTTATGTCTATTAAAGGCAACCCAGTCTTCTGTAACTGCTACATGAGGCCCCTGAAGGAGTGGGCGACCACTGGAGGTGTGAAGCTGCTGGGAACCTGTGCCGGACCGCCTCATCTCTCTGATGAGCTGCTGCAGGAGGTGACTTTCCTGGATCTACGTTGTCGAAGCAGAGGGGAAGCTCTGGAGGAAGAGGAAGAGCAGCAGGAGGAAGAGCAGAATAAAAGAAACAGCACAGCCACAGCCAAACCCAGACCGCCAGTCAAGTGTCCACCAAACTGTGAATGTGACGTGAGTTTAACGCTGACTTTAAAGCAACTTATTTTGAGACATTAATACATTTTTTGATGCTCCTGCAGGCTACAGAACATGTTGTGGTTGGCCACAAACCCCACTCTTTAGCAAACACTTGGAAAAAGGCAGAAAATCTCTTTTTAACAAAAGTAAACTTAATACAGAAACCAAACTGACTCAAGAAATTGCGTGGCACTTATAATTTAAAGTGGCAATATTATGTGTTTCTGAGGCATACCATTTAAATACTATACCATAATAAAGTATCTATGTCACCTTTAGTTGTTATTAAAAGGCTGTTTTTATGTTTAAATAGAAAATAAACTTATCTTCTCATCACTTCCTCTTCTAAACGCCTTGAAATTGACCTCGGTCTCATTAAGAACCACCTTCCGCTTCTGTCCCACCCATTTTGGTGCGGGGTGCTATGACGCAGTTTACTTGGCATCTGAAAATACGTTTCCTCAAAGGTATTTTTAATCTGAAAAGAGCTTCACTGAGTGAGAAGTTAGGAGCTCCGCAGACAGTTTCAGTCTCACTTTCGGTTTCACCCGAGAGCCTGCAGGAGTCATGGGCGGGGTGTGTGGGGAGTGGGGGAGGGCACTCTGCCATGAGGAAGTTCGGCTTAAAGACACGTCCCAAAGGCGTTTCTGGTCCCAAAAGGCATTTCTGGTTTCCACCTGTTGTTTTGCTCCTCAGCATGGCTGCCTAAAAACACTGCAGGATTTCTCAAACATGCATGAATGTGTCAAAACAAGGCTTTGGGCATGTTTTTATGAGAGTATAACATTATAACATGATATTAAACTCAAAAAAGTTGATTTTACATGATATTGCCCCTTTAAGAGGCTGTGCCATTATGTTTCTGATCTGACCTGCAGACTGAAACCCGTCACGCTACATGTGAGAATCGAGGCCTCACCAAAGTCCCGCGAGGTTTCCCCGCCACAACACAGCTGCTCGACCTCCGTGGCAACCTCTTCCACTTTATCCCTTCCAGCAGCTTCCCGGGCTCCAGCCGAGTAGTTTCTCTCCATTTGGAGTTCTGCGAAATCCACGACCTTGAAGGTGGCGTGTTCCAGGGCATGAAAAACCTGCTTTATTTATATCTGTCGGATAACAAGCTCACATCGTTGAACCCAAAAGTCTTTGCTGAAGTCCCGAAGCTCACCTATCTCCACCTGGAGGGAAACCAACTGTCCAACTTCCCTGGATCAGGTCAGTATCTTGTCCTGATAAATATTCACACTTAAAGTTGGAGAAATTTAAACCTTTTTTCTCTTTGCGGTTGCCCTGCAGCTCTGTCACTTTTACCAAATTTGTTCGTGTTACATCTGGAGAGAAACGCCATCTCCAGACTGGAGCCCACCGGTTTACTGTCCTCAGCAGCTCCTAACCTCAGAGAACTTTACTTGAGTAACAACACCATAACTTTTATTGCCAAGGGCGCTCTAAGCTCAGCTTTCATTGCTACTCTTCGCTTGGATTCAAACCAGCTGACTGAGGTTCCTACTCAGGCTCTGCTCAAAGCTCCAAACCTGGAGGAGCTGAACCTGTCCGCGAACCTCATTCCTTGGGTTGGACCAAAGGCTTTCCAGCCCATCTCACAAAGTCTTAAAAGACTTATTATGGATCAGATGGGAATGGAAAAGGTCAATTTTAGATTTTTTTTATATTAAATCCCAAGCTTCGGCCATTTTGTTTTCTGTAGTAACTTCAAGACCTCTGTCTGTTTTTTTTCTCTCTSTCTAGATGTCCAAGGATACCTTGTTAGGTCTGGGTCCAGGACTAAAGGCTTTTACTTTGAAAGGAAATCAGCTAAAGAATCTTCCTGATCTGAGTTCACTCACCGGCCTGGAGGTGGTGGACCTACGAGACAACCCTCTGCTGTGTGACTGTGCTCTGCTGCCCCTTCGCAGGTCGAAACAAGAAGTCTTAACAACACTGTATGAAAATCTTCATTCAGCGCAGCATAATTACTCATCTTACTCAACTGTTTGAATGTCTCTTTGGATCAGGTGGATGGAGAACGTAAAGTTGGGTGTGACAGCGACTTGTGCTCACCCTCTCGAGCTCAGAGGTCAGCAGGTCAGGGATGTTGACGTTTTCACGACCTGCCCAGAAAACATCGCTCCGCAACACGGGAAGGCTGTTTCACGACTCACACCTACAAATTTAAAGAAATCCAAACATGGCGCCCTGAAGTCTCCCAGAGTGAAAATTAGGCCAAGAAAGCCTAAACTGAAGAAGCCATCCAAAAATCCACATGAGAGAAAGCCAAAAAAGACCAAGAACCAGAAGAAACTAAACATAAAAACCTGATTTTTGTCTTCTGTTTGGCAAATTACTCTGTCAATGTGCCATTGGTTTGTCGCTTTAAAGCTGAAGAGGGTTTGTCCATCAAAATAAAAGTGTTCAACTTTACTATGTGAAGGTTACATACTTTTTTATGCTGTTTAAACTTTCTTACTTATGGAAGCCCATTTCCGCCACCCTGATAAAAAAATAAAATTTGTATCTCTTAATTATGACTTAGCTATCTCACAATTATGACTTAGCTATCTCATTATTATGAGATACTATCTCATAATTATGAGATAGTATCTCATAATTATAACTTAGCTATCTCATTATTATAAGATACTATCTCATAATTATGAGATACTATCTCGATAGTATCTCATAATTATGAGATAGCTAAGTCATAATTATAAGATACAAGTTTTATTTTTATTTTTATCAGGGTGGCGGAACTGGACTTCCATACTTACTAACAAAAAGGTCACATCTGAGTGAAAACTCGGTGCATAGCTGAGCAATTTCTAACATTATGCAAGAATCTTGTCCCCACTATTTTCTTTAAAGAACTACAGCAGTGAAGCACTGAGACTTGTTTTTATATAGTAGCTTTACACTGTAAATGCATGTTTTTTTTTACTACTACTAGCACAGCAAAGAAATCTTTTAACCATACTTTATCTATCAGGTTGTCTTTAGCTGCTGTTCTAACAGAAACATTAATTATTCAGTAAGATACCATTTTTTTCACAGCTTTTATGAAGATGCAGATAATAGAAGGAAGAAAAAAATCTGCGAGAACAAACAAAACCAAAAACTCCTGTAAACCTCATTCCTTTTTGAGGTAAAATGTAGAGATTTGCTATTAGTGAACTCTTTATCACAAAGACACCTGACAACATCAAGGAAATGCAAGGAAAGAACAGGGATTGCACTTTAAAGAGCGCTTTTAGGGCAAAAATGTATGCATTTATTTTAATTGATAATYAAGCACAAGTATTACAAAAGACATACTGTACCTGGCATTTACTCGCTCAGTTATTAGGTCCCATTCAGTAAATATTACGGTTCCATGGTGTAATGGTTAGCACTCTGGACTCTGAATCCAGCGATCCGAGTTCAAATCTCGGTGGAACCTGATATTTTATTTCGTGACTTTATCAAAATTATTCATTATTAATACTTTTTATTTATTTTACAACCACATGTTTTTAAAGACAGTTACTTTACCCTGCTATGGTACTTTTTTCTTCACACGAGCAGTTCATATAATTTGCATGTTAACAGAATTGCCGTATTTCCGGGAAAAGCGTCACAGCTTCCCGACAGACCAAGATGGCAGCAGCGATGGATGTTGACACGCCGAGCGGCAGTAACAGCGGAGCGAGCAAGAAGCGTTTTGAAGTTAAGAAGGTAATATTGTTTAAAGTAACTGTGGTCTGGTTAAAAAAAATCGTCTATCTCGTCAGCAGCGTATTAACGTTTAATCCAGCATTAGCGTAGGGAGGCTAATTGCGTCGTTGTCTCTTATGATGCTAGCTATTGTTAGCCTGCTGGAAACAAGAAATGAATCTGCGATTCTTTTGTAGGGATTAAGGTATCAAAAATACAATTTGTAGTGATGTGAGAGGTATTACCCACCTTCACCAAAACATTGTAAATAAAAATAGACAAGTCATTCTTAAATGTACATCTTTACCATTGTTAGTCGACATGCTAAACAAAATTAGCTTAGTCAGCTGAGCTAACATCTCAAAATTTCGCAAGATAAAAAACGTTTAAATTATGTTCTTGTTCAAATTTATTTCGGCTTCATTGATATGTTGTGTTCATGATGTTTCTCATTTAATTAAGTGAAGCAGATTCTCCTTCAGTTATACACAGCTTATTACATTTTAATAGGCTCAAGCAGGACCTTTTCTGACAAGCTTCCTAAGTAATGAAAATTTCAGTTTCATCTCGAGTAAATATTACAGGGACATGTTTCACAGAGGCAACCGTGGACATTAGGTCTTATATATATATATA
>NW_013952498.1:767755-771738 GCF_001266775.1 Austrofundulus limnaeus | reverse complement strand
GGTATACTTACATAAGCATTTCTAATTCAGTAGTCAAATTTATTGTTATTTGTGGATTTTTTATTTCTTGAATTTTCTTCCTTATTTTGCTTTTATTTCGTTAAAAGTTTTACATTAGCTTTGAGTTCCTCCTAATTTTGTAAAACTGCTATTTGGCTTCAAATATCCAGACAAATCAGATGAACAAGATGTTTATGATTTCTGTTTCAGTGGAATGCTGTTGCACTGTGGGCCTGGGACATCGTGGTGGATAACTGTGCCATCTGTAGGAACCACATCATGGATCTCTGTGAGTTCATGTCAACATGGGTTGGGACGTCTAGTTCTTCTGGGACATATTTTAGTTGTAAACAAGAGTGTGGATATTCAAATGAGGGATTTTTGAACTGCTCATAACCAAGTTCTTCTTCTTCCTCCATCAGGCATAGAGTGTCAGGCCAACCAAGCTTCTGCTACATCTGAAGAGTGCACTGTGGCGTGGGGTGTCTGTAATGTGAGTTTCCGAACTGTGCGTCATAATATTGTSGATTACCTTTAATGTGTATAGATGTTGTGTTCTTCTTGTGTTGTTATATCAATAAGAGAAGCTGATTGTTGATAATTGTTTGTTTTTCTACAGCATGCCTTTCATTTCCACTGTATCTCACGTTGGCTGAAAACCAGACAGGTGTGTCCTCTGGACAACAGAGAGTGGGAGTTTCAGAAGTGAGTTGAATCATATTTTACGAGAAATGTCTGAGAAATAACGTGGTTGCCTCTATCTTTAATGACGGCACATTATTTCTCCCCACAGATACGGACACTAGCTGTAACTTTGTTGTCTTGTTCCTGGACTTCTGCGAGCGCCAGCCTCTCCACTTCTGTATTCCTCCTCCGCTGTAACTAGGTGTTATTTCACACACATTTTGTTTTGGTATGTTGTGAGTACTTAAATAAACAGTAATGTTATCAGTCTTTGGTTTGCTTCTTGCCATCAGGAAAATATAATCTTATTGAAATTATAAAAATGAGCTAAAGGCGACTAGCATTGGTAATGTTTAAGAATTATATTGTGATAAATGAAATTCTGAGTGTCCACAGCCTTTAATCAGATTAGCTTTGATGCCCAGGGCAGTAATCCTCAGCCTAAAACACAGATGACACAGCTGGATTAAAAAGCTCTGATGTCCCACTATTGCTCTAAAAATGTTTTATTATTGCAGCATTTCAGAAGTCTGGGGCAATGCATCAATTTAAGCTTAAATCTTTACTCATAAGCCAAGATAAATTTAACATTTATCAGTAAGTCATGTATGAAGAAAAAACTTGTTTAGAATTCATGTTTTGATTTTTTTTTGCACATAATTTGGATTATGAGAAAATTACCCATTTACAAATTCTGTCTTGGGGAAAACAGCTAAATCATGAAACCAAAACCAAAAACTAAGTTTGTTTTGCATCAAGAGATTTTATTGTGAATATTTTTTCCAACAGGGTGAAACATCAACACTTTAATTTTTTGCATTAACAGATCTGTTAACAAAACGTGCCGGCTCCCCCGTGTGAGAGTTCGGCTGTGTTCACAGAGGGAACAAAGAGGTTAAACCACGTATTAAATGGCTGTAGAAATGCTAGTGTCTTAACGGAGGGGCTCGCAGTGCAGTTGTTTCAAACGCACGTTTAAAAAAAGTCGACCTGCGGTTAAACTAAGTCCCGGCTGAGACACGTCTTTGAGGTTCTCCACGTAGCGGAGCTGATTCCTAACCGTCGGGATGCTTTGATTACATGAGTCTAAACAGGCTGATTAAGAACATTAATAAAACGTCACCCATCTTTCTCCGTCGCCTCACCAGTTCACCCACCGTCAGCTCCTCCCTGTTTTAACTAAACACAGTGAATAATTGTTGAAAAGCGTCGCTCTTGAGATTGCTCCACCACGTCTTCGGCTCAGTTTTGGCCCCCCACCCCACCCCCACCATCGTAGTCGTCTACGGCTGCGGGGAATCTCCGAATTTAGAGCTCAGCTTGGTGACGAGGGCCATGATTTTAGGATTGTTCTGATACTTGGAAATGTTGGCCGGGTTCTGGGCCACATCCTGGAAGGCAGCCATCACCTCAGGATCCTGGGAAGAAGACAAAAACATGTTACTGAAGTTTTAACACTAGTTACATTAAGTTCTAATTAAGTATATTTTTTAAAGACTCAGTGGCTGTGTTAGGTTATGGGGTTTCATGAAAACCGGTACAATCCATGCATTAGGCCCAGTTTACATGAAGCCATAACCGTTCTGCCATTCACATCAACCACACTAGTTTCCTCTGAAACTGAAGCTGGTTTTTGGAGACCCAGCAAGTTGACTAACAAAAGAAATGAGGTCTGTGACTCAGTCATTCTGCAAAAATGTGGCAAATCATTCTGAAAACAATGACAAAAGTAAAGCTTTTCATTTAAAAGAGGAGTATCATGCTTTATATCATGTAATGAAGTCATTCCCTCATCAAAATCATCCCCAGAGTGTTGCTTTGACTCATTCATGTATGTTTGAGAAACCCTTAAATCTCCTGTGTTTTTAGCCTGTGCATTTAGGCAGCTCCATGTGGAGCTGCCTAAATGCTTGCTGGTACAAAGCACCGCCTCTTTACARAAAGCTCCTCCCTGGAGCTGAGTCTGCAGCCCCGCCCCACAGAGCACCCTTCTCCCACAGCTTCACCACTAGCGGTAGCAACAATTAGCAAATGCCTGGTGGAACTGCACGTCTGTAGCGTTTGTAATACAAACTACTTCTCAGTCCAGTCCTTTACAGATTAAAATGCCTTTGAAGCGATCTGTTCTTTGGATTAGACGATGAACCCCGGTCAGTCTGGCCAGTGGCACTAGTTGTATTAATCTCCAAGTGCCAATGAAGAACTGTCTGAATTTTTTCTGAACATTAATTGCACACAATACAATTTTGCCCAACCRTAGTTCCAATTCGAATCTTTATTTCAATCTCTGAATGTTTTTTTGTTGTTTTTTGCCTCTAAACTAATTAGATTTTGTGGAGAAAAAAAAAGCAGAAATTAATCCTATGGTTGTAAAATTGCAGAGATCCTAATTTAGACCAATTCACCCGTGAGACAAAAGGAGGTTCGATGTAAAGCAGAAAATCACCTTCATGGCGTTGAGCAGCTCGGGATCCTTGAAAAGTTCGCTGAGACCAGGCATGCCAGCAGCAGCAGCTCCACCTGGGAAACCACCGGCACCTGCAGGAAGATGGYTTCTTTAAGGCTGCACTAACATCCATCTCTGGTTCTGACTTGTAACAATAAGAGCCGATGAATAAAACATTGTGGCGTTTCCAGCAGGGTTAAATATGAATACTACATCTACCTGGGAAGAATCCTCCTCCAGACTGCCGTGCTTCCTCCTCCTGTTCAAACACCAAGAAAGAAGAGTCAATTTCATGGAGATGTTCTGATGAAAAGCTTATTTAATGTCTAAAAATAAAGGAATAAGCAGAACAGCTCACCCTCTGAGCGCGTGCGTGCTCCTCTCTGGCTTTCTTTATGCGCTCTTGTTTCTCTTTGATCTCCTTCTCTTCCCTCTTACGCTCATATTTGCGTCTGTGCTCCACGATTTTATTAGCCTAAATAATAAATAAACAWTGACCAAAACTAATACAAAAGGCTGCTCTCTCTCTCTGATTCCATGTATTTCTACTGAAAACTATATAGATCTTGTTAAAACAAATAACGAACAAGCTTTGATTTTTATTTGACAATAAATCAAAGCTGCTTCCAGCCATCCAGAAAAACACACAGATATACTTTGATGCTGCAAATTTTAAACATATCAAATAGTTTTCTTCCGTACCTTTGGCTGGACCTCCTTTAGCAACGCGCTGGCATCCTCATCATAGTCCAGCTTACAGGCTGTAGCCAGATCCCTGACAGCCTCCTCCCAGTGACCGAGCAGCCTGCAGTGCACGCGCGCACACACACACACACACACACACACACACACA
>NW_013952498.1:751020-766462 GCF_001266775.1 Austrofundulus limnaeus | reverse complement strand
TGTGTGTGTGTGTGTGTGTGTGTGTGTGTACCCAGCTGGTACTAAACGAACTTGGCAGCAAATAAAGATTAAATATGAAAACATAAATAAGCTCTTATGTTCAACCTTTAACAAATAAATTACATAATTCACTGCTTCAGCACACAGTCCCCCTTAAAAAGTAATGTGTAATACTCCATCTTCTCTCTGCCAATGTTTAATATAAGTTTAATTTTTCATTGTGACTCAGAATGATTGTTAATTTTTCACAATGAGTGTTCTGATGGACGATCAGCTGAAGAGGCTCCAGCTCCTCTAGAGCTCAACTTCTGTAATTATTTTTTTCAGAAGTTTATTTCATTAAAAAAAATAAAAAATAAAACGGAATAAATTCTAAATACAAAAAATAAAAATATATACTTCTGTAAGAATTTAAACCTTTGATCATAACTTCATTAGAGAGTAGAAATGTAAATGAAATTTGATCATTTTTCTGTCCCTAAAGCTTCATGTGAAGCAGCTACAAACTTAAAGAAAAAGACTGAAACCTGAGCAATTAAAAACATCTAAAATTTCTCAAACAAATTCATCCAGAAAGACGTCTAATCGTGGTCTTATCACTCTCTCCTGATATAAAGTTCTGTGGATTATTACGCTCCAAGATAGATAATAAAAGGAGTTAAGACTCTGAAGTCTGGGCAGGTTGGAGCTGTGTTGCAGGTGGAGATTCAGCAGCTGTGGTCAAACAGCCTCTGAACCTACACTTTGAAAATGACAGTCAAGTGATCTCTCGTTGTTTTGTTGTGCATGTGAACACAAGGTGTTACAGTGGAAAGGCTGCAAGGTGCTTTCAAAAATATATATACAGAAATCCTCAGTGAAAGGTGTCATTCACCTGKCCTGTGAGGGCTGTCACTGCGCACACCCACTCACTGTCAATCAGACAGCATGACCCGCCCCACTCTGATCCGATTAAATCTTTGACTGCGGTTCTATTTATTAGGTTAAAAAAAGCATTAGTTTAACCCTTACATGGCTTTAACAAATTTTTTCTTTTATTTTAACAAATGATGGACATCCGTGGCAAAGAACTTTTTTTTCTTGGTTGTCCACCAGACAACCAGYAGGTGGGATCTGGTTGACCCCTGGCMACCATTCTGCTACTTTTAGCTACCGTTTTGCCACATTTAGCTTTTAGCCACTGTTCTGCTAATTTTGGCTAGCCTTTCACAGTTGTTAGCTAATGCACTTCTCCTTTTAGAATAAGAAATCAGTTTCAGCTTCTTCAGCAAATTTAAGCAGTCGGTCTACATTCACACTGCGTTTCACTTAAGTTTTTTTTTTAATCTCTAGTGTTAACTTTATTTCTTTAGCAGTTCACAAACTGTAAGGGATGTGCAGCTAAAATTTTCACAAAGCATAGAAATCATATTTTGTAACAAAATAAAATAATGATAATACTGATGATTAAATCATCCTTGTGTTAACTGTTAAGCTGATTAGTTATATTTGTGTTTGACAGTAACAGTTTCTCCATTTCGTACCTGTGAGCTTTTCCCCTCCACTTGTAGGGCTGAGCAGAGTCTGGGTTGATGCTAATGGCTCTGTCACAGTCTCTGATGGCTGCGTTGGGTTTCTGCATCTTAATGAAGACACTAACACAAAGAACACGGCTCCCATCACTCACGAGTCYTAACTAACGAGCAGCTGGGAGACAAACGACACTCGGGTTCCTCACCTCGCCCTCTTGGCGTAAAGGATTGCTACACGGGGGTTCAGTTTGATGGCTTCAGTGAAAAGATCCAGAGCTTTCTGCAGGTCGCCTGGAGGAGAAAGAAGTGGGGAAAAAAATAGGATTTTTTTTTGGTCTGTGGAGTTATGTTTAAATTCATTACTGGAACCAGGATCTGGTCTGTCGTGGAAATCTTTATTTACCCAAGATAGAAACACGTGATCCAAGAATAAAAAGTACTCCGTGAAATGATCAATCAGGATTTTTTGCAATTGAAAGACACGCATCATGTCACACAGGGCAGTGGTACATGGAATGTGTGCACTGAGGCAGTTTCAAATACACACATTTATACAGTATGTTATCCAAACAGACAAACATCTGTCTTGGTGCCGAAACTGGGCCAAGGAGAGAATGATGTTTGATAAAATGCAACAAGAACAATCACTTCTAAACAGATATTGTCCTGGTTGTGAAACACTTTATCTGAGAGAAAACAGAGGAGAAAGAGTAAAATCATAAATCATGATGACATTTTAAGGTAAGCAAAAGAGGTCGCTGA
This sequence comes from Austrofundulus limnaeus, assembly GCF_001266775.1. Classification (NCBI taxonomy): domain Eukaryota; kingdom Metazoa; phylum Chordata; class Actinopteri; order Cyprinodontiformes; family Rivulidae; genus Austrofundulus; species Austrofundulus limnaeus. Next base: position 764,189 of record NW_013952498.1, on the reverse strand, counting down.
CTCTCGACCTGAGAAGTTAGGGGTAAGTTATTTTTCCAAGACAACTTCCTCCCTTTTGGTCAAACATTGATCGTTAAATAAGGTTTGGCGCCCAACGAACAGGATCCACTAGGAGATTGACAGACCAAGGCCACATCGCAGGTGGACTGATATGAGTGAGCAAGGACTGCTCAGGACCGTGACTCCAGCTGGATCTAAAGAACCTTTTCAACAACAGAAATACGCTGGTGACCACAACCATGATGGATGATCTTAAATAAACAAGACAACATTGGATTTTATTTTTTGCTGTTGAAGAACCTGAGAAGATTTTGAAACATCATCTGCTGAGAGTGAGTACAGAAAAGCTTCAAGATGCCTCCTTACTTTTCCAAAGAGGATTTTTGCCAGCTTCTCCAAGTGTTGGAGCTCAAGATTCATCGTCTGGAAGAGATGAATGCTTTGGAGAACTCAACATGTGTTAAAATGGGTGAGAAGGCTGAGATGAGAGATCAACATGGAGAGGAGATGGAAGCTGCTTCTGAGAGTAAAACTGTATGGAACTCTCTTTGTGCCAGACCAAAAAATCTCTCAGGAAGGATTCAGCTCTTAGATGAAAACGAATGGCCAGAGTTACAGAGAAATGCTTTTTCTCCTCCAGCAAGGAGAAGAAAGCAGAAACAGGCTGGAATCAAAACAACTGATTAACCGCCAGAGAAATGAAGACAGAGCAGTGTTTCTTCAAAACAGATTCACACCACTGGAAGAAACTGGAGAGTCTGAACAAAGTTCATTTCTGATCTCAGAGAGGGACCTGAGACCAGATCCAGATCCAGCTCAAAGCCAAAACAAGTCCAAAGAGAGACTTTCAAGAATCAAGAAATGCTGATCATCACAGATAAAATGGTGAATGAGCTCAGAGGCTTCTGGAACAATAAAAGTCAAAGTTTTGAGTTTGGCTGATAAAGTATCTGACCTCACAGAGAAGATTCTGCAAATAACAGCAGAATACCCAACTCTGAAGATGCTCATCATTCATACATGAAGTGATGAAGTTATGAACAGTCAGAAATCCTGAAGGAGGATTTTATTCAGTTTCTGAATGCAGTTAAAAATCTCAACATGGATGTGTTCCTACAGCAAGAGAGGGGCTGAGAGGTTCAGCAGACTGTTTGTTCTTAATGGTTTTTTGGAAATGTCCTGTGCTGACCACTTTGTGAGATACGTGGATAATTTTAATCTCTTTTGGTAACAAAAACATCTGTTCAAGACTAATGGAATGACTCTGAATAGAGCTGGAGAAGAGCTGTTAGTTTCAAACACGAAGTACTTCCTGAAGTGTTTCCTGTCTGGAAACAACAGAAAACAGCAGCAGTGTGATCAACTGACGTCTGAGGCTGAAGGACAACAGAAGAAAACTGAGACATCGATAGAAAACAACGTGCAAGTGGCTGATAAAGAGACTGAAACAGAACCAGAACCACAGAGAGAGGAGTTACTTCAAGCTGCAGAACCGGAAGAACATCTGGATTCATCAACACTGCAACCGGAGAAACCCAAACCATCTACTAAGAAGGAGAAGGTACACACTACACCCAAGAAAAGGAAGTACTGGTATGGATATGACATTGAGGACGCTGTGGAACAAGCAGAGTATTATTTGGAGTTACACTCAAAGCTACAGCATTGTTCAGCATGGTATAAAGAAAATGGGACAGAAAAGCAGTTTCAAGGGTGGAAAGAGGAATTATGAGCAAATACCCTGATGATGAATATTTTTATGTGTGGGAGGAATAAAAAATTAATTACTGTGGTTGGGATTTTAGAAAAGTACATATTCTTAGGTTTGTGTTGACATACCGTTAATTTCTTAATACATTAAAGGGTTGTTTTTTGTGTTTGTTTTATTGGTCATTTAATGATCAGATGGGGGAGTGTGATGGAACTAAGATTTTAGGTTTAAGCCAGTAATTTATGAAATACTTTAATGACCTAAGTTTTCATGACATGCTGTTCATCAGCTAGGGATGGGTACCTTTGACGTTTGAATCGATTCGGTACCAATATCCGGTACCTGGGAATCGGTACCGGTACTTAACGGTACCAATTTTCGGTACTTTGTGTGTGTTGTTTTTTTAATAATAAACTTTAATTTTTTTTACATATTTCTCAATATATAAAATTTAACAAATATCAAGACAACATCCAACTCTTTGTATTGTAACATCAGTTGTGTAACTTATTTCTTTAAAGTGCAAACTCTTGAAAACAACAAGACTGTTTTGTCTTATTGTACAAATTAAAATCCAGCTCGATGTATTTCTATTAATATCATTTCCCCGCTAGAAAAATTGTGTGATGGAGGTCCATGGAAGGCAAATAAGTTTAAAATCAAATAATCAAAAGAGGATGGAGTTAAAATAAATAAAAGTTATTCAAGCTACGTTTTGAGCATCCAAAATGCGTCCAACACTTCAAGTTAGCTGCTTGTGCTCTTTAGGTCAGACGTGTTCGGCCTGTCGGGAAGCTCCTCTGTTGTTTTCCTCTACCGGTCTCTGTTTAATGGCAGATGAAATAAAGAAAGTGGTGGTACTTTATTTACTTTGAACAAGCGAACGTCATGCTCACAAGATAATTAATCCACCAGATAATTCAGAGGTGGTCTGTTCGGCGCGTTTTTCTCCAGGAGCTGCGAGGCTCGCTCTCATGCGATGTTCATACCGAGCTCTGCTTCTCTCTGTTTACTAAAACTAGCAGCTTCTGACGTCATTACACTTTTGCGTCATGCTGCGTTCAGGACAAGCATGGAAAACTCACTACTCTTACGCCAAACCGGTCGCAATGATATGTTTAGGTACCAAAACATGGTACCGTTTGATGTTACGTGAATAGGTTCTTGGTAGTACCGACAGAATTCGGTCTTTACATTTTTAAAAAGTTTCAAATTCGGTACCCATCCCTATCATCAGCAGATTGAATGATTAAAGTCAGAACAAGATTTGCTAACAACAGTCATTCCTAGATACCACTTGTGTTTATCTTTGTGTTTTCCTTTGACCCAGCATTTCCTTAGGATGAAACCTTGCTTTATTAAGATGACATAATGGTGTTTGTTAAACAGTATATATATATGAGGCCTCAGCTGCCTCAGAGAAGCAGAGACAGGAGCAGAGAGCAGGGGGACAGTCTGCTCTCTGTGTTCCTGTTGCAAATGAAACTCAGCTGATCATTTCCAAGGAGTACCTTCATTCTTGGACCACATATTTCTGTCTTTGTTAAATAAATATTTCCATAACATGGTCTGTGTTTATCTACCTTCTCCAAGAGCATTAATGGCCTCGACCTTCTTCTCGTTGGCCTGATCCATCATCTCTTCTGTGACCTGAATAAAAGGATCATGTTTTATTACAGTTTATCTGACAAGTCTTTGTGAATTACAACCTGAGTGACAAAAAGAAAAACGTCTCACCTCAACATTTTCAAACTCGCCCATTTCCTGTGGCTCAACCAGGTCCGGCTCGATCACCCCCTCGTTGTCGATTTCTGAAAGACATTTTTTTGATCTATTATGACAAGATTAAAACCTGTGAAGTTTCATGATTATATTTGCAGCGCGTAGAGTGAAATGTGACAAATTAACTTGTATTTCTGATACAAAATTAGCATAAAAAAGCATTAATGAGCTTCCATGACACTGACAACCAGATTGTTTGGAGACTAGACCCTTTTGAGGAGACTTTTAAGAGAAGCTAAACAGCTGCTAACACTAAATTTTAATGAATTCGGGCATGAAGTTCTCCAAATCTAAATAATTAACCAGCATGTCATTTCTACTGCTGTTCAGAAAGATTAAAATATATTTACATTGTATTTTAAACTTGAGCCTTATAAAACATAATTTCTGTATGCCAAAAAAAGAAAAAAAAAAGGAAAATATTAAACACAATTTGAAAAAAAGAACTGTAGTATTTGTTACCGATGTCACTCTCCTCACTCTCAGACGCCACAGCGGGCTCAGGTTCAGGAGGTGAAGCTGCTGAAGGAGGGGGACCACAGGGACAGCCACTCTAAAGGTCAGAACTCTGTTAGAAACATTATTTCCTGTGTCAGAAACTGATATTCTGATTTAAAACGGATTTAGAAAAACTACCTGACATGAATCCTTTTTCTTCTCCTCAGGAGGAAGTGTTGCTCCCATGCTGCAAGATAAAATTATAAGAACAATTTAGAAATCATAACAAACTTGGCAAATAAAACGTCTTTATAAGCTTTATTCTGTTGCAGATGTTTTTCCCATTGAGGTGGCTAGATTTGTCCTTTTCTTATTTATCTTTAAACAGATGTTCAATTAGCAAACCAGCAGCATGTAACAGAAAACTAATCAGAACACAGCTTGAACTCCAGCTGTCCTGTTGGTCGCTTTCTCTTCTGACACAATCTGAAAAAAAGTGAAAGTTTAATCTGATGGCCTTAAATGACTTCTCATAAACAGCAAAACAATGTCACAGCAGAAACTGACGTTTAATCAACACATATTCAAATTTATCACAATTGTTGCCCAATAAATGTTTGTCAAAAAAGCTGAAAAAATGTGCTTCAACTTTAACAAATCAGTGTGTTTAATTTTCAATCATACATTAGAATGAGAAAATTTTCATATTTTTGTTTACATTATAAAAGATAAATAAAGGGAAACTTTTACTTCAGCTTTTTGAAGTGGGGTTTTGTGGACGTTATAAACAGTTAATATCTTACCTGTTGTAGATAGCTCTTTGAACAACCTGAGTTTGAAACCAGGTTTAATTCTGACCAGACTGATAAGCTAATGTTTAGTCTGAGTCTTAAAACAACTTATTAATAAACCCTGGGGGCTCAATCATGATTTCGGTTCAGTTCAGTTTTCATTTCAGTACCTTTATTGTCCCCCCAAGGAGGGAAATTTCATTTGCAGCCAAGCATTTCCAACATACAACACAACATATAATACATAGACAGTGTCGAAGCATACAAGCAGCAATTTATAAAGGTTTAAAGAAATTTTAAAACTATAAATTTTGAAATTTAAAAATATGATTACTCTGGGTACAAAAGGAGTTCTACCATCTTTAATATGATACAAATGATTGTTTCTATTGGTATTCTTGCATTGTTCAAACCTCAGTTCTGCATTTTTGCATTATGACCAACTTCCAGCCCGATTTCTGCAACCCAGATCTCTGGGGTTCTATTAGGGCCGGGCTGGGCTGCTGGGCTTGATTTTACGTTGGCCATTAATTGGTTGGTTGTACTTCATTCATAGAATTAGCTTACCTTCTCCTCATCTTTCATGGCCACTTCAGCGCACAGCTAACCAGGTTAGTTTCACTAACCACTAATGCACTAAACCAGAAMCTTAGCTCCGCTAATGCTAAACAAAATTTAGAGGACGCTAAACCAGAGTTCAACCAGAGCTCCGTCTAACTTGTGATACTTTCAGTTTACCCCTTTCAGAATAAAAGCATTTATTTGATCCAGTTTGTATTTTTTATAAATTCAAGTAATGGCAAATACTTTCTCTACCATATTTTATATGTTAGTTCTTTATGTACTCATTTAAAAATTGTTAAATGTTTTATTTTTTGATGCTCGTTTGATGCATGTTGAATTATATGGTCAAGATGCTACATAAGGTACAAAACAGTTTTTATTTTGGGATAAATGGTCTAAAAATAGAAGTTTTACACTTGTGAATTTTTTTTAGTGAACTTAAAATTAGCAGAAGCCATTTTAGTGGAAGCTAATCGGTCTGCTAATGGTTCCCAAAGCTAGCAAAAAAACATAATCTGCAGATCTGTGCCCACCACTGATACAAAATCATTATACACTCTCATGTATCTTTCTGCTGTGTTTCTTGTAGCAGCACACAGCCTTCTCCGGTTCTACTTAACTTGTTTTATTGAGAGAAAGAATGATGAACAATAGCACGAGCTTTGTTCTTTTTATTGCTGGATGGGTGTTGTAAAAAGTGACATCACGTGAGCCTTGAGGGTCCTCGCTACGACAATATTGCCCACTTGCAAAAACAATAGGGCTGTGTAGAGCCGGGGAAGAAACGGGCCAGGCCGGAGCTTGCAATGCAAAAACGCCATGTGTCCGTGTGATGAACTGATGAACTGATGAACCTGTCCAGGGTTTCCACCGAAGCAGGTACAGAAAATGGATGGATGATCATGATGATGATGTTTTTTCAAATTATCCTGTTTGGAACATTTATATTGAATTCCATTCATTTTTGTGGCCTAAGGCTGAGCTTAACCCCAAACTGAACTCTAAAATCACGTCCCATCACATCAGAACTAGGCTTTAGTCCCCCATGAGGACTACTGGTTCAGACTGGACCAGAATTTTTTTTTTTTTTTTTTTTTACTGGTGGGCGGGTCAGAGCACGTGGTGAGTCAAGCAATTGTTGAAGTGATAAAAATTTATGACAAAGATAGTTATTAAATGAATCACCCCAACACCAGCAGTATTAAACAGCGAGCAAACAGAAGCCATGAACACCGTCTCTGGTTCATGAAGACGGACTGACCTCTGCAGCCAGGACCGGAAGAAGCTCATCTCTGGAAGGTGCAGGATCTCCGGGTTGGTCTCGCATAGTTGCACAAAGCCCTTCAGTTCGGCCACTTTTCGTGGGTCCATGGTGGTGTGTCACCGTCCAGCGCACGGAGCCCTGCAGGCGGGTGGGAATGAGTGTGAAAAACAAGCAACTTCACCAAGTCGGGCTTTGTTTGTGTGCTTTAGCTGCTAACGTTAATACCCTCAGAGCGACTAAAGCTGTGTGCGACGACCGTATGAGCCCCACTCACTTTGTTCATTTAAATATACACAAAATTCAGCTTCCTGCAATTAAAAAGGCCCACGTTAAAGTAGTAAAATTACTATTTTGGAGGTCGAAAAGCCAGAAGTTTCTGGAAATGTGAATCAATGCGTGACGCGTTGCCTGTTTGACGCATGATGATAACACGGATGCCGTAAATAAAACGCGGTGTTTGCCTGTTTCTCAGTTTCTAAAATGCAAACGCACCTGATTTTCAAAAAAATGCACAACGTAGAGGAGAAACACCGTAGAGGAAGGCTTTGGTCGATTTTATGTTCCACAACAACACTGCTGCTTCCCTGGTGGTGGCGAAGCGCCTGTGTGTTTTATATTCAGGCAGATTATTGGACAGCCTTGGATTCATGAGTAAATTTGAGCCCTCGGTCAGGGCTGTCAGGTACTTCTTCAGATCAAATTGGAAGGATTACAGTAACATCAATTCATGAAATATTTTGCTGACAGACAAATAAAGTTTTAAGAAAAGATGCTACTACTGACAGAACGTGGTCCAGAAACTGACAGTTGAAATTATTAAAGAAAATGCATTATAAATTTAATTCAGCACGAACTTTTGGAAAACTTGATTCTTCACAGTTGTCTGAGTCAAAAAAAAAAAAAAAAATAGAGAGAGCAAATTAAAAGAAAACGTAATTATTTTGCAAAAATAATCAAGACATCACAGTGTCAGGACAGAGACTTGATACATAGAGCAAATGTAAACAAAAATAATTAGTAATTACGGGGGGGAAGTGATTGTGGGTAAGCTGAAAGAAATTGGCTGGATCATTTGGGATTCATCTACAGAAATACAAATTGCAACTTTTATTAAAAGAGAAAGTTTAGATCTATAAATAAATATATTCCTAAGTGCCCCATGCCGTTCTAGGGGAGTTTGGAGTATGCTCATAAATCTATGTAAAAACAACAACAACAGTGGAAACAAAATTAACAGATGAAGCACTAAAATCTTTGAGATAGATTGTTTTCAAATTGCACCAGTTCACTGTTGTCTTGGTCTCTTGAGCCAGCCATTACCATATTAATATGCATAATATATAATATGGTCTTTTAACGCGTTATCTGAAACTGGTAAGATAATAACTGTTTATAACCTTTCCACAGAACTGCACTTTGAAAATTCTGAATTATTCCTTTAAGGATTAAACAGAAGAAAACAAACCCACGGTGAATTAAAGAGAAGTGAATTGTTAATTGATACTTAGTGATGAATGTGGATCTTTTAAAGCTGAATGAGAAACATGTTACATGTTGAACAAAGCACCATGAGAGATACACAAAGACACAAAAAACATTACTGTCTGCCTTTGGCTGCAGGCAATAATAACGCCATTAAAATGCAATCCTTATTTATAAAAGCAAATTTTTCTATTTTTAATTCATTTAAACAGTTTTCTTGATGAGTACTTGTAAAACCTCATTTCAGGATATCTGTAGAAACCAGAGGAAGACATCAGGAAAAAAACAACAACAATGATTTACTTCATGGCTCGGCTCCTCTTCATCATTTATTTATGGTGGAGAGGCTGCATCGGTGCAATACTGTCAAGCTCCTACACTACTCCCCATCGCTTATAAAGGAGAGCCCAACCTAATTTGACACCTCTGACTGAGGAGGACTCTAAAGCACAGCATTGTTGTTTTTTCCTGTTTTATTTTTATTTTATTTTTGTTTTTTAATGGTCTCAAATGTCTACAACCACAGCACACCACAATACATCCAGAAGGATGACATCCACAAAAACAAAAACAACAACAAAAAAAAAGGTATAATCTGTAGTTTTTAGGGAAATTATTGTTATCATCTGCTACCAAAAAGTGAAATGTATGTAATTATGTTGTTTGCTAGTAAAATATCTCATAAATCACTGGACAGATAAAAAAAATCGACATCTAATTAATTAATCTGATTAAAGATGGCTGCCACGGCTTCTCAAACTTAGCAAAATTATATGGCTATAACCCAGTAAATTTTACAGATAGTGAGCTAAAATTAAGTTTGAAAGTATCTGAGAGTCATCCTCAACACATATTTGAAGAATACGGTTTAAACTTTGCAACTGACCATTGAAGCCGACTCTGTTTGTTCATTAGTAAAATATCTCACATCTTCTGAGCAGATTTTAATGAAAGTCTTCGAAGGTAACCTATGGATGTACGTCTATCTCAGTTATACATATATCAAGCTAAAATGTGAGTCATTCCCATCACACACAATTGTGCGAGATTTTGTGCAATTTTGTTTTAAGATTTAACTACAACAATTCTAACAAAAGGAAAAAAATTGTATAGGTCCTCTGGACGGGTTCTTCTCTAATGAAACGTTTCGTCTCTCCTCCAAGAGACTTCTTCAGTCTGAGAGTTTCAGGCAAAATTCAGGCTTTTAAGCCCTGCCTCCATGTGACTGAAACTCACATCACATGGATATCGTTCATACCTAATTAATACCTATTGTTAACAGGGGGTGGAGTGATACTGGCAATAGCAGCACTGTAGGAGGGGGACAGCTGAAAACGGAGGCCCCCACCTCTGTTTAATGATGGACGGTCTTTCTTTACAAAACTGGCTTCTTTTACTCCTCTCTCAAACCAGCGTTCCTCCCTATCAAGAATGAGAACATCTTCATCTCTGAAAGAGTGACCGCTGGCCTGTAAATGAGTGAAAACTGCAGAGTTCTGGCCATTAGATGTAACTCGTCTGTGTTGGGACATTCTTTTGAACAGTGGCTGCTTTGTTTRCCCGATGTATAACTGGTCGCAGTCCTCCTGGCACTTAACAGCATATACAACATTGCTCTGTTTGTGCCGGGGCACCGGATCTTTGGGGTGAACCAGCCTTTGCCGTAATGTGTTTTGGGGTTTGAAAGCTACTGGGACATCATGTTTAGAAAATAAACGTCTCAGTTTCTCCGAAACACCCGCAACATACGGAATAAGCACTGGTTTGGGTRTGGGTTTGGGGTCTTCATTTTCACCTGAAGGTTGCATGGAATCCTGTCTGTGTTTCCTGTCTGCTTTCAGGAAAGCCCAGTCAGGATAACCACACTGCTCCAGGGCCTGTTGTGTGTGATTTCTCTTTCTSCCTGGCTCCTGGGTTTGTAGGGACACTGTCTGCTCTGTGGTACAGAGTCCTGATCACTCCTAACTTGTGTTCCAGTGGGTGGTGGGAGTCAAAACGCAAATATTGGTCTGTGTGGGTGGGCTTACGATACACGCCAGTTTCCAACCGTCCTCCATTCCTTTTGATTTTTTACCTGGATTACTGAGATGCATCAGGACAATTCTAACAATTATTTCTCAACATGAGGTTAATTTAGTTTAGGTTATTAAAAGTAAAGAGGAGGGCGATATGCATTCCTTCGAGGAATGCTTCATTAGATAAATGAACACAGCACAGATTTATAATAGCACACAAGGATGGAAAAGGCGCCAGTTGGCTAAAGGGGGCGTGGTTAAACCTCTGTGCCTGACAAACCAAACTCAGGGCAGTAGTTTTCATCTTTCGTCAAACGTGGCTAACAGCGCTGAGAGCGGTGAGCTAACTAAATATAAAGGGAATGATTATAATTAAGAACATATTAAAGTTGTTGTGATTTAACCTCGTTTAGCTGTGGTTTTTACAGATGACAGGACTGTTTACTTGTCTCTGGTTGACTCTCTGTGTCCTCACAGGGTTGACATGCAGTGACTGATCCGTGTCCTCCAGCTGCTCCAACATGTTGTCCCCGGTCTGCAGCTCTGTGAGGTCCGCTGTCAGACTCCTGCCGCGGCGGAACAGGGCTGGAGGTGGGACATCTACCAAAAATAACTGTTACTTTCCAGAAATAACTTCTTCGTGATTCTTGAAAAAGTTTAATCTCTTCTTAGGGTGTTTTATTTTCTACATTATGTTCCCACATTGCTTAGAAAGTGGTTCCCAAACTTTTCAGCATTTTGACCCGCAAAACACCAGCAGCAGAGACCTGTGCCCCCTGCTGTTGTTGGTTGATGAACATTGTTTTCACGTCAAATAAACAAGAGCATAGGAACAATATTTATTACTCTCGTTTTGTCTATTTTAAGTACACTATCTTTACTCTTTTGTAACAACAACGGCAAAAAATATTGATAGTTGTAATTTTTTAGTGTAATTAATTCAGAAAATCTTTTCGGGACTCCCATCTTGATGTTTCGGGACCCCACTGTGGGAACCACTGAAAGGGGCTGTTCATACTTGTTACAAATCTGCTTTGGGTGATTTGCCTGCAGGTGGTCAGCTCTGACAGGGATGTGGATAAAAATGTGTTTATCCCATACCAATATTAAACCTGACAGTGAGGAGAAGATTAAAAACKCTTTAAAAATTACACCAAAATCATGTAAGCATCTCAAGTATTAAGAAAGTTATGGAAGGTTTTTTTTGTACGTAATCAAGCTCATGATTTCTGCCTTCATAAGCATTTCGCCTTATTACTTCCTTTTCCTTTCTTTTTTTRCTTTTTTGCTCATAACTTCTTTTATGTCCAAAATATCATCATGAAATTTTCAGAAATGGTCCACTTTCTGTTTTATTTAGGAAGGATCTTGTTTCCCAAAAACAAATACTTTACAAAATCCAATGTAAATGTAGCAGAAAAGATATAAAATAATGTTAAAAGACTCATGTCACCAAACTGCATCAAATCAACTTGATGTATCTTGGAAATCCATGAAGTGAATACCATTTAAAAACTATGTTGACGTAAACAAAACTCAGCCAATGATAGTGTGTGAAATGTGTCACGTGACAAAGAGCGTCAGCACTTTTTACTAATCATTTTCACCACAGACAGTTCTGTAGTGGAAAAAACATGCCTCAACATTTCAATAAAATTTGGAACAAAGGCATATAAAATAATGTCCTTCATGTAAGCTTGACTATTTAAAGGGTCACTGGAAAAAAGTCAGTGATTTTATATGTGTCAAATTTGTTGAAATAATGAAATAGAGCAATAATTAGCCCGGTCTCCCTCAGTGAAGCATTGTGCAATCCAGTCACAGTGGTCTAGGAAGAAAATGGCAGCCGCTACACTTTGGTTGCAGGCAGCCCACATAGATCGCTGCCCACGACGACCACACCCTATGTGGGCCGTAGGCCGCTCATGTAGGCTGCATAAARGCAGASTTGCAAAGTAACTAAWTACAAATARTTTGTTACTGTACTTAAATAGAAAATTTGGCTATTTGTACTTTACTGAGTAATTATTTTTCAGCTGACTTTATACTTCTACTCCTTACATTTTCACACAGTTATCTGTACTTTCTACTAAGAAGTAGAACATTGTTACTAGGGATGCATTGATATGAAAATTTCAGCAGATATCGATAGTCAATATTAATATTGGTGTTTTGGCTGATAACCAACACGTGTGTGTGCGCACAAACACACGGCTTTTTTTCGATACTATATAAAAAAATAAATTAAAAACAGACCGCTGACATGGCTCTCTGCTTCAGTTATTTCTGGCTGCATAGTGTCACTATCACTGTCTTGATCAAATAGACACCGCTCAACCAACCATTTCCCCTCTCAAAACAGAAACACAAATGGCAACAAGAAGTCAATACTGGACGTTAATATCAGATACAGTTTTACTTATCAGACCAATACCGATGTTGACGCCAATTTGTCGTTCATCCCTAGTCGTAACCCCTATTCCTTTTGATTTGTTTTCATTCCAGCTTGTAAAATAACCTATCCAGACAAATTGTGCCTCCTGGATAGAGTGAATTTAATTGTGGTTGGATGGGAAGTTTAAATATATGCCATTCTGACACCATATTAGTTTGTACAAAAATCATGTGACACTCCAACAGAAAACAGACATACAGTGGGGTGCGAAAGTTTGGGCAGCCTTGTTAATTTTCCTGATTTACCTTTATAAACCGCTGATTAGTTGAATGAAAAAAAATCAGTTAAATATATCATATAGGGGACAAACATAGTGATATTTGAGAAGTGAAATAAAGTTGATATTATTTACTGAAAATGTGCAATAATTGGTTAAACAAGATTAGGCAGGTGCATATACTGTATTTGGGCACCATAAAAAAARCTTAACTCAATATTTAGTAGATCCTCCTTTCACAGAAATAACAGCCTCTAAACGCTTTCTATAGCTTCTAATGAGAGTCTGGATTGTGGCTGAAGGTATTTTAGACCARTCTTCTTTACAAAACATCTCTAGTTCATTCAGGTTTGATGGTCTCTGAGAATGGACAGCTCTCTTTAAGTAACACCACAGATTTTCAAAAATATTTAGGTCTGGGGACTGAGATGGCCATTCCAGAATGTTGTA
>NW_013952498.1:749014-750995 GCF_001266775.1 Austrofundulus limnaeus | reverse complement strand
ATAGAAAGCAGTTGTTTGGGCTGAGATCCAGTATCAGTACTTGTAACTGCATTTGATTTAACATCTCATTGCAGCAAAGATTTTATCAGTCAAGTTGCTAAACTTACATTTAAGAACAAATTCTTTGATCTGTGATAAATTTCCAAACTGTCCCAAAAAAATCAACCTCAGCTATCTTAATTTTTCTGTTTAGTTTGCTAAAGGCGCAATGAATCCTGGGATATTGTTAGCCACATAGAATACTGATATGTTGCCTATGTTTTTGGGGTTTTGCCACATGAGTAGGCACCTACAAATTGGGACAGCCTATGGCACGGGGCAGTAACATAAGCAGCTGACATGCACCCTACATCAGCTGCAACCCCTGAATGACACAGCTGATATGTCAACAGCTCAAGTTAACACTTGTGGTAAACTGTATAACCAAAAATGGGTCCGTTTTTTTTTTCTGTAAAAAAGGACAATACATTGAGATATCAAAACTGTATAGTTATTTGTTATTTTGACATTAATATAGTTCAGAGCTCTTTGAGTCACCTTTATGTCATTGTCTCTTGATTTGTGTAACTCATGACTGCTGACAGGTGCAAACATGCCACAAATACATAAGTGATACAAACTCCAAACACACAAATGCAACAGACAAATGCTGCAAACTCGCTCCACCAACTGAATTGCACCAGACCACTAGGGGGACTCAACAACTAAATCATATGGGACCAGACCCTCAGTAAAGACATTAAGGAAGGATGTTTTCTTTCTACCTTTCTTTGCGCCAGTTTTATTTTGCACTTTGTTGTCTTTAATGAGGGCCTACAGTTTTAGCTGCCAGTCTGCAAGCATTTAAAGGAGCTGTTCACTGCTCACTGGTGAACGGGCCAGCTCCCAGAGTATCGGGAAATCCTTCATGGTGTCCAACACCAGTCGTGGTGAGCTAAACCAGATCTCAGTAATTTTATCTATGCTCACCTCTGCAGACAGTTCAGAGGAGCCGGTGCCTCCTGTGTGTTCCCGTGGGCCGGCTTCTTTCTGTGTGAAGTTGCTGATACATTCAGATGAGACGTTTCCAATGCCTTCCAATGAATTGTATCTGATGAGAAGTTTATGGTATGTTATAAGGAGAAGTTTCCAATCTGAGGTTTCTGGTGCGTTCTGAGAAGTTCCCAGTACGTTCCGATGAAAAGTTTCCGGTGTGTTCCAATGAGAAGTTCCCAGTGTGGTCTGATGAGAAGTTTCCGGTGTGTTCTGATGAGAAGTTTCCGGTGTGTTCCAATGAGACGTTTCCAGTGTGTTCTTTTGAGAAGTTTCCGGTGTGTTCCAATGAGACGTTTCCAGTGTGTTCCAATGAGAAGTTTCCGGTGTGTTCCAATGAGACGTTTTCAGTATGTTCCAATGAGAAGTTTCCGGTGTGTTCCAATGAGAAGTTTCCGGTGTGTTCCAATGAGACGTTTCCAGTGTGTTCTGATGAGAAGATTCCGGTGTGTTTCAATGAGAAGTTTCCGGTGAGAAGTTTATGATATGTTCTAATGAGAGGTTTCAGGTCTGTTCCGATGAGAAGTTTCCAGTGTGTTCTGATGAGAAGTTTGTTCCGATGAGACGTTTCTAGTGCGAACTGATAAGAATTTTTTTAATTTTGTATTTGTTTTGTACGTTTCAATGAGAGGTTTCCAGTGTGTTCCGATGAGAGGTTTCCACTGAGGTCCGTCAGGCCAGCAGTGGTGTTAGGTCCTGTGTGTCGAGTAGTCCTGGTGTGCCGGACAGATCTAGTAAGTGTTAGCCCATGTGTGATTTTTGGTACTTACAGAGGGTAAAATAAGTATCGAACACGTCAACATTTTTCTCAGTAAATATACTACTAGAGGTGCTAATGACATGAAATATCCACCAGATGTTGGTAACAACCCAAGTGATCCATACATACAAAGAAATCAAACCATAAATGTCCAGAAATGAAGTTATTTGTAATAATGTGGAATGGCAC
>NW_013952498.1:745916-747830 GCF_001266775.1 Austrofundulus limnaeus | reverse complement strand
GTGCCATTCCACATTATTACAAATAACTTCATTTCTGGACATTTATGGTTTGATTTCTTTGTATGTATGGATGACTTGGGTTGTTACCGACATCTGGTGAAAATTTCATGTCATTAGCACCTCTAGTAATATATTTACTGAGAAAAATGTTGACGTGTTCAATACATGTTTTACGCGCTGTACCTTTGAGGTTTTTTTAAGGATTTGTTTCCTCATTTTGTTTTCCTTTCCTCCAGGTTTTGTGTCTGTCCTCAGTTTGTTGTTGTTCTCTGGTTTTCTGTGTTTTGTTAAATAGTTTCTAGTGTTTTTAAGTCCTCCTATGTTCTCCCTTCCTTGTGGAACTATTGGCCTTATCGTGTTGAATTGCCGTTTTCATGTTCAGATCAGTTTCTGTTAGTATCAAGTGTTGTACTACGACTGATCCTCTCCTTGTGTAACAAGCAATGACTTTAGATACTTGGGATCAGCTTGAGATGTCCCTCATTTTTCCAGAACCCCTTAAACATACCTAAACTTCTGTTTTCACACGAGTTAAACCAAGGATACGCTTCTGCTCATCTGAGATTTTGAATGGAGATTTTTAATTTGTTGTTCCTGAGTACTTTAATCAGAGAAAAAACAAATCAAATGATTATTGTTTGTTTATATTGTGAACGCCTCTGATCCCACAAGTGTTTTTTTTTTTTGGGCCCCACTGCATTTTAACTGCAGGCACCAGGAACTAAACTGAGATCAAAGAGAAACAAAATATTTCAGCCTGCAAA
The DNA here is from genome assembly GCF_001266775.1 of Austrofundulus limnaeus. Lineage (NCBI taxonomy): Eukaryota > Metazoa > Chordata > Actinopteri > Cyprinodontiformes > Rivulidae > Austrofundulus > Austrofundulus limnaeus. The sequence goes on along the minus strand of NW_013952498.1, from coordinate 747,066 downwards.
AGTGCTAAAGAGCACTTTCTGGTTGAACAGCTTTGGAGGTTTCTTGTTGACATCATTGGCAGCTCCAGAGGCCTATTGCATGAAACTAGGATAAGGGGTTAACCTGGGATTTTGGTGTGAACCTGATAGGGTTGGGCAATACTGGCAAAACAAATTAATCGCGATTAATTATGGTATTTAGCCGATAACGATTAATTTGACGATTAATCCCCTGGAGTCCCTGGATACCCTTATGTCCTGGTCACTTGACCAATTTAGTTGGAAAGATTTGCTCTTCATAAAAGTCTGTTCCAAATTGTGTGAAAATTATAGACTTCAGGCTATAGATCAAATTATAAATTGTGTTGATAGATAAATAAATTACAGAACTTCTTTTTTTACGTTCGTCATATCTGAAATGGAGAGGAGCAGCGAGCGGACTCTTGACTGGTGACATTAATCGTATTAATCGTCAAGTGCCAAAAAGTAATCGATTAATGTTTTTTTGACGATTAAATGCACATGATACGATTATGCCAAACCCTAAAACCTGAATTAAGCCTTGAATCGGTTGCATGAGCTATGAAGCACTTATGTTTCTGTGGTAACAAGTGCTCTGAAACTAACCTGGTCCTGACCAGGTTTAAAGTGAAGCTTATTTAATCTGTTAGTGTTTGAACAGTAGACAGTCATTTTATTGCAGAAAAATGTTCTTCTAACCAGGTTTTACAGTCTTATATCAGCTAAAAAGTATTTTTGATCTTGTTTTTAGACCAGTACACTAAACAAGATCAGAATATGTTGGACTATTAATCTTGTTAATCTGACAAGTTTTTTTTACTTCAAGAAGGCTTACCAAGTGCAACTGTCAAACTGCAGATTATTAATTATTATTAATTTGAAAAGAACAATGGTCTAATCTAGTATTTTTTAAACTTATTTTCAGATGGCTAATTTTTGTAGTGTCTGATCAGAAATCAGTTCTTCATACACGTATTATATTTATTATATTTTTATTTGCATTAAAATATTACAGAGTAAATATATTTATTTATTTTATTATCAGATTATCCATGAAAAAGAATAATAATAAGAAGACTTAACCTCAGCTTCACCTTTAAAATAGTCTTTAAAATAATGTGACAAGTCCTCCCTTTGTGCCTGCTACAGG
>NW_013952498.1:742468-744596 GCF_001266775.1 Austrofundulus limnaeus | reverse complement strand
GTCGGTGTTTCTCTTCATCTCTTCATATGAATCATAATTAACCATTAAACTCCTGGAGGAAGTGAGACTCACGTGCCTTATTGCGCATGCCTGATCAGGAAATCTTTGATCCACCCAGTGGGTCTAGTAACCAAACCGTGAACGCACATTACTCCCAGATTATTTACAGCTGACTTGAATGAACCACCCTAATTGAGCGCGGCTTGGTGTTAGAGCAACTGATTACAGCTGTTTACAAGTTGAAGGCTAGTTCAACCTCAGCTTACAGCTCATATCCTGAATTTAGAAATCTGACTTTTGAGAAATAGGCCTCAGGACACCTGCTGGTTGAACCCTGCAGTATTTTTCAATATGTGTTGTCTTATGTGTAGGATTCATCTGGTGCCCATGCAGACGTATTTTTGTGAAACCAGGAAGTGTGAGACCAAAGACGGTTCCATGTCGGTACCTTGGTCAGCCCAGTCCTTTCACTCATCCTCACCTCATCAAACATGGTGGGCAATTTTTACATTTTTATTTTATTACAATTTTTATTGCGAACAATGCTCTGCTGTTGATTCACACCACCCATCAGTGCATTTCCTCCGAGGATTTAGAACTCGTCTCTCTCTGCTCCTCAGGGGAGGTGACCCCAGGGATAACACAGACTGAATACGAGCTCCGCCGGCAGAAGTTGGCCTCACTAATCGAGGCCCAGGCAGACAAGCTGGGACCTTCTACCTCCTCCAGCAACCACGTGGTCATCGTCCTATCCCACCCAACCCGCTACATGACAAATGACATCCCTTACCCCTTCCACCAGAACCAGGTAAGTTTTAGCTGTCGTCATCCTTAAAAAATGTTTCTTCAATGTTTAATAACCTGAAGCTAACTGCTCCCTAGAATTTCCTCTACCTCAGTGGCTTCTTGGAACCCGACAGTGCCTTGGTTCTTTATGGGAAGGGTCGACCGGATCAGGCCATCTTGTTCGTGCCTCACAGAGATCCGGGGAGGGAACTCTGGGACGGACCTCGGTCAGGAATGGACGGGGCGGCTGCCTTGACTGGTATAGAGAGAGTTCATCACACAGAGGAACTGGGTCTGGTTCTGAAGAGCCTTAAAGGTGGGTGAAAATACTGAATAGAACCTTTTTCAAAAGCGTCTTGAACAGAAGCAGCTCATGTGCATACATTTTAGTGTGTAGAACATTAATTTAAGATACAGTATATAGTCTACATTTCTTATTTAATCAGTTATTTGTACACAAAGTTGTTGTCTTTTTTTCTCCCTCCCCGCAGGTCATGTGTTATGAAAAGTCTGTTCTAATATTAAAACAGAGAAATGCCTCCTGGTTAAAATTAATCAGATAGGTACACAACTTTTTAGATTTAATTTCTAATTTAATTTTGAGTAATAATTCTGCAAAATACTCCAGGTTAACAAAGTTAAATGGGGGGAAGACATCACATAAAATAATTCTAAATATAAAAGTAAAAAAAGAAAAGGTTAAAATATTCATCTTAACTCCGAGGCTCTAAGCAAGACTCAAACTCACAGACAGATGAATTTGTGAATGCAGCTCAATATTAGGACAGACTCAGCAAAGCACATACAGTTGTCACAAGTTAGGTTAAAGAGTAACTTACCCCAAAATTAACTTTTTTTAGCTGATAAACTGTCTAGAATGTGTCTAAAATGTTATATAGTACTGTTTCTGAGCTAATTTTGATGTTTTTGTGTGTATTTGTTCAAATCTGTAATATTTGGTCTAAAAACGTCTTTTTGCTGCGCACATGGGTGGAGCAGTGGCTCAGCCCGGAGGAGGAGGAATGAGGGGGAAATGGACGACACGATGCGTAAACAGAGCCTCTGCAGCAGAGCGGTCATTAGAAAAAGGCGACCGATGCCAAAAAATTGACTTTGAGTAATTGGGGGGCCATTGTAGCTCAGCTGCGTCTCTAAACGGGCCCCATAATGTCGAACATCTCCGCAGAACAAAAATCACCTGCAAACGTGTTGATTGATGGCAGCAGGCGACACTCCGGCTCATCAGCTTAGACAGATTTATCCATCAGACATACAGCGGGTAAAATAAGTATTGAACACGTCACCATTTTTCTCAGTAAATATATTACTAGAAGTGCTAATG
>NW_013952498.1:740227-741643 GCF_001266775.1 Austrofundulus limnaeus | reverse complement strand
ATCGTCTGTTGACCTTCATTCAGCCTCGGGTGGAGAGAGGAGCTGGCTGCTCTCTCTCTCCCTCTCTGTCTCTGTCTCTCCACACACACACGCACACACACACACACTATCTATGTTTATCTAACATGTCAGAGCCTATAGGATGATTTAAAAACAATAAATAACATCAAACAGCCATCTTCCAACCTGTTCTGCCTCTAGAAATAAGTTACTTTTCCCCCTCTCCTTTCCTCCTGCTTCACAGCAGGCGCTTTCATATCCGCAGCTGCCCCCCACCCACCCGCGGGTGCTTTTATTTTTTTCTGTCAGGCTGTCAGAGCGCTACTCCTCTGTCCAGTGCTGGTGTGGGGTGAAAATCCTCCACCTCAGATGTTCAGAGATGTAACTCTCTGCGATACTGTGGTCACTTTCCATGTAGCATCAATTATGCTAATGCTAGCTGCCTGTCACGTTCTCTCATCCTGGCCACACCTCCGCTCTCTAACCCCCCTTCCTCCACCCACACCCCCTCCCCTACCCACTTTGATGCATTTTTCAAATTTCGCCTTGGGGCGGAGTTATCTTTTCACAGGGCGGGTAAGTTACACTTTAAATTGTGTGCTAAGTGGGCGGGGCTAAAGTGATCTCATCAAACTAACACATTTATATGTTTAGCAGGTCTCGTTGATGATGCACACCAAATTTGGTGCAGATCGGATCATGTCTGTGTGATTTAGAGTTAACTATGTGCAAATGGCGAGGCATCAGCATTCGCCACGCTGCCACACCCACACAGTCCCACAATCAGTCGAGAGAAGCATGCAACATGTGAAACCTGCATGTTTAAAGCTGTTGGGGGAGTTAGCTCAAATGTGCAAGAAAAGAGACAAAATGGCAGCTTTGATCCAAAACGGCCGACCTCCAGTGGGGATTGGACCATGACTCCAAGAGACCTTTTTTTTAGATCCTGAGAGATTACACATGTACCAAATTTGAAATTTCATGATTCCAGGTTGAAGCATAGCTTGGGAATATTTTTTTATCATTGTAGGGAGTGCCGTGGATAAAATAAGCCGCCAACCCCCCACCCCCAACTAACTAACGAACGAACGAACTAACTAACTAAATAAATAAATAAATATTTATTTAAGACTGTACTGCATTCCTGTAGTGGGGCAGATTTGGATCGACCATCGTGAATTTTGTGCAAATTGTGGAATTTAGAGCCAAATGTATTTCAATGGTGTGATATAGCGGGTAAAATGAGTATTGAACACGTCAACATTTTTCTCAGTAAAGATATTACTAGAGGAGCTAATGACGAAAAATTTTCACCAGATGTCTGTAACAACCCAAGTGATCCATACATACAAAGAAATCAAACCATAAATGTCCAGAAATGAAGTTATTTGTAATAATGTGGAATGGCACAGGGAA
>NW_013952498.1:732103-740104 GCF_001266775.1 Austrofundulus limnaeus | reverse complement strand
CAATAAACCAAATAATAAAACAGAACTAAAAAATTCAACTCCTCAAACAGGGACTCATACAAATTAAAAAATTTTATATTTCTTTAACAATTTTGCTTTGATCATTTTTTTTTTAAGGAATTAATTGATCCAATGCTTTTATAATCATTTTCCAGATTATTCTATAGTGTTTTACAGCAGCCAGCTCACTTTGTCATACCAGGACAGCTGAAAAGACTTGTTACTTTTCCCCACCTTTTGCACCAAATTAATCTGAGGAACTGATCAGCCCCGCTGTTTAACTTAAGTTTTTCTTTGTAAGGAAGACTATCAAATGGTTTCTCCAAAATCCGGTCCACAACATTCAAACTGTCTGCCATATGTGCAGCAGCTTGTTACTGGCGCAAGGCTAGTGTGAAGTGTGTCCGCCAGTGAGTGCTTTATGACGGTGAAGGGGCTCAGCAGCCCCCGCTGGACAGGGGGACCTCTCCTGCTGGAATGACGTCTGCATTTCTAGAGGACTGTGTACGGTGGTCCCCAACGCCTTGAGAGCACACATCCTTGACATGGTCCATGAAGGACACCTGGGTATTGTAAAAGTTAAACAACATTGCAGGGGCCTGGTCTGGTGGCCCGTCATTGACAGAGATGTGGAAGCGATGGTGAAAGACTGTGCAGCTTGCCTCACCAGTGGTAAGACCGGCCCTCCTCCTCCACAACCTTTGCAGCCCCTGCCGTGGCCGTCAACTCCATGGAGCCACATCCAGGTAGACATCTGTGGTGAACTTCATGGTGTCCCTCAGCACCAGTGGTTCCTGTTGGTGGCTTATGACCTCCATTTCAAATGTCCTGAAGTGCTACCTGTCGGTTCTGTCACCACTCGGGTGGTTGTTGACTTCCTCTCCTCCCTATTTGCTCGCTGGGTCGTGCCCGATGTGATCAACACTGACATTGGGCCCCAATTGTGGAGGAGAGAGGGATCAAACACATTAGAACTGCATTATACCACCCTCAGGCCAACGGTGGTGTGGAGAGGTTTAACCAAACCCTCAAGAACGGCTCAGAGCACACTTGACAGACGGCCTCCCATTTTCATCAGCACTGTAGAGCACCCTACTTCATTACAGGGCAACAGTGCACGCTACAACAGGCAGTTCTCCAGCTTCCTTGATGCTGGGACGTGACCTTAAGTTACCTTTGGACCGCCTACGCCCACCAACGTGCGACACTCCAGCAGTGTCAACCTCTCTGAGAAACAGAGTGACAACACGGCAGCACCGAATGAAGCAGTGGTTTGACAACAAGCACCGTGCGAAATGCCCTGCACTTGCCGTGTCAGACTGGGTTTTTGTGCGGCGGCCCCATCGATCCCACAAGCTGTTCTCCTATTGGTCAGCACCGCAGCAAATCACAGCGCAATTGGGACCAGCCACCTTTTGCTTGACTGATGGTTCTTGTTGCCATGCCAGTCGTCTCAGACGGGTGTCCTCACAGTCCACCACGGGCCAGGCAGTCACAACCAACCTACACCAACCAGACACAGACCTGGACTTTCCCATTTCCCAGTCCCGGGACCCAGTCATTAATCTACCAGAACCACCTGGGTCTCCACAGTCTGAGCCTCGCTTTGTTCAGGCTTACCAGAGACCAGCTTACTTAAGGGACTTTGTTGCAGATTTTTGAAACTCTAGATTAGAGCACGGTCTGTACAGTGGCAGAATAATCTAAACGGCCGTGCAGATACTCTGGTAGTCTACCCAGAGTATCCAGTCAGGTTGGCCACGTTCGGCTTTTCACACAGTTTTGTTATATTAACCTGTTGTAAACTTTCTTAAGTTTTGGGGTCTAGAAAGGGGGGTAAATGTAGCATATGGTAATGCTGTCAGCAGTGGAATTACGACAGCTTTACGGCTGCCGTAAGGGAGTTGTTCTAAAACGTTGTGGTGATGAAGTGTGAATAAAAAGCAGACGCTGTCAACACAGTGGTTACCCGCATATTTCTGGATATAATAGGCACCATATCTTTTGCGATGTAAAACGTGACGGCATCTGTGAAGGCTTTCCACCGGGCACTCGTCTTTTCGTAGTGAATGCAGTTTGAAAATGATTCCCCTAAGGTAGCTTGTCTTTTGGCGGTGCTGCTTTTGGGGCTGCTGCTAGCTTGAGTTTGTCGTAAAGAGCAGCATTTCTCCCACTCCACAGAGTGCCAGTTCCAGATAACTGAAGACACTGTGCCTTTTTTGGGAAGTAGTTACTCTTTGCTAGCGTCCATATTGTCTGCGTCTTGAGGGACGGGACGGGCGGGGTGAAACCTAACTACAGACCTCCGAACTATGGAAGCCCCAAAGAGTGCACTCGAGAGGGGGAAAAAAATCCAAATTTCCCCAAAACTAAATCGTTATACACAGCAAATTCGAAAAAATCGATAAAATTGATTTATCGCCCAGCCCCAATGCTGGCTGACCTAAATAAAATTTAGGAAGAAAGAAAAAACTCTACCTGTAAAGATCCGCCCTCTCTGACTCGCGAGTGAAAAGTAGAGACTTTGAACTTTAAAACAGTTTTTACACCATATCACCATATCTGGCCCACACCTGTCTGCTAAGTGGGGTGGCTTTAATTCGGTCAGTTTTATAGATACAGGGTCACAATTTCTTGTGGTAGTAACTGAGTCATCCACAACACTTAGCCTGTGCAAGTGGTTATACTTAACACCTGCTGTCTCTGTTACTCCTTCAGGCACTCAGTTCTGGTACGATACCCCTCACCCCTCCCACCCTCGTCTCCACCAGACTCACCTGCTCCCCGTGCTTGAAACGGGTCCAGCCCCGCGCCCTGTCAGACCTCTCGTGCACTCCCTCAGGGCCCTGAAGAGCTCCGCTGAGGTGTCGCTCATGCAGGAGGCAGGTCGGATCACGGCGCAGGTCCGTCGCTGATTCTTCATGTCGTGTTGTTTTACCAAACAGAAAGTGTTAAACGTTCCTACTCCAACTTCAGAACTCACCTGGATTCTTTGTCTTTCAGGCTTTTAGGAGAACGATGGCGTTGTCTCAGGGGGATGTAGATGAAGCGGTGCTGTTTGCCAAGGTAACTTTAACGACGACCTCTAAATACTGCCTCTTTAATTTATTTTTATCTATTGTCCATCTTTGCTCTTTCTCAATATTGTATTTACATTTTTGCCATTCCAACCTAAAACAAATGCAGGTTTCTCAGAAACTTTTCAGAGGTTACAATCATTGAAATTTATTTCTTCAGTTTGATTTTGAGAATCGGATTCATGGTGCTAACTTTCTGGCTTACCCCCCTGTGGTTGCTGGAGGGAATCGTGCTAACACTTTGCACTACATCAATAACAACCAAATTATCAAGGTAAAAAAATGCAGTTAATGTGCTGTGACCATTGCTCTTGAGAATATTAAATAGATTGAGTCATACTTAAAGTGAAATATTTACTGTACATTTTTGCTCCTTGTTTGCTTCATAAGGACGGGGAAATGGTTCTGCTTGACGGCGGTTGCGAGTACTTTGGCTACGTCAGTGACATCACTCGAACGTGGCCGGTGAACGGGCGGTGAGTTCAACAGAAGTAAATCCTGAGAGCTTGAGATAAAACCGATTTAGAAATCATTTAGTAGCCAATAAAAACAACAGTTCATGTGACTCTCTACTTTGTTGTTCTTGTTCTTGTTCTTAAACACACCAGCATACATTATATATAGACTTGCACCAAACTCTGAACACTTTTTAAAACAACCTTACAAACAGAGTTCACATTAGCGAGGTATTGAACAGAATACTTTTTAATTTAGGCTGATGAACTCTTCATTGTGGCTGATACTGACTTCTTCAAGGCTCTCTTTGTTGCTATTTTGTCTTGGTTGACACGCCTTTGCAACATCAAGGGTAGTGCCAGACTAAGGTAGTGGTTTCCTTTTTCAAAAAAGGTGACCGGAGAGTGTGCTCCATTTGCACACCCAGGTAAGGAAAGGTGCTAGAGATTAGAGTCCAGTCGATGGTTGAACCTTGGATTCAGGAGGAACAATGCGAGTTCTGTCCCAGCTGTGGAACACTAGACCAGTGTTTACCCTCACCAGGGTCCTCAAGGGGACATGGGGCACTTGACCGTGTTTTCTGGAGTATGCTGTGAGGGTTGCTCCTTGAGTATGGGATTGTGGGTCCGTTATGGGCCGTTCAGTCCTTCCACAAACACCGTGAGAGTTTGGTTTGCATTGCAGGCATAGGGTTGGGCATAATTGTATCGCGTGCAATTAATCGTCAGAAAAACATTAATCGATTATTTTTTTGGCACTTGATGATTAATACGATTAATACCACCAGGCAGAGTCGGCTCGGTGCTCCTCTTCGCTTCAAATATGACGAACATTAGAAAAGGTTCTGTAATTCATTAATCTATTAACACAATTTAAAATTAATGTATAGCCTGAAGTCTGTAATTTTGACACAATTTGGAACAGATTTTTACGAAGCGCAAATGTTTCCCACTAAATTGGTCATGTGACTTGGACATAAGGATGTCCAAGTACTCCAGGGGATTAATTGTCAAATTAATCGTTATCCGCTAAATACCACAATTAATCGTGATTAATTTTTTTGCCAATATTGCCCAACCCTAGCAGGCAGTAAGCTGGATCCCTTCATGATAAGAGGCTGACTTTATGGGGCTGCCTGTTCTCACTGTTTAAAGCTTTTATGGAGATCATTCTTTTGGTTCAGGTAGGAGATGGAGGGAATCCAGATCTGTGACCTCAGAATTTCTTACCTGCTCTTTCAGATGATGATGGCATCATCGTGCTGTGATCTTCAGCTCTTACTGGAGCAGTTTGCAGGCAAACGTGAAGCTGCTGAGGTGAGGATCAGCACCTCTAAATAGTCCATGGTCCTCAGTTGGAAAAGCATAGATTGTCCTGTTTGGGTTGGGTTGAGGTTTTGCCTCAAGTGGAGGAGTTCAAATATCTTTGGATTTTGTTTGCAATTGAGGGAAGAATGGAGTACAAGACTGAAAGACAGATCAGAGCAACTTCCGCAGTCTTGTGTACTTCATGCCGATCAGTTGTGGTGAAGGTTTCCTGATATTTTTTCAGGCTAGGTCCAGCCAAACCCCTGGAGCCAAGGATCAACCACCAGGCTGGCGTCCCAAAATAAATGAAATTGATGTGGCTCAAACTTGGTGTGGTGGTAGCTGAGAGTCATTGTCAACACAGTCTGAGTGCTCACAGATTGCCCAAGATCTTTATTTAAAACTTTGGTGAGAAAGGTGGCGGACAATATGCGTTTCTGCAAGGAGTGCTACTTTTTAATCAGCATCTAGTTTCTTCACTGTGATCGTGAACATAGTGCTGCTCTGTCGTATCTGTGTTTAGGATTTACTAATAAAGAGCTAAAAATGCTCCCATGCCATTGAAGGCACATCCTATCCCAGGAAGCACATGGCACACAAAGGTGTGGTGTCACGTACATCAACACCGTGCTGCCCCCAGGTGTGCTTGCCTTGTCAGTTATTAAAACATAAGATTCAAAACTGGTCAATTTCGACTCCTTGTTAAATATCTTCACATAAAACAGTGTAAGATTTTAGTCCTTTTTTAAAAATTATTTGGGCAACTTACTGTTCAAGTTATTAAACGTTGTACTTTTCTCGTAGCTGTCTACAGTAAAATCATTAAACAAAACGTACTCTAACTGGACTGTGTTTGAGATTTTTTTGTCTTTTCTGAAGCCACCGACAAACTAAATTTGACCTTAACAGTCTGCTCTCCCTGCAGATTCAGCACCCCCCAGGCCGAGCTATACGAGGCTGTCCTGGAGGTTCAGCTGTCCTGCTTGTCTCTGTGCTCGCCAGGCGTCAGCCTCGATCACCTCTACAGCACCATGCTGGCTCTGCTGGGGCGGCAGCTGAAGCGGCTTGGCATCCTCAAAGCTGGAACCAGTGATGTTGACGTGTTAAAGGTAATCATTGAAATATTGTCATAGAAAGTGAAAATTGTCTCTGCCATTTTGATTTATCATCATTCTAGGGCTGCGCGGTATATGCGGTAGACGGTAGAAACAGTATGAAGTTGGCCTACTGTAGAAATTTACCCTCTACCGTCATATCGTCATTACATCATCGCACCTGTGTCAGCATGGCTGCGAGTGCAGAGACAACTGAGCAGGAGTTCGAAATATAATGAAGAATTCTAGCATTTTAAAACACGTATAGAGAGACTAAATCCTCAAAATATCCCCCTCCCGCTGCAGAAAATTTATGTCCCGCTGCACGTCTCGCAGAGCGAAGCTTTAACTACTGTAGTTTTTTCACACCCAAGTTGTCGTTGAAAAAAAAACTTGTTTTTTATGTATTGTTACCCACAGAGATGATAAAAAGATGTGGACGTTCGTTCAGTCATAAATCCGTCTTGCTAATGTCGGCTTGTGCTCTGAGAGCGCAGCGCAGCAGCGAGTCAGTTCAACAGGCTCATGGTATGGCAGGCCAATGTTGCATTTAATTGGCTTCACCACTCTTACATTCCAGTTATCTGAAATTGTTTTATGACTAGATTAGACATATTAGTTATTTAGGATAAAATGATCAAATGTTTTCTTTTATTATATTGTTTTGTTTTATTTACTTAATTTTTAAACTTGGAGATCTTTCCAGCTTGAGCTTGTTTGTTTGTTGAAGTTGATTTTTGAAAATAAGGGGCACATATGATAGTTTTTGTCTTCACTCTGCACCCTTTTAATTCAGGGTAGGATTTACTTTTTTTTAATGGTGTACATAGATTGTTTTGTTTTTATATGAAAGAAACAAACAAATAAATAGACATCTCTTAATATATTTTGACAATTCAAAATACCTATTTAAGATATCTCTAATTATATTCTGACTAGTATAAATAACGTCAGATTTATCATTAAGTTGTATGGAGACTCCAGTTCAAGATATCTTAAATGTATCTTTAGAAATGAGACAGACTATATAAGATTCAATTAATGCAAATTGCAGACTTTCATGTTCTGTAAATTGTTTTTAAAACAAAGCTGCTGCTGTTGATCATTCATTTTTTTATAAGCAGCCCTCCCAAGGCCAATACTCTATGGTAAACACTGGAAAGGTCTAAAAAAGGTTTTAGAAAATGTTTTTGATAAAACAATTGACTGACTGAGAGTGACTCAGTCTGCAATGTTTGCATCTGCTAAAGCAGATGTCATATATTGTGTACTCTGTATAACCATGTTAATGTTTTTGTAGTACAAATATAGTACACTTTTTTCTTATATTTTATCAAATTTTGAACATTTTTGTTTCGGGCAGGTAACTTTTCATGTCGGGCAGGTAACAAAAAATGTCACCTGCCCGGCAGGGCAGGTAAAGAAAAAAAAACCCTTGTCGAACCCTGTGGGTTTGATTAAGATTAGTTTTCTGCAAAAAAAAAAGCTCTAAAAATTACATTATCTTTACTTTTTATGATAATTTTATACCGCAATATATACCGTTACTGCGAAGGGATTCAGTTTATACCATGATATGAATTTGAGGTCATACCGCCCAGCCCTACATCATTCCCATCACCAACATAGAGGCTGCTTTTCTGTCCTTGGGGTCTTTGTAAGGTTCTTTGCTGAATGCTGTGTGACTGACTGAACTAGAGTTTGCATCACATGATTAGTGGTGATACAGTGATATTAACTTCATTTAGATAATATCTAAAGGTAGAATGAACGGCCTAGAATTATCATCTTAAGAGACACAACCATGGAGGTTTATATAACAGCTGGAGTGCATCATCAACGCATGACCATATGATCTACTGTAGAAGCTACGGAGCTAACCAGAATGGGCAGAAGTCTGGATTTACCAGTACTGTACATACTGGCAAAATAGCTAATAATAAGGGCTGATTATGTAAAATTTGTAAAAACTATTAATGATAATTTATTTTCTTTTATTGATTCATTTCAGACATGTCAAATTCATTGTGTAGCGCATGTCTGTATATTTTAGTTATTCATTTATTC
>NW_013952498.1:717065-732006 GCF_001266775.1 Austrofundulus limnaeus | reverse complement strand
GTTTGAACTGCAGGAGATTGTCTTGACCATGTCTACATGCCTAAATGCACTGAGTTGCCGCCATGTAATTGGCTGATTAGAAATTAAGTGTTAACGAGCAGTTGGACAGGTGTACCTAATAAAGTGGCCGGTGAGTGTATATATACACACACACACACACATAACAATACGCATGCATAAATCTCATTCATCTTGTTTGAAAAGGGGTAGGAAGAAGTAAAACGTATTAATGAGTGTATATAATCTTTCTGATGTACAGAAAACTGTCAGAAAGCCATGTGTTATGAATGTACCAACAGAAGAGAAACAGGAAGTGTCTCAATTCACAAGCAGATTTAATCTTAATAAATATACAATTTACAATATACTTTATTACTAGTCACAATTTTTCAACTAGCTAAAAAGTCTAATTTATTGACTTCAGGTCTGATTTAGATCATTGTTACTTATATATTTTTTCATGTGTATCTGCTGTTTTACATGATTATTGAATAAAATTAACAGAATTAGCAATTATCTTGATTTATTGTAAAATTATTACAGATAATTAGTGACATCTAGCTGGGCTTGCTGTTACCGGTAATCAAATAGTTGCTTTGACGGTTGTGAGATGTTGCCCTGTTTGGTCGCCATTTTTGCTCCTCCATGTTGTCACAGATGCTAACAGTGGAAGGGATATATGGGTCTCACTCTAGTGTTATTTAACTTCATGGAAATGACTGAAAAGAAGTCATTTTGGTCAAATCATAAAAATAACATTGTGCAACCTGTTAATGCTTCAATGATGTGAATGACTCAGCTAATGTGTCAAATTTTAGCTCAATATCTGTAAAACTGACTGAATTATAGACATTTTAAGGTTGCTTAGATGTGGCAGCCATCTTGTAAAATTAATATTACATGTTAATCAGATGAAGATTTATATTTATTGTATGTTCTAAGAGTTTTATTTAAAATTTGTCATGTAGTTCGTGACATCTTTAGGTAACACAAAAATCGTTATTGTGCTTTTAACGACAGTCAATAAATAAACTTCAGAGTTTTTATTTGTGGCTAATTTCACATAAGTTGCATTACGTTATTTTATCAGCCTTTCTACAACATTATTATGAAAAAGACAAGTTCTATTACTTTTTCTTTTTAGATTCAATCAAAATCTTTTTTTGTTTTTGTTTTGTTTTCAGGCTGCACGTCAGTACTGCCCTCACCATGTAGGCCATTACCTGGGCATGGATGTCCACGACACTCCTGAACTATCCCGCTCACAGCCTTTCCAACCAGGAATGGTCATCACAATAGAACCAGGTTTGTTTTTTAGATATAAATATCTGTTCTTTCTCAACCAAAGCTGATGCTGTTCCTTTGACTCATGTTTTCTTATGGGTTTTTTTTCGTCTCAGGGATATACATCAGTGAGGACAACGAGCAGGCTCCAGAGCAGTTCCGTGGTCTGAGTGTCAGAATCGAGGATGACGTTGTGATTCAAGACAAGGGAGGACCTCTGATTCTGTCCTCTGGTGCACCAAAGACCATCGCTGATGTAGAGAAGGCTTGTGCCATGAGATAGGACACAGAAAAAAATAGGTCAGATTATGGCTGCTCTACTTTTCAAATGTTTAATTTAAAAATCAGGATTTTGGTAAGTCTAACTCTTGGTTGCACAGATTTTATAATCTGATGTTAACAATCATAAACTTTGCAGACAAGTGTAGTATCTTCCCACTGGTCAACACACTAAATGTACAAGAAAGGAAGAACAATCTTGCACGTGTGTGCCTGCCGTTATGTTTTACGAGACCTCATGCACAGAACAGGAAATTCAGCTGAGTGTTGAGGGTTTTTGTTCCTTATTTAGCTACAAATCAGAGCAACATTTATGCAGCGATCCTTATTTTACACCAGGTTTAAAAAGCAGAAGTTTTAGTTTTCATCTAAAAATTGAATATTTCTTTTTTTAGGTGTTTATACCAAAAAAAGATACTTTTTTCTCGTCTTATGCTGAATCACAAAAGATTAAAAGACCAAGTGCAGAACATTAACTCACCTTACTTTAATTATGAGCCGGCCCGGGAGTATGACTGTATCAACACACGTTCATGTAGTATTAAATGAAGTGTGAAGCGTCCAGTTTATTAAATGGAAAAAGTTATTTTTACATCTGAAATGTGAAAAATGCACTGATGAATGTGACTCAGTTATGGTGTCTGTGTTCTTTGTGAACTTTTACAGAAAACTGTGTTTGTATGTATTAAAAAAACTAATTTTATTGCGTAACTAAAATAATCCTTTAGGTTTGTCCCATTACTTTTAACAGAACTGCAGGCAAGTGAGGTGGTGCAGCTGACTTGGGGTCTCTGCTCCCTGAGAGCCTACATAGCTGCTCATTCTCCACTTGGGTTTATCTTACATGTGACTGGTTCATTGCAAAGCACAAATTTTGTCATGTGGTAACACAATGATTTTTGCAACAGTGGCTTTCTCTTTGCCACTCTTCCATAAAGTTTAGTTGTAAAGAACCAGGGCAACCATCATCGTAGCTCACAGGTGTCTTGGTGGTCTCTCTCACTGTTCCTGTTCTTTCTGCAGTTACTAAGTTTCCGAGGATGACTTGTTCTTTGTAGATTTTCATTGTTTATATTCTGTTTCCTCAAGGATTTAACCGAACTGAACAAATCTGTTTCCTGCTCAGCCCCGACCTCTCAGGACTGCAGTTAGTTCAAAACCCTGCAGATTGTCTTTCAACACAAAAAAACAGCGTAAACACATCGAACCAGGTGATTTAAAATTGATTTAAATGTTTTATTGGTGACCTACAAGGCCCAGAATGGAGACTCTTGTACACCTGTCTGACGTCCTGCAGCCTCGTATGTCAGAATTCTGGAGAAAAAATGGTCAATGGACTGAACTTATGTAGTGCATTTTCAAGTCTCATAAAGACCACAAAGTGGTTAATTTTTTTTTTATTCATCACCCATTCCAGGTTTCCCGCGGGTCCTTAAAAAGTCTTAAAAGGCATTGAATTTATCAGTCCAAAAATAAGGCCTTAATTAGCTTTAAAAAGCCTTAAATCAATCTTACAGAGGTCTTAAAATGTAAGTAGGATGATTGTAATTCCTCTCAAATATTAAAAGAATTGGTAACATTTATTTATCTTTTTAAATAATTTATTGAATACTTGTTTTGTAAAAATATTGGCTAAAATTGTCACTGTTTTTTTTTCATTTGTGTTTATTGTGAGATTGCTCTTAAGTTTAATTTCAAGTGGCATTAAATAGGTCTTAAAAGGTCTTAAATTTAGCTTGCCTTAAACTGTAGGAACCCTGCGTTCACACACAAACACACACACTCACGTTTGTTTCTCAACCCCGTGGGGACCTTCCATTGACTTCCATTCATGTTTTTTAGACTTTATANRCTAACCCTGACCATATACTCTAAAATTAACCTCACAGAAACTTACCTGACCCTAAAACTYACCTAAACCTTGGTCCTAAACCTAACCCCACACCTTTAACATGCATTTGGACCCGTGGGGACCTGACAATGGTCCCCACGATTCACTTCGGTCCCCACCTGGCTGCTTTTTTTTTTGTAAAAAATACCCCACGTTGTAGGAAAAACCCGTAACACACACACACACACACACACACACGCTGATGGTCAACTACAGTGTAGCCACAGCTGCAAGTCAGATCTCCAAAATGAAAGCCAGAATTTAGAACAAAAGCCAGATTTCTGAGATTAGGCCAGAGTTCCAATTTTAATTTCTGAATTCTGAAGAAAAAAATTAATATTTTTTGTCAAAATTCTATGATTAAATTCAGAATTCTGACCTTAATCTCAGGTCAGAATTTGATAGACATTTTCTTTCCCCATTGCCCTAATCCTCATCCGTAGTCTTAGTTAAATATATTAGCCTTATTTATTTATCATTCATTTCCCATTTTACCAGATTTACTAATCCCACCCTCTCATCCTTTGTCAGAATTCAGAAATCAATTGTCAGATACATTTCCACTGAATTGCCTTCGGGACACACCGGACGGATTTCCGGACCCTCCCGAACACTCACGAAGACGAACCTCTCCTCTTGTTCCTTTTCCCTCCCTCCTCCTCCTCCTCCTCCTCACGCCTAATGTTACCGTACCTCTAACCCTCCTCCTCCCGTATCAGAGGAGTAGAAACAACAAGCCGCCATTTTGTTTGGCGGACAGACCGTCAGGAGCAGAAGATAACCGATAGAAGGAGCGACTCCGGCAGCCGACTGCAGCCGCACCGGGAGCCCGCGGGGGGACGTCAGAGTAACCGAATCCTGTCGGAGTTGTCCGGAAAGAGGAAGCATCAGACGAGACGTCCACCGGAGGGGAGAGCCAGTTCAGTGGCATATATATGTATTAATATATATATATTTATATATAAATATAACATGTATGCATAAGGAAACACTCCGAGAAAATAAACCCACGGAAGGGGGTGTTTTTTTTTTCTTTGCGGAGCGGCGACGGGGAGGAGAGGCGGAAGAAGAGAGCTTGGAGACATCACAACGAGGGAGAAACCTGCGGGGGAAAAAAGAGGAAAAAAACATGATAAGTCAGTATGTGTCCGTGGTGGAGGAAGGCTCGAGCCCGCAGAGACAATTATATAAATAAATTGCTGCCGGGCAGGAGGGAGAGGTGGAAAGAAAGAGGGGTTTAAACACGGAGGGGGGCAGTTCATCACAAAGAGTCACAGGGAGCATTTTTGTGTGTGAAGAACAAAAAATATATTTTATTGAGGGGGGGTTGCTGTGCCGAAAAAATAGCCATTTTTTTCTGTGGTTTCCTCACAAGCTGTTAAAAAGCGACAATTTTTTTAAAAGCAAGGAGGACACTCTGCAGGAGCACAAGATAAGTAACATGACTGATCTATAAAATAATTAGATCAATTTGTGCAATAAACCAAAAAAGTGCATGAAAACTGCACGAGAGCAGTGATCTAGTGAGAGGTTTTTTTTAAACTCTAATGTGCAAATATCAGTGCCTTTTGCATGTTTAAAACAATAACCCGGAATGCAAAAGAAAAATCCCGCATTAAGAGTCCTCAAGTTTGATTTTCATCAATATTGCCACATTTTGAAGCTTTAAAAACCACTAAACACAGGTGAGGAGCTCCTGTTGCATGAGACAAGGGTTCCCGAAGTTTAAAAACTGTTTTTTTTTTTCGTGCCACCACAACAACAACTCTTCTCAGTGTCTTAGAGCTGAAATCCAGGATTTATCAGGCGGACTGTGGACCGAGACAGAACCGTGTTCGGCTCGGCGGCGGACGGATCTCCGGACGGGTTTTTGTGTCGCAGAGGCTGCTACATGAGGCTGTCAGCGGGGCTCTTTTCACCGACTCCACCTTCCCACCTCCTCCTGTTCAAATCTGCGAAGAAGAAACGAAATCTCCGACAGGGGTGGTGGAGGAAGAGGAGGAGGGGGGGACTCCGCAAAGAGAGAGAGGTGCAAAAAAAAAAACACCGACGGGGAGCCGAAGAGTTGTAACGCCGCCGTCCTCTCCCCTACCGTCCCCCCGAGCGGTGGGGGAACGAGCAGAAACGCTTCCTGAACTGGAGTAGTAGGAGGCGGAAATAAAAGGAAATACGGCATTTTTTTACGTTTTTTTTTTTCTTCATTATTTGTCAAAAAAATATGGCCGATAATGTCCTGGAGTCCGGCCCGCCTTCAGCCAAGAGGCCCAAGCTGTCCTCTCCTGCTCTCTCATTGTCTGCCAGTGATGGAAATGGTAATTATATCGCATGCATTATTCCAGTACAAACTAGCTTTGGTAGCTTTTCACAGCTCACCTGGTCACTCTTAGAAGTTTGAGCTAAAAGTTGCTAAGTCATGTTAATGATGCTTTTAGGCGTGAATGCATTTAAAGGTGCTTAACTGAGACGTGTGATGTGTTTAAGTGGGGAAATGGGACGCGAATCTGAGGCCAGAGCAACTTTCCAGTAGTTTGTTTTGGTGCGTTAGCCTCCGCTGAAAAAAAAAGATCCACCTCCAAACAATGGACGAGTCGAGACTACCCCGTTGGCTTCAACTTGTTTCGCCACATTAAAAGTTGTTTAAGTCAAAGTCGGAGCGCTCGTGTTGAGTAAATGTGGGCGTTTTGCTGGTATTTGATGAACAAAGTGGCAAATAAGCGCCCCCCGAACGAGCTTTAGGAGAAAGTTGCTGTTACCGAGCGAGCTAGCTAACTAGCTAGAAAGACACCCCCACCGGTGTTGTGTCGAAAAATGCACCCCTTCCGTAAGAAGTGGGGTTGAAGCCAGTGAAAGTGAAAAGMGACATGCAAGAGCAAGGTTTTCAAAGGTTAATTAATATTTGCTGTTTATATCCATCGTTTACTAGTGTTTTTGTGTCCGAATAGTCCCCGCACACTTAAATAAATTTCTTATAAATGCTGCAAAAAAAGAGGCATTTTTGGATAGAAAATGTGATTTTTGTGTTAGTAGGCTAATTAGTTTCCTGATTAGAAATAGCACTTGTGCATAACATAGTTGCCCAGCTCTTCTAAAAACAACAATAATGATATCGTGCACGGATAATCAAGTGTCTGTGTCACTTGTGGTTTTTACGCTCGTTTTTCTTTTAAAACWCAGTGCTCAGAAATGTGTCTTCGGTGACGGGACTTTTCATGGCAGAGGGGCCTTTTTTCGACACAACACCGGAGCGGCTCAGCTGAGTTCCGTTAAGAAAATAGTGTAGGGTTGAACTTTTTTAATCACAGCGACGATTAAAGTGGGTACAAACCCTTTCCGTAACGGAAAATATGCGTTTCATGGCAAAACAAGCATTTATTACCCGAGCTCCACTCTTGTTTTCAGTCTAAGCTAGCTATTGTATTGTTCGACACTGATGATTAAGTTGGGCGAAGCGCTGCTGGAGTTTTAAAAAAATATGCGTCGATGGAAACAGTTTAATCACATTTCAACAAAACACAGCCATTCTAATTGCGTTAATTTGTTTCTCAAATCGACTTGTTTACATCTTTATTTTGTCGACTTGAACTAGCGGTGGTGTAACGAATCTCATTCTTATTTGTCGTTCATTGTCTGGCTGCTAAAAGCACGACGGTGAGCCCGAGCGTCACGTTTTAAACGTGTCCTTCAAAACACCTCAGATTCTCAACAAGAAGCTTTTAAATACGTCCATAAGTCTCAATAGTATGTGTAGAATGCTCATAAAATAAGGTTAGATGTGAAGATAGTGATGAAACGTTTTCAATTTCTATTAAATGAGAGTATTAATGAATTTCAGTATTTGTCCGACACTTTTCTTAACACCTGCCTTTCATAAATCACACTTTTTTTTGTTATTCCTACTGTTCTATCCTCTTTTATATAACTGCTTTATAAATTCACACACCTGCCTGGTGTTTACCTTCTGCGGCTTCTCACCTTGTCCACCCTGCATCAGCTGTGTGGAGCCCCTCCAAACCACAAACTGATGCCCAGGAGGGAAGTCCAGTTTGAGAGGCACTTAAAGCTGCACTGGTTTTCAGACTATGAGCTGTAGATGAAGGATTAAACAGTTACAGGTAAAATAAACTCCTGATCTTGTTGGTATAATATTTGTATTTTTTCCATTTCTTTATGTCTAGATTTTGGTTCACTCTTTGACCTGGAGCACGACCTCCCGGATGAGCTCATTAGTTCTTCGGACCATGGGCTGACCAATGGAGGGGATGCCAGCCAGTTCCACACTAGTCTTGGAGGGCTCGGAGGTGGGATTGGTGCAAGCGGCCAGYATGCAGCTGCAAAACACAAGCAGCTGTCCGAGCTCTTGCGTGCTGGAGCYCCGGCACACCCGGGGGCCCCTACGTCCAACAGCGCACCATCTGGGACTTCCATGGGACTGATGAGTGGCATTAGTGCACCTCAAGGCATGCATCCTCAGGGCCAGCAGCAGCAGCCTGGATTAATGCCTCAAGCTGGAATGATTGGAAGCGGGACGGCGCTCAGTCGGACAGCGGCCATGATGAGTGCTCAGAAAGGCCCTCCTGGACAGCAGCAGCAGCAAGGGCTGATGGGGGCGCAGGTTATGAATGGCTCCCCTAGAATGGGCTACTCTGGAAATGCTGGACTGGGAAACAGTAGCAATATTTTGGCAGAGACCTTAAAGCAACAACAGCAGGGRGGTCAACCTATGGGAGCCGGGGGACAAGTGGGGATGAGACCACAGCACCCTGGCGYGCTAAACCAGGTAGGCATCATCAGAACCAAACTTTACGTTTAAACTGGCATGAAACTGACATCTAGGTTGCAGCTGCTTCTCATAAAATGGACTGAACTTGGTTTTAAAGTGGTGTTCTTTGAAAAAGTTCAACAATAGCTTACTTGTTGTAGCTTCTTAAAGGGCTTCAGTTTGGGGCAAATGGAGTTTAAATCTGATTGAACCAAAGCTTTTGAATCCAGGTTTTAGTGAAGGTTTTTGGAAACKACCCACAGAGGCGTGAAATTGTGCGTGACCGCTACAGACGGCTGCAGTTCATAGTTCTTCTGCGCTTGTGCGCGTAGAGAAACATTAGCAACAATGGCAAATAGCAGAGTGCTGCTCACCTTTTTTAAACTTGTAGGCGCAAATCGACCTCCAAACACAGGTTCATGTGCACCTCACCAGACTTTTAGCTAGGATTTTGGAAGAAAGCGTCAACCCCACAAAGGTTTATAAAATGTAAGTAGGCACAAAAAAAGGCTGCGCATTGAGATTGTGACAACAGCTACTGAAGCTGTAACGTTGTTACCCACCTCCTCTTTCCAAGCCAACATAATTTATTCTTTGTGCATGCTCTGTGCATGCTCACTGCCGCATCATTTTGCTAAGACCTGGCCCACCTTTATTCTGATTGGCTAGTAGGCCTTTCTAGTAGGGTTGGGCAATATTGGCAAAAAATTAATCACGATTAATTGTGGTGTTTAGCCGATAACGATTAATTTGACGATTAATCCCCTGGAGTCCCTGGACACCCTCATGTCCTAGTCACATGACCAATTTAGTGGGAAAAATTTCATAAAAATCTGTTCCAAATTATGTCAAAATTACAGACTTCATGCTACACATCAATTTTAAAACTGTGTTGATAGATAAATAAATTGCAGAACTTTTTWAAATTTGAAGCAGAGAGGAGCAGCGAGCGGATTCTGCCTGGTGGCATTAATCGTTTTAATCGTCAAGTGTCAAAAAGTAATCGATTAATGTTTTTCTGACGATTAATTGCACACGATACGATTATGCCCAACCCTACTTTCTAGTGTGCATCATCGCCACACTAAAAGAATCAGAAAACCAAACAGGGTGTCCAAAAGATGCCCTGATGCACCTCTACCTAAAAGCCTGCACCTCATCTTTATAACCTATTGGGGTCTAAAATAGTCATTTTAAAGTGACAGTATAATAATTCGTCATTTCCTACCTGGCAACTCCTGCTTGGCTTGGAAACTACATTGGATTCAAAGAGCACTGCAGTATTAAGTGAAGTTTTTTTTGTTTGTTTTTCCATGTTGATTCACAACAATCAACTTTGAAAAAACACTAACACTGCCAGAGAAAATTCACATAAAGCATGTGTTTTGAAGCTTCCTATAATGAAAACATGTTGCAGTGATTAGGCTTTGATCATTGTCATATCGCGGTATAACAAAATACCTTCATACCGCTTAAGCCTAAGTAAAGCTGTGTTTTTTCACATATTTTTGCATTTACCAAAGAATATACAGTAAGCCTGTAAATAATAACTGAAAATTACAAAAACAAGACTGTCTTGAACAGACTTGGAAATATTTGTCTAAATTTCAGTGACAAACACGACGCTAATCGTGTCAGTTTTCTATTGCATTTTCAACATTAAGTTGTTGGTCACTAGCTTGTGAATATTAGGTTTTTTGGTGTGTTGTGCACACTTTATTCGGCATAACAGTGTAATGTGACATTAACCGTGCTTTAAAGGTTTATAAAATGTTTGCATTCGTCACATAAAAATGTGCCACTGGAGTTTGAAGACGATAGCATACATGTTAACCTCATCGGACGTTTACCTGTATAAAGAGCCTCAAAAATCCGTAAATTTTGCAAAAAAGTCTGTATAAAATCGCACCCGCCGGGGGTGGGGTCTGTCGGCTGCGGACATGAAAGCACCCGCTGCGAAGCAGGAGGAAAGGAGAGCGGAAAAAGTTCAAACCTTATTTCTAGCGGCAGAAAAGGGTGGAAGATGGCTATTTTGTTATTTATTGTTTTTTAAATCATCCTACAGGCTCTGACATGTTAGATAAATTTGAAAATGAGGTTTTGAAAAAATCCGTGAGATTGCTCTATACGTCCGTATACCTGCAAAATGACGTAAAATCCTTACAACTTCCGGACAATCCGTACAAGTTTACATGTATGCGAAAGCTATCTCCTTTGTTTTCAGTCCAGTTAGAATGAAGCTGTTTCAGTAAAGCTGAGTAGTGTGCTAGCTGCCTGTATGATGCTGCTGAGGATGAGTTCTACACACCAGGTGCAGGGAAGATTGTGGTTAAATGTTGAACTCGCAGCTGCACCGCAGGATTTGCTCTGTGGTGTCGATAGTTAACCTACCTGCTTGTCAATAAGCCACATGACAGTTCTGATTTTCTCTGAGGAGTTGCTGCAGAGCCTTGTTAAATGGTTGCATGGAGCTGTTTTTCTGCTAATTACTGTGTATTAGTGAAAACACTGTTAGATTTTTAACATTCTGTTATTAAAGGGATCCCTGATTAGTTGTAACATTAGACTTTATTTAATAAACATATATTTTAACTGTAAAATAAAGACTGTAAAAATTCTGTAGGCTGTATAGTTTTTATCATTTTTAAACTAAAAGTTTAAAAATATATTACACAAACAGGGCCATTTTATTTATACGCAAAACATTCTGGGTAAATGATGACGTGCATAGGTCCTCGGTGTGAGGCTGCTAGCGAGCTATATCCACCCTGAAGGTTAATCTTGAACAATATCTGATGATCGACTCTTTTAAATGAAACCAGAGAGCGTTGACAGAGAGGAGAAGGTAGAAATGACTCAGCCTGGAACTGAAAATATGGATGGGGGACAACAGTTTAGCTTGTTTGTCGCGCTAGCGCCAAGCTAATACATATAAAGCAATACAGCATTGGCGCTAGCGCAAAAGCTAACAGGCTAAGCTGAGGTTCTTCTACCATGAAGCAGCTCTGTTGTCCTCCATCCTCCATATTTTCAGTTGCAGACTGAATCATTTCTGTCTTCTCTTCTCTGTCAACTAGGGCTGCAGCTAATGATTATTTTAGTAATCGATTAATCTATTGATTATTCTGACGATGAATCGAGTAATCAGATATAAAAAAAATTTCATGTTCTGCAGTAATTATTTAAGCTTATTTTATGACAAATACAGTTATTTAAGAAGAGGTAAAATACACCTGCTGATGACCCTGCTGCAATCAAAGTAAAATTACAATACCAGTTGTATTAATTAATGCATTTTAAACTCCATTTGTTTGTATTTATGTATGTAAGGTTTGAGGAGGCATTAATTAATAGCACTCTGTCATTGAATCATTTTTAACCATCACTGAAAAATCTAAATGCTGTAAATAATGTTATGGATTAGAAAATTGAATTTTTTATTTATTTATTTTTTGGTTAGAAATTTGATAAGTAAAATGGGTAATATAAACATTTGGGTGTTGCAATAGAGTTTTGTAGAGTTCACTCGTTAATTGTAACAAAGCTATTTTAAGACTGTTATTAGGTTGATGCAGGGCTCCCATTTAGGCAATAAAAACTTAGTCTTGACTGCTTAGCTATAAACAATAATATATAGTAGTATAATGAAGGCTAAAATCATAAAAAGCAGCAGCAAATAATAAAAAAATCCAACTATCTTCAGTAAATATTTTTAAACTTGAAATTTTTACTCCAAGTATCATTTAAACTAAGATAAAAGCATATCAACAAATAAACATGTTTCAGCTTTTTTAATCACACAACTTACACACTGTTTAATAAAACCCTGCCAGGTCACCATGATTAGTCAGCACAAATAATGTTAGCCAAAATATACCTCCTCGTCGTACATCTGRAACATGACAGTTTATCACAGATTTAGGTAACCAAAGGGAACGTGAACGATACCGGTTAACTCCGGACGCGTTCGGTACATGCAGCCGCTGTTTTTGTTCCGGTAAAGAAACATCGAGGATGTGCAGAGCATTGCGTGTTGTCGTCTTTTCTGTTTAGTTTAAAATGTTCCCATGCTTTTTATAATTTGTCGTTTTCTGAGTGCTTCGTTTCGACACTCTTCGTCTTCTTCTAAAGCTAAATATAGTGCTCAGCAAGCATACACGCGTGACACGTCGACAGTCGTAGCATTGTGTGTAACACAAAATAACATTCCGGGCAGACGAAAGTGCACTCTTTATAACAGTATGTATTTTTTTTGCGAAACTTTGAGGCAGATAAATTTGCCTCGAGGATTTTTTGTAATCGATTTACTCYAAATTATTCGACAGTCCTACTGTCAACGCTCTCTGGTTTCATTTGAAAGAGTCGATCATCAGATATTGTCCAAGATTAACCTTCAGGGTGGATATAGCTCACTAGCAGCCTCGCACCAAGGACCTATCCACATCATCATTTACCCAGAATGCTTTGTGTGCAAATAAAATGGCTCCGTCCGTGTTAAAATATATATTTTTAAAATTTACAAAACTAAACATCCTACAGTATTTTTACAGTCTTTATTTTACAGTTAAAATATATGTTTATCAAATAAAGTCTAATGTTACAAGTTACTAATCAGGGATCCCTTTAAGGTTGCATTTAAAACAGTTCAGCTGATGAAAAGTTGACTGAAACTGACAGCTGATGTGGACTTTTTCTGGGTTGTTTACTGTCAGTTTTCCTAATTTATTGTTGAAAAAAACTAAAGTTGAAAGAAAACAAGTACCAAACCACAAGAATAATCAAGAAAAGGAATTGTAGTTCTGTATTCTTAATTACTTTTTGTTCTCAGATAGTCGTCCTCTCTTGGTTTCTCTGACTGTTTTCTGTCGTCCTCCAGATGATGATGGCCAATACAGGCCCCTATGGTGGTCTGTACAGCCAATCTGCTGGCCAGGGAGTGCCTGGAGAAGGGCTGGGCCCTCAGCTCCAGAATAAGCCAGGCCCAAATGTGCCCACCCAGTTCAGCATGGACAAGAAGGGACCTCCAGCTCAAAGCATGCCGGTGATGGTAGGATTCTTTAGTCATCTTTTGTTTTTTTCACTCATTTTATATAAACTTGACACAAAAAGAAAGGAGTTTTGTGTTTGGTAGATTATTTATTTGTCGTAACAATGTTTCTTGGTAATAAATCTTATACTGTTGGAAAGTCTGTTCATTTCCCCTTTTAAAGGGTGCCACATTTGTAAGGAACATGCATTTGTGGGATCAGCAGTAGAACTGAGTATGTGGGTTGCACACATGAAAAAAATTGCCAAATCTTCTCTGCCAAACTATTTATTTTGCTGTTTTATTTATCTGCTCTGAGCTTCTAGTACCCCCACCCCCACCCCCCGTACTTCTAGTCAGGTGTGGCATAAAACATATTGTCAAGAAGACTCGTTACAACAGAAATCTATTAAACACAAATGTCCTTACTTGTTGTGCTAATTATATGTTGTCATCCCCAAAATTTTATTTTATCTGCCAAAATATACAGTATATAATCTTTTTTTTCCTCACTGACATTAAGTCAGTTGAAATTTTCTTATTTTAGGTTTATTTCTGTTTTGTTAAATGTCCAGATAATGACCATGATCCTATTTAAAAAAATTGTTTTTATTACTTGGTGATTTTGAAAAAAGAAATTTTTTCGATACAAAAGAGAGAAATTTCCATGCCCCTTTAAACTTGTAATTTATTTATATTAGTTATGAACATTTGTTTAAACTCAAAAGTACAGTTTTTTTTAATTAAATGTTGCTGAAACAGCAAGTTTCTCCGTGGACCTACGCTCAAAAATGCAGCCTAGGTGGAGTAGTCGAACACTGATCCTTTAACACAGAGCATCTTCAGAAGACATGTTGAAAAAGTAAAATTTTAAAATCTGTATTGTTCGGTGCGATGTGTATATATAAACGGTTCGATACGGGTACATGTATTGTTGCACCCCAATGTATGTTATGTTTGTTATGTATGTTATGTTTGTAGGATTCCTAATTGACCCAAAACAGGAAGCATTTAGTCTAATTTGTTGTCAGACAATAAAGAAAATACAATATATTTAAACATCTGGTTTCAACTGTAGATTGTATTAACCTCAAAATAAGATGACTGCCACAGCGACCCGACTTTGGCAAACATAAAAACAACAGTGGCTTTGACAAATGTACAGTTATTTAGCTAAAATCTAGAATGGCAGTAGCTGAGGGTTAGTCATAACACATCCTAACAAGTATGCTCGAGTGGGACGGCCTTCTTTGTCCACCAGGAGGTTGCAACATTGGTACACTTTCCTTTATAAGGCCATTATTCCTCCTAAATTTGTGAATTAATCACACGGAGAAGCGATGGTTCTTACTCTTTGCATTCAAATGACCTTTTCTTGCTCTCTGTTCTATTTGTCCACACAGAATTGGGGAAAAGAGGCTTTTGTTTGTTCTGCACTGTTGCAAAATTTGTATGGAATTTTAATTGTGTAACTAATTGTAATTTGGTAACTTTTGCTGCCTCTTGGCCAGGACTCCCTTGAAAAAGAGTTTTTTTTTAATCTCACCTGGAGCTTCCTGGTTAAATCTAAATAAAATAAACAGTCTTCAAGGCCTTTAAATCCCTAATGTATATACAGTAGTTTGCAAAAGTATTCATACCCCTTGAACTTTTCCATATTTTGTCACATTACAACCACAAACATAAATATATTTCACTGGAA
>NW_013952498.1:705396-714890 GCF_001266775.1 Austrofundulus limnaeus | reverse complement strand
GAAATATATTTATGTTTGTGGTTGTAATGTGACAAAATATGGAAAAGTTCAAGGGGTATGAATACTTTTGCAAACCACTGTAATTGTTTGCAGTTCAAATATTAAGTGTTAATAATTGTTGCTCTTTGTGGTATGGGCTGAACTGGTCCAGATTAAAAAATAATAATTTGATCCTTTTAAAACTTTTTAATGTTTTTAAAACTTTTGTTCTATTTACATCCAAATATAAAATAATAAATAGGATTGTTCTAGCTTTGCAAAAAATATGACAACTTATTTTAGGGCTGGGCGGTATGACCTCAAATTCATATCACCGTGTAAATTAAATCCTTTCACGGTAATGGTATATATTGCGGTAGAAAATTATAAAAAGTGAAGATAATGTAATTTTTAGAGCATTTTTTTTTTGCAGAAAACTGTAATCTTAATTAAACCCAACATTTTTGGGGTCCCGGCGTAACTTTTCTACAGCGGGAGGGGGAAATTTTGAGGATTTATTCTCTCTACATGTTTTAAACCTCTTATTTCTTCATTATAATTCAAACTCCTGCTCAGTTGTCTCTGCACTCGCAGCCCTGTTGACACAGGTGCGATGACGTAATGACGATAGGACGGTAGAGGGTAAATTTGTACCGTAGGCCAACTTCATACCGTTTCTACTACCGTCTAGCGCATATATCGRGCAGCCCTAATTTCTTTGTTAAAATTTAAAAACACATTATTTTGCCATTTTTCTCCACTTCACAATAAATAGTCTGCTCAGTTGTGTAGTTTGGATTTGGCATTGTTTTTGAACACTCACATTTTTTACTTGAAAGTGTTTCCTTTTTTTTTTGAACAAAACATGCTTCCTCTTCTTCTCTGTCGTAACACTCTTCAGCAGCAGCAGCGGCAGTCGGGTGCAGTTAGCAGCGTGTCTGTCGGTGGCGGCGCAGCAGCCGTGGGTGGCCCTCAGGTTGGACTGAGCGCCATGGGGGCAGGACCCGGCTCGACGCCCCCCACTGCCGACCCCGAGAAGCGGAAGCTGATTCAACAGCAGCTCGTCCTGTTGCTTCACGCGCACAAGTGCCAGAGGAGGGAGCAGGCTAACGGGGAGGTGCGGCAGTGCAACCTGCCTCACTGCCGCACCATGAAGAACGTGCTCAACCACATGACTCACTGTCAGGCTGGCAAGTCCTGCCAGGGTGAGTCTGATGAATAACACTCACTGCTGGGTTTATGCTGTGTGGGCTGTAACACATCAGACTGGTTTTAAAGATGTTGTGTAGCTGCAGTTCTTTTTTTTTTTCCTTTTTAACTCTGGTCTTTTAGTGTTGAGATGAGTTATTCTTCCTCCAGGTAGTCGTTCTTCTGAAATCCATCAGGATGTAAATTTATTTTACCAATAGCTATCTTTTACTCACGTTTTCTTTTCTCCCTCTCTCATTCTTATCTCATTGTTCYCCTTCCTTTTTCACCGGACCTCCCGTCATTGTTTTTCACCTGTCGTTCCATTTCCTCTAACTCTTCTCCGTTCCTCTCTTTCAGTGGCACACTGTGCCTCATCCCGACAGATCATCTCTCATTGGAAGAATTGCACTCGTCACGATTGTCCTGTATGCCTGCCTCTAAAAAACGCTGGAGACAAGAGGAACCAGCAGAGTGAGTGTTCCTCACAACACTCACGTGTCCCATTATTGTGTAATTACCAGGGGTTTAAGGGTGCTTGTACCGAAAACCTTCAGTACAGGCCTTTCAGCTTGGCGTGCACAGAACAAACCCTGATCACCTAGTGTGTGTGTGTGTGTGTGTGTGTGTGTGTGTGTGTGTGAGTGAGCTCAATGATTGGCCTGCTATGTTTAAAAGGTAGCCCAGTAAAGCGAAACCACAACCAATGAGCATGGAAAATAGGCCTGTCACGATAACAAATTTTGCTGGGCMATTAATTGTCTCACAAATTATTGCGATAAGCGATATTGCTTGGTGACCATTTTACAACTAATAATTATAAAAGCGTAATATGTAAGTGTAATAAATCAATAAACTTTAATTTTTAAAGAATGTTTAACAAAGTGGACTCTCAGTCTCTAACAAAAAATGCACTTGAATAAAAAAAAAACAAAGAACAACAAAATGTAAATTAAACACCACACACACAACTAAGACAATAAACAATATTAAAGAGCAGCATCTCTTTAGAGATGAAGCAAACTACACAGCCTGGTGAGGACRCACTGTTTCTTATGGGGACATAAGCCCAGTTCACATCCCATGTAAAGTGTAGGCTAGGTTTAGGGTCAAATGGTAATAGAAAATACTGGTAAATGAATGAAAGTCGATGCAAAGTCCCCATGAGGATAGAAGAACAAACGTGTCTATGTGTGTGTGTGAGGAGGGGACAGTCAGTGAGGGATCAGTCGGAGCGCTGCGGGGAGGAAATCAGACAGTTCAGAGGTTTCCTCATGAGTTGTTGGGACAGCTACAGGTTTTTGGGGGTTTTGTTAAAACACAGATGGTGCGTTTAAGTTTCCTGTTATTTTTGGGAGCTACAGGTAAAGTCTTGACGAGTTTGTCGCGGGTCTGGGGGAGTTTCAGCCCCCACCCCTTCTCCTCCTCTCTCTCTCTTTCTCTCTCTGTCTCTCTCTCTCCCCCTCCATCCCTCCCTCCACAGCGAAATTCAGGCTCTAGTGCTCCGACACTGCAGCAGCCGCGTTCTGCTTTGAAACGTTTCTTTAGTTTGTTATAGGTATGTGCTATCATGCTAAAGCGAGAGTTCACTCCTCCCGACACTAAGAAAACAGGAGGGGAGGAGTCAGCTGAGCTCCTGTGCAGCGGAGCACAGAGAGGAAGTAAACAAACAAACAAGCAGGAAAATGAAACTTATCGTCCTCATTTTTTTTACCGACCTCAAAAAAAATTATCTTGCAATTAATTGATTTATTGTCTATTGCGACAGGCCTAATGGAAAACACAGACTCCATTAAAGTCTGCTGTTCAGGAACATTGCAGTTTTTTAGTAAATCACAGTGACGGCGAAAAATTGGATCGAACATTTCGCCAGCATTCTTCTGCAGCCACAGGGTTTGTAGCTGTCGCTCCACGTCAAATCCAAATGCTGTCTTGAAACGACATTGAACAAATGGAAATGTACCTGACAATAAAAAATTTTAAACCCAAATTCAGCTGCTTTGTAGAGTTCAAACAGCTCTTTACCAAGAATTCAGACCAAGTTTATAACAAACAACACGGGAGTTGTTGTCGCTAAAAGTTAGAGCCATAGACTATACGGTTCCCTCTCTTGACTGCATTTTAGCCAGCAAACAATACCAACTTTATGTATCCAAGTACAAATTAATGTAGCTCARAGATTCGCAGGTACTCTAAGAACATACGGGGGGGAAATCGGGGCTTCATCATCACATTGCAGCTAGTGTAATGTGATGATGTCAACTTGTACGGATTGTCCGTAAGTTATAAGGATTTTACGTCATTTTTTGCAGGTATACGGACGTATAGAGCAATCTCACGGATATTTTCAAGCCTTACAGATTTTTTCAAAACCTCATTTTCAAATTTATCTAACATGTCAGAGCCTGTAGGATGATTTAAAAAACAATAAATAACATCAAACAGCCATCTTCCAACCTGTTCTGCCGCTAGAAATAGGTTTTGAACTTTTCCGCTCTCCATTCCTCCTYCTTCGCCGCGGGTGCTTTCATGTCCGCAGCCAACAGACCCCCCCCCATGCGAGTTGTACGGAGTTTTTGCAGAATTCAGATTTTTGAGGCTCTTTATACAGGTAAACATCCGAAGAGGTTGACATGTATGTGATGTGTTTTTGTGGACGACACACAATCACCATCAGGAGCGCATGTGAGCCCAATGATGGAAGGTTGTGTGGTGAAGCTGACGCTAACCCTAACATACAAACTTATTTATTCACCTGAAACACCGACACAAACCGAAGTACGAGGATGGCCAGAAAATGACCACATTAGCTACATTTAAGAACAGTCATCTATTAATCATCATATTAATCATTATCGGCTAAATGCAACAATTAATCGTGATAAACTCTTTTGCCAATATTGGCCAATGGTAATATCGATATGGGCTTACACGTTTATTATTGATATTAGTTTGCCTTAATGTTATTGGACCATACTAAGTTATGTACTGCGCCATGATTTCTGTGTACCGTTGCACTCCTAATAATAACATATTGATGATGAACTTGTTTCCTCTCTTCTTCTGCTCAAACGTCTGTTCTTCTGTTTCTGCAGCTCTTGTCAACAGTGCAGCTGTGAGTTTAGTGAACTCTTTAGGTGGAGGGGGGCCTGGTGCGCAGTCGAGCACTCCAAACCTGAACCCTCCCAGCCAGATTGACCCCAGCTCCATAGAGAGGGCCTATGCTGCATTAGGCCTCACCTACCAAGGCAACCAGGTGACGCCGCAGCAGCAGCAGCAGCAACAACAACAACAACAACAACAACCGCAGCAGCAGCAGGCGCCTCAGACCAACATGCCAAACCAGGGCCTGCAGGGCCAGACTGGAATGAGGACTTTAAATCCAATGGGTTTGTATAGTTTGTCACCTCTTGATCAACAATCCAAGCCGTTCATTCATGAATTTTAGTGGACGTTACATAAAGCTAAGAAGTACTGATGCTCAGATGCTAATATTTAGGCACTGCAGTATTTTTACATTCACTTTAAAGTATTTCCTTAAAAAAAACTAATTGATCCTTTAAACTGCATTATGATGTTTTATCAGGTGGAAACTCAATGGGAGTGAATGGAGCAGTTGGGGTTCAGCACCCCAACCAACAGTCCACTTTACTGCCGGACGCCATGTTGCACAACAGCATGAATGCACAGAGGTCAGGCTAATGTTTTCTGAGCACTAAATAACTTCAGTCTGGTTTCTTAAAAAAAAACCTGATCTACAGTGGTTTGCAAAAGTATTCATACCCCTTGAACTTTTCCATATTTTGTCACATTACAACCACAAACATAAATATATTTCACTGGAATTTAATGTGAAAGACCAACACAAAGTGGTATACAATTGTGAAGTGGAAGCAAAATTTTACATGAATCAAAACATTTTTTACAAATAAAAAACTGAAAAGTGCGATGTGCAAAATTATTCAGCCCCCCTGAGTCAATACTTTGTGGAGCCACCTTTTGCTGCAATTACAGCTGTAAGTCTTTTAGGGTATGTCTCCACCAGCTTTGCACATCTAGTGACTGCAATTCTTGCCCATTCCTCCTTGCAAAACAGCTCAAGCTCAGTCAGATTGGATGGAGAGCGTTTGTGAACAGCAGTTTTGAGATCTTGCCACAAATTCTCAATTGGGTTTAGGTCTGGACTTTGACTGGGCCATTCTAACACATGAATATTCTTTTTTTTAAACCACTCCATTGTAGCTTTGGCTTTATGTTTAGGGTCGTTGTCCTGCTGGAAGGTGAACCTCCGCCCCAGTCTCAAATCTTTTGCTYACTCCAACAGGTTTTCTTCCAAGATTGCCCTGTATTTGGCTCCATCCATCTTCCCATCAACTTTGACCAACTTCCCGGTCCCTGCTGAAGAGAAGCACCCCCAGAGCATGATGCTGCCACCACCATATTTGACAGTGGGGATGGTGTTTTCAGAGTGATGTGCAGTGTTCTTTCTCCGCCACACATAGCGTTTTGCATTGTGGCCAAAAAGTTCAATTTTGGTCTCGTCTGACCAAAGCACCTTCTTCCACATGTTTGCTGTGTCCTCAACATGGCTTCTGGCAAACTGCAAACGGGACTTCTTATGGTTTTCTTTTAACAATGGCCTTCTCCTTGCCACTCTTCCATAAAGACCACATTTGTGTAGTGCACGACTAATTGTTGTCCTGTGGACAGTTTCCCCCACCTGAGCTGTGGCTCTCTGCATTTCATCCAGAGTCACCATGGGCCTCTTGGCTGCCTCTCTGATCAGTGATCTCCTTGTTCGGCCTGTAAGTTTAGGTGGACAGCCTTGTCTTGGCAGGTTTACTGTGGTGCCATASTCTTTCCATTTCCGGATGATGGATTGAACAGTGCTCCGTGAGATGTTCAAAGCTTGGGAAATCTTTTTATAACCTAAGCCTGCTTTAAACTTCTCCAAAACCATATTCCTAACCTGTCTGGTGTGTTCTTTGGACTTCATGATGCTGTTTGCTCCCCAATATTCTCTTAACCAACATCTGAGGCCGTCACGGAGCAGCTGTATTTGTACTGAGATTAGATTACACACAGGTGGACCCTTTTGAGTCATTAGCAGTCATCAGGCAACTTCTGAATGCAATTGGTTGCACTCAGGGAAAAGGAGGCTGAATACTTTTGCACGTCGCACTTTTCAGTTTTTTATTTGTAAAAAATGTTTTGATTCATGTAAAATTTTGCTTCCACTTCACAATTGTATACCACTTTGAGTTGGTCTTTCACATTAAATTCCAGTGAAATATATTTATGTTTGTGGTTGTAATGTGACAAAATATGGAAAAGTTCAAGGGGTATGAATACTTTTGCAAACCACTGTAAATAAACACCATGTTACCTAAAATCCTGACCTCTCCTGTGCCGTTTCCCCTCAGCTTGATGAATGACGTGGGGAACCTGGGCTCCATGCCTGCAGCTACGCCTCCTTCTGCTGCAGAAATGAGAAAGCCTTGGCACAAAGACATCACACAAGACCTCCGTAACCACCTCGTCCACAAGCTGTGAGTCTCAGAAACAGGGTTTCTACACAGCCCTTTCATTTGATTTCAGTATTTTCCAGGTTTGAATAATATAATTTCAGGTCCCTCTAGCAAATGAGATCTGGATCTCAGTGGGGTTTTACCTGGTTAAATAATGGAAAGAGTAATTTTGGAAAAACATCACCTCATTTACGTGTTTTCTACAAATGAAAAAACTAAATTTTTGTAATTTATCTGTAGTTAAAAACTTGCCCACTTTTAGTTMATATGCCACAAGTTTGATGTTGAAATGGGGAATGTAAGTCATTTTTGTTGTGATATTCCTCATCTTTGCTAGTTGTTATGGTATAAAAGATAATGCCTGATAATGGTAAGAGAAACACTGCATTATGTAAAAGAACAAGTGTTATCTTTTAAATTTTAGTTTTTATATATATCTTTAATTGAATCATAAATTGTAAATTTCCAGTTTAATTAAAATATGCTTTTATATCGGGTAAAAAATACAAATTCTCATTGGCGGGCCAAACAGAAGTTTCCCACGGGCCTGATGTGGCCCACAGGCCAGTAATTGAATAGCCCTGATATACAGTTGTTCAGGTTAGCATTTTTCTGTGAAGAAAATTTGTAGGATCAAAATAAATATTTTAATGGATCTCAAAATACATTAGCATTTAATCAAAAGCTGAAAAAAATGAACATATTTGGTGAAAAAAATAAAAATAAACAACAACAACAAAAAAACATTTCACAGTAGTATGTAACAAACCATAAAAAAAGAGAGAGAGAGAAAAATGAAGAAAACCCCATGGTTGATTATTTTATATGAGCATACATATAATAAAACTGCCACATAATAGAGTAAATTACAGTAAATTTGTTTTGATGTCAAAAAGGCTAAACAATTTAATTTTAAAAAAAGCAAGTAAGAGTGATTTGTTTGGGATCAGTTATTTAGCATCACATCAGTAATAAAGAGGAATACTTTATTTTTGCTCTCAGATTGATTATAGGGGTGTGCGTGTGTGTGTGTTTCCTGTGTGTGGGCAGTGTGCAGGCCATTTTTCCTACACCTGACCCAGCTGCGCTGAAGGACAGGCGGATGGAGAATCTGGTGGCCTACGCTCGAAAAGTAGAAGGAGACATGTACGAATCGGCCAGCAGCAGGGTAAGAAACACACGCAGAGAAACAAAAAAGTTGTGTATTTGTGATTTGCCGTCGACGTGTTTCATAACATCCTCCCACCCTCCTGCTGTGTCCCTTCCAGGCGGAGTACTACCACCTCCTGGCAGAAAAGATCTACAAAATCCAGAAGGAGCTGGAAGAGAAAAGGAGGAAACGGCTCCAGAATCAGGACATGATGCCRGGCAAACCTGGTATTCCTCCGTCCGGCCTCCCACAGGGCCCGCCTTGCATGGGACAGCCACCCATGCCCCCTGGGCAGTCCCTCAGTAAGTAACAGCAAAGTTACCAAACACATCTCTCTGCCCAGAGAACAGAGATTGTAGAGGTTTTACAGCTGCACACTTTGTGTTTAAAAAAGTATTTAACAGTAAACTGAATTTGCTTCTTTGTTTCAGATGGTCCTCATGCAGATCTGTCCATGATCAGACCTGCAGGTCCAACTCAGATGGTCAAAAGGARGCCGAACCCTACAGGTTCTCCTCTTCGTTTTACTTTATGAATATTGATGTACTTGTGCTGTGGGGAAAGTTGTTTTTTTTATGTTTTTGATTTTTCACCAGACTTAAATATTTTGAATAATCAACAAAAAACACATTTAAAAACTGTATTTTCAGTTTACTTGCGTTATCCATGTTTTTTAATAAATTTAATTTAATTTAAGTGTAGTAAAAATCAAATACTAGAAAATCATGAGGGAGTAGGGTTGTTTTCACAGAACTGTACATAATAAAGAAACCTAACATATTTAAAATCAGTTTTTTTTCTGCTCAAATTCTAAAGAGAGATGAGGGCTTCCATTGATGTAAATCTGTTTTATATTTTAAGCGTACAGTATACAAACTATACAAGCAGCCGGAAAGTTATTTGCTCTTTCATTTGTCTCATTTTGACTTGCTTTATTTTTTCCTCCATTCTTGCAGGCATGAACCAGTTTAATCAGATGGGGCTCCAGTTGATGGGTCAGAGGTCAACTCCTCCTCTTCCTCCTAATCCTCAAATGAACCAGGTTAGCATCGCTGGTTTGTTTTTTAGATCATTTGAGTTTAAATAAAGTTGTGTTTCAGGAAGCACATTGTAGTTTGACTGTTTTTAAGTAGAGTGACTTTTGTTGTAGATATGTATGGGAGGTCCCAGGATGGGTCAGCCCAATGCCACACAGCTGCAGAACCAGTACCACCCTCCTGGCCAGTTTCCTGTCTCCTGTTCTGCACTTGGTTCTGGACCTGTTAGCGTAAATCAGCTGGACTCACAACCTGCTGTTCCTTCTGTAAGAGTACACTTTAACTGTTAATCTTAAAGGGATCCATGATTAGTTGTAACATTAGACTTTATATGATAAACATATATTTTAACTGTAAAATAAAGACGGTAAAAATACTATAGGATGTTTAGTTTTGTAAATTTTTTAAAATATATTTTAACACGGTGTCAGAGTCTGGTTCGCATTGCCGGCAGTAAGTCGGGCTCGTTTCCAGTGAGAGTTGGACTCCGCCAAGGCTGCCCTTTGTCACCGATTCTGTTCATTACTTTCATGGACAGAATTTCTAGGCGCAGCCGAGGTGTTGAGGGTGTAGCAGTAACTTGGATTGGAATGTCAAACCCAAACCTTGTTT
>NW_013952498.1:686944-703785 GCF_001266775.1 Austrofundulus limnaeus | reverse complement strand
TTAAAATACATGTTTATTAAATAAAGTCTAATGTTACAACTAATCACGGATCCCTTTAAAATCAGGATAAAAACCAAGAAGTTTTTTTTTTTTTTACAAAAAAAAAAGTCAGCATAGTTCATGATGGCCGCCACAGACCATGGACAACGCAAGAATGGTCATAAACTAGTTAAATTTACAAACACTGAGCTAAAGTTTGGTGTGGTAGTGTTCTTTTTTTCTCTTTTGTTTTAATAAATGAACAATAAAAGTATGTCTGATCCTCTGTAGCAGAACCAGATGTCTACACCCTCCTCCCTCCCCGCCAGCAGCCCAGCAGCACAGTCCACCTCCTCTGTCCCAGGCCCCGGAGCCCCAGGTGCTTCTGTGGGGCCCGCTAACGCTAACTGTGTCGGGCCTCTCCCGAACCTTCCTCCGTCCTCCACCCAGCCCAACTCTTTCCCTCTCTGCCCGCCTGTCCGAACAAACTCCCCYTCACCGGCATGCAGCTCGACGCCTCAGCCCCATCAGACGCCGCCCACGGGGACCCGCTCTCAGACCCCACAGCCTCAGACCCCCACCACACCTCTGATGCCTCCTCCGCAGCACCCCCARCAGCAGCAGCAGCAGCAACAAGCTTCAGAGCAGCAGCCATCAGGGCAAATGGTGAATTCTGACAAAACCAATCAGCCTCCTCAACAAACACTTGGGGGCGGGGCTTCTCCAGGCCCGCAGGTAGGGCAGAGTTCTTCGATCCCAGCCCGCAACGTTCACGCACCGTTACAGCTGCCGCAGACTCCAGTGAGTGCAGACGTGTTGGTCTTAACAAACCATGTTGTTTTAATGTTTTAGGCAGTTTTTTGTTCTTACAATCCAGAATAATATACTTTAAATTTAGTATTTCTGACCCTCCTTATTGTTCATTTTCAGCACTCTCCGAAGCCTTCACTGACAGCTGATGGTCAGGTTTCTTCTCCGCCCTCGATCCCGGGCAGCACTGATCCCGGCTCGCAGCTCACCCCTGCAGACGGCCCTGCTCCCAGCCAGGAAGATGTCAAGATGGAAACCGAGAAGGAGGAAGAGGAGGACACCGAAGGAGCTGACGCCCAAGGAGATGGCAAGGGAAAGCTGGGGAAGGGTCAGCCTGAGGTGAAGACTGAAGAGAAACCTGAGGTAGGATTCTCAGAAACCCTGAATAGTTTTGACTCGGCTGAATATTTTAACATGAAAAGGAAATCTTTACGCTGATACAATCCTCCTGTCAGGTGAAGAAAGAGAAGTCTTCAGGAGACGGGTGTAAAAGTGAGCCCATGGATACATCCTCCTCCTCCGAGTCGGTGTCAGAATCATCAGGTGAAGACAAGAAGCCAGAAGTGAAGAAGGAGCCCAAGGAGGAAGAGGAGGGATCAGGGTCATCAGTAACCAACAGCTCCTCAGTCAGCACTCAGAGCAAAAAGAAAAGTGAGTAATGTTGTTTACAGCAGTCTGGTTTTAACAAGATGTTAGACAGAAGAGGGAAGAATCCTACATTTCATACATGTTTGTGCTGTTTGGGTTCTACAATGTCCAAAATTTATTATTGCTTATTGGCTTCATCACACAGTTCACTTTTATTCAGTTTCATCTTACAGAATAAAGCAGAAGCTTCACAAAAGAGACACGGTTATAGGCAGTTGGAGAGTTTATTTTTCCTCTTCAATGAGAAAATCCTAAATTCTGTGCAACTCTAGACAACATGTCAGGTTAAAGTAAACAAACAACCGTTGGTCCTAAATCTGTTTGGGTTGAGTGTTTCATGTGCGCTGTTTGAGTCTTTTAAAGGGATAGTTTGTTCACTTTGTAGCATGGATGGGTTCCGAATTCGATACTTTTATAAGTACTGACTGATTTCTGTCAGTAATACAGAGTACCTATTCACGTAACATTAAACGGTACCATGTTTCGGTAACTAAACGCATTATTGTGGCCATATTGGCGTAAGAGTGTTGAGTTTTCCGTGCTTGTCATGAACGCAGCATCGTGCAAGAGTGTAATGATGTCAGCAGCTGCTGGTTCGGTAGAGTTCGGTGTAGCTTGAAGCGAGCTTCGCAGCTCCTGGAGTAAAACTCACCGAACAGACCGTCTCTGAATTATCTGGTGGATTAATTATCTTGTGAACACGACATACGCTTTGTCAAAGTAAATAAAGTACCATGACTTTCTTTATTTCATCCACCATTAAACAGAGACCGGCAGAGGAAAACAACAGAGGCTCTTCCTGACAGTCTGAATGCGTCTGACCTGAAAGAGCACAAGCAACCAACTTTAAAAAGCGTTGGACGTGTTTTGGATGCTCAAAACGTTGCTTGAATACCTTTTTATTTATTTTAACTCCATCCTCTTTTGCTTATTTGATTTAACTTATTTGCCTTCCATGGACCTCCATCACACAATTTTTCTAGCAGGGAAATGACATCAATAGAAACACGTGGAGCTGGATTTTAATTTGTGTAAAAAGACAAAACAGTCTTGTTGTTTTCAAGAGTTTTCACCTTATAGTAAGTAGTTAAACAACTGATGTTACAAAACAAAGAGTTGGATGTTGTCTTGATATTTGTTCATTTTTATATATTGAGAAATATGTTAAATAAAAAAAAAGTTTATTATTAAAAAATAGCACACAAAGTACCTAAAATTGGGACTGTTATGTACCGGTACTGATTCCCAGGTATCGGATCGATTCAAATGTCAAAGGTACCATCCATACTTTGTAGTAGGGTTTGTTGGAAAGGTTATGAACAATAAATAGCTTGCACAACTTGAACAACTTCAGAGTTTATTCTGACTGGATTAACGAGGTAACAGCTAGTCCCAATGCAGTCTTAAAACAAGCTTAATCTCTTTTTTTTAACATCAGTTAATCAAAACACTATTTTAGAAACATTTAAAGCAAGGGAGTCCAATCCTGGTCCTGCAGCGARGCTATGCTGTATTAATGAGTGATTATCAGGCTTCTGCAGAGCTTGAAGAGGGGATTGAATCACTGAATCAGGTGTGTTGGAGTAGAGAAACAAGTAAAACGTAGGATAACGGCCCTGAAGGACCAGGATTGGACACCCTTGTTTTAAACTGTCATCAGTTTACCGTGGTGTTGTTGTTAATACAAGATTTATATTAAATTATGAGCAGGCACACATAATGGCAGCAGCAGCTTCCTGCGCAGCTCTGGTGCACGTCTAGTAGGAAGATCAATATTTTCAKCTGCAGCAGAAAACGGTGGCTTTAAACCTTGGCCGCCTCCTCTCTGTTTCTCCTCCTCATTTCTGTTTTCATCACTCCTCCTTTTCCAGTCTTTAAGCCCGAGGAGCTGCGTCAGGCTCTCATGCCCACCTTGGAGTCTTTGTATCGCCAGGACCCTGAGTCCCTTCCTTTCCGTCAGCCGGTGGACCCCCAGTTACTGGGAATACCCGTACGTATTCGAACTAGTAACAAAACTAACCTGGTAAGGGACTGCGCTGGCTGCCATTTTGCTTCATCATAAAAACATAGATTTTTTGTTTTCTTTCTTGTTTTTCCATTTATTGCCACAGATTTTAATCTTGTTTTTTCTGTAGCTAAAGTTTCTTTTAATGTTTTTTTCCTCATTGCATGAAAAAGGTTAAGAAAATTAGATTTAAGAACATTTTATGTGTGTGAAGTAGTTGTTTTATTTTTTTGTTTGTAGATCAAAGCATTGGCACTTATGAACATGTGTACAAGTTCAAACATGACAAAACATTCTAAATTCATGTCATGTTTTTATTGTCATATATTTTACCAACAGCTAATATCATCCTGTTAAAATGATCGTTATGTGATCCAGATATCACTGTAGCACTTGAATTATTGGCTCATCAGATAAAAACGAGAGATTTTCTCTGTATTTCACTGAAGAAAATCTTTTACATTTCATAAGCCAGTTGCTTTCATTTACTGCTTTGTTTGTCTTTTGTGCTTAAAGTTTAGTTTTGAGTTAAAGTAGCTTTCATCATTGTAAACTAGTTCTCCATCTTCTCATTAGTTGTGGTTTGACGATGTTCAGAGGTGAGATGATACGTTGCGCCTCAGTATTTGAGACAAAGAGACAGAGTTATCTTTTATTGTTGAATTACTTTTCATATTCACGAAATATGAATAATCTTAAATTTATGATTCTTTATCTGGTGAAACAATATTTTTAAAAAACATTTCTACATGATACAATACTGTGCTTGAGTCACCCCTAATTTCTGTAAATTTCACTTCTGAGGATTCAGATTTTTTTCATTATTTGTTAATTTTATTCATTCATTAAAACAAGAAAAAAATCTAAAGACAAAAAAAAAACACAATTTATATAAATTATATAAAAGAAAGCAAAGGGAAGAAATTAA
This sequence comes from Austrofundulus limnaeus, assembly GCF_001266775.1. NCBI lineage: Eukaryota > Metazoa > Chordata > Actinopteri > Cyprinodontiformes > Rivulidae > Austrofundulus > Austrofundulus limnaeus. The sequence goes on along the minus strand of NW_013952498.1, from coordinate 699,415 downwards.
TCGTATAACATCTGCCCCTTATTGCAGGGACTGATGTTATTTTGAATTTTCAACTAAAACTTCATTTCTGAACACAAGTTGATCTTAATTTAAAGCTAAAGGTAGCAGGTAAAATGCTTTTCTTCAAGGAAACTGACACACGTGGCCTTTTTCACCACAAGGACTGGCCTGGGCATGTTTGCATTATCCTTTACAGCCCTGGATTGGTTCACTAACCCCCAATTTACACTACTTGCGTTCCGTCTCCACTCCACTCCGGTCCGACCTCCGCTGCAAATACGCACCCATTATAATCAATGAGAGTGTTACTCTGGCTGTGCTGGGCGGCGGTGAGCAGACAGCGATCTGTCAAAATTAGAAAGATCCTATGTTTGCCGGACGACGGAGCAGCGCCGGAGTCAATTTTTAAAGATTACGTTGCACCAACAGGAACAGAAACGAGCACAACATCCATATTTTCAAAATAAGACACTATTCGGCAGAATAATTTGTCTGAATAATGTCGAAATTGCGGCTTTATTAGTAAATATACGGATGTTTCTACACAAATGGTGTCAGAATGTATTGTTCTGTTTGAGAAGCAGATGGAAATGTAGCGTGAAGCATATGTGTACACACACGATACACGTGCATTTTATTTTGAAATCAGAAGTTTCAGAACGCCGACAGCGAGACAGTTTCAACATAGATACCAAAAGCCTTTATATCGTTGTTTTCAGCTGTGTTTGGAGTTCGTCTTTCACAGAATTAATTTTTTGCTGTGACTTCCACACTTATCACTGAATTTATTGTGCGATCTGCTTCCTGCACGTCTGTCGGAGCGGAGCGGCGATAATGTAAACTGGACTTGAAATGCACAACTGCGACCTGCGCAGCGGAGTGGAGACAGAACGCAAGTAATGTAAATTAGGAGCAACCGGGGTGCGGTCACACAGATCAGAGTAACTTGTTTGTAGCGACTGTAACGATTGTTTTTATTTTTATTTTTTTTGTTGCTTTTTTCAAACAGTTTTAACTAAAAACAACTGTAGCAAGCTACAAAACAACAAGCTCTTCAGTCGATCTTTAGTTGTTTTGCTACCTGCAGCCGTCACAAACACACAATTTATTCCCGTTGTTCAGTTGAATTTATAAAAAATGAAATGGAATCAGTTTACCACACTTTTAGCACCAACATGGTCCCAAATCATTAACTGAAACTTTGATATAAAATCAATGATGCATCTCAGATCTGTTGTCAGATTTTCTTGTTATACAATAAAGTTTGTGACACAGTGTGCTAACAAACACTGCACAATATTGTTTCATGGTCAGGAACAAAACTGGATAGAAAATGAGTGAAAAATCAGCCGAAGTCCAAAACAACCTAACTTTTAAAGACATTATCTGTGGTCTATCACATCAAACTGAGGATTAAGCTAAATTTGGTCAAAATGACTGAAGCACATATTCAGATTACTTTTTAAAACTACATTTTGACACCTGGATCATCCTGATGTCATTATTTGTTTCAGAAATGTCTTCATTTGTTTTTTTTATTCATGATATTACGTAGATATTTGGTCAGAATCCTATTTTTAGGTTACTCACTGAGAATATGACAAAAATTTAAGGCTTTTCTGCTCAAGATTATGTTTTTTGTAGCTACTGCTCACAAAAGTGCTGCAAGAACTTATGTAGGATTATATTTCATTTAAATAGTGTTCATATATTAGATTTTGACAACATTTTAACCAGTGTTGTGTAAAGTACCACAAAGTGATACTTGAGTAAAAATACAAGTATGTTATCAAAAAATTACTAGTAAAAGTCAAAGTCTCCTTTAGGAATATTACTTGAGTAAAAGTCTTAAAGTACCAGATTTTTTTGTACTTAAGTATTAAAAGTAAAAGTACTGATTTAAAATGAGCAGTTAAGATTTTTCGTAAGTACCTTTTATTAGGATGTGACCTCCCCAAAAAAATGCAGAAATGACTATATTGTATTAAAATAATTTGTTAAATTTAGGATGCACTAGTCCAGCTGTTTCAGTTTATATATCCAGAGTGCCAAACCTTTTCCCCAAAATGAAAATCTAACAGAGGGCTGTGGCCAAATGCAATAATATAATACATGAAATACAAATACTTCTTAAGTACAGTCCTTTTATTTTAATGATTGTCTTTATGGAGTGTGACATGATTTGTTTGTGTATAAACTAATAGGGTATCAGAACTTTATATATTTATACGTCTAATTCAGGTACAATTAAATTCACTCTATCTAGGAGGCACAATTTATATGGATTGTGAAAATGTAAGAAGTAGAAGTAAAAAGTAGGCTGAAAAATAATTACTCAAGTAAAGTCCAGATACCCAAAAATTCTACTTAAATATAGTAACAAAGTATTTGTACTTAGTTACTTTACAACTCTGATTTTAACTAATGACCTATAGCTACCTATTTCTCCACCTACCACTTTGTGACTGAATCCTCGGTTTAATGTGACGGGTCACATATTGATCAAGACTTCTTTAAATATGTGAGAAAAGTCACGTTGGAATTAAACTATAAGGAAATGAGAGGTGGTTTTAAAATTTTGCACAGAGCTGTGTTTGGTTCATGCTGGTCTATAAGCACCGGAGGGCTGTGGCGTAAATTTGCCCCCACAGGCTGCAAGGCTAATATGCATCCCTTGTTTGTTGGTGTGAGTGCATCCATTCAGAGACGAGGGTCTGTTCATAACTCACGTTGCCATGGTGATGCTGAAAATGGACCCTGCTCTTTGAAACTCGCACCAATTTATTTATTTATTTATTTTGCCTTTTGTTGAATCTCAAAAAAAAAGGGTGGGGGGTTGTTTTCCTCACCCTCGTCTCTGCTTCTTTAACACTCCACATTGTGTTTCGGAGGAGAGGCAGAGCAGCAGCAGGAAGAGAGAAAAACAACTCTGGAGACTCGTCCATCTCACGTGCATCTGCATCACCTCAGCTTCGCTGGCTTTAACCCGGCCATCTTATTTCCTCTCATCCTGCTGGCGTTGTTGATGCAAACCACAGTGTAGCTGAAAGCACAGATCTCTGTCAGCCTGTTGCTCTGTTTCTTCTTGGTTTTGCACCCTTCTCACTACCTGAGCCTGAGAGTTGAGCTTTTCAAATTTTCCAGCGGTGTGGGATCTTTATTTTCCTGACCCATTGATTGGTATGAATGTCCCATATGATTCTGTAGTTTGTCTTTAGCAGCAGAGGACCGGGCGGTTCTGTCTCGGTGGTCTGGCTGCTGCTCTCACACAGTCGGGTACTTTGGGTGCAAAGCAAAGAGCTGGAGGGCAGAAGTTGTCATGTCTCTCTGTTTGCACGTGAACCTTTTTCTCTGCAGCGCTCAACAACATTGTCCCCCCTGCACCCTCTTCTCTCCTTACTTTGGTCCCACCTGGTCCGCACCCACCTCTGATGTCCACCGTCCCGACAATGCCGGTGGTGCTCCTCCTCCCTCCCCATTGACCAAACCGTTCCACCGACCTTCCTTTTCTCACCTCCACCTGACAATTCAGGACTACTTTGACATTGTGAAGAACCCCATGGACCTGTCCACCATCAAGCGGAAGTTGGACACGGGTCAGTACGAAGAGCCGTGGCAGTACATCGAGGACATCTGGCTCATGTTCAACAACGCCTGGTTGTACAACCGCAAGACCTCCAGAGTCTACAAGTACTGCTCCAAGCTGGCCGAGGTGTTTGAGGCAGAGATCGACCCCGTCATGCAGGGCCTGGGCTACTGCTGTGGGAGGAAGGTGAGTCTCAGCTGCTCTTACTCCTTTTCTCTTTGTTGAGGTGCTCAGGTTAGTAGTTTCTGAACTCATTTAATTCAGTTTAGTTATGTAGCACCAAGTCACAACAAACGTTGTTTCAAACCACTCTATACAGATAAAAAACTCGGAGAAAAAAAATTCATTTTTTTATTATTTTTGGGGGTATATCTGACTTGGCAGAATCAATTATAGCTAGTTTTCATTTGTCTCTAAAAACTGTATCTAAGAGCATATATAATGTATTTTTATTTCTTTCCTGCTGAAATGGAAAATTTGACTGAAGTCTTTAAACAATGCTTTATGAAAAAAATATTTTTTTTCACCAAATGGCAGAATTTTCAGTCTTTGTCCAAAAAAAAAAAATCTATAATATTTTCTTTTATAGAATAAATCAGGAATGTGTGGGGGAAAAATCTATAAAATTATTAATTTATTTTGTCACATTATGTATGGAAATTTATATCTTTATCCTAACAAACTATAATTTTTAAATGTAAACTTGCCCCCTGATGATAATAAGTTAAATCATGTCAGACTCAGTTATACTTAGGGATGGGTACCGAATTCGATACTTTTTGATGTAAAGACCGAATTCTGTCGGTACTACCGAGTATCTATTCACGTAACATCAAACGGTACCATGTTTCGGTATCTAAATGCATCATTGCGGCCGGTTTGGCGTAAGAGTAGTGAGTTTTCCATGCTTGTCCTGAACGCAGCATCACGCAAAAGCATAATGACATCAGCAGCTGCTGGTAAAGAGAGGCAGAGCTCGGTCTGAACGTAGCTGAAAGCCTCGCAGCTCCTGGAGTGAAACTTGTCGAACAGACCGCCTCTGAATTATCTGGTGGATTAATTATCTTGTGAGCACGACGTTCACTTGCTCAAAGTAAATAAAGTACCGCCACTTTCTTTATTTCATCCGCCATTAAACAGAGACCGGCAGAGGAAAACAACAGAGGAGCTTCCCGACAGGCCGAACACATCTGACCTGAAAGAGCACAACCAGCTAACTTGAAGTGTTGGACGCGTTTTGGATGCTCAAAACGTAGCTTGAATAACTTTTATTTATTTTAACTCCATCCTATTTTGTTTATTTGATTTAAACTTATTTGCCTTCCATGGACCTCCATCACACAATTTTTCTAGCGGGGAAATGACATCAATAGAAACACGTGGAGCTGGATTTTAATTTGTGCAATAAGACAAAACAGCAGGAAAGAAATAAAAATACATTATATATGCTCTTAGATACAGTTTTTAGAGACAAATGAAAACTAACTAGACCATGGCCTCCAAATCCGAGGCCATGGTCTTGAGCCGGAAAAGGGCAGAGTGCCTTCTCCGGGTCAGGGGGGTCGCCCTGTCTCAAGTGGAGGAGTTTAAGTATCTGGGGATCTTGTTCACGAATGGGGGAAGAACGGAGCGGGAGATCGACAGGCGGATTGGCGCAGCGTCTGCTGTAAAGCGGGCGCTGTACCGGTCCGTCGTGGTGAAGAGAGAGCTGAGTCAGAAAGCGAAGCTCTCGATTTACCGGTCGATCTACGTTCCTACCCTCATCTATGGTCATGAGCTTTGGGTCATGACCGAAAGAACGAGGTCCCGGATACAAGCGGCCGAAATGGGTTTCCTCCGCAGGGTGGCTGGGCTCTCCCTTAGAGATAGGGTGAGAAGCTCGGTCATCCGGGAGGGACACAGAGTAGAGCCGCTGCTCCTCCACGTCGAGAGGAGCCAGTTGAGGTGGCTCGGGCATCTGGTAAGGATGCCTCCTGGACGCCTCCCTGGTGAGMTATTCCGGGCACGTCCCACCGGGAGGAGGCCCCGAGGAAGACCCAGGACACGCTGGAGGGACTATGTCTCTCGGCTGGCCTGGGAACGCCTTGGAGTTCCCCCGGAGGAGCTGGAAGAAGTGGCTGGGGAAAGGGAGGTCTGGGCCTCCCTTCTGAAGCTGCTGCCCCCGCGACCCGACCCCGGATAGGCGGAAGAAAATGGATGGATGGATGGATGGATGGACAAAACAGTCTTGTTGTTTTCAAGAGTTTGCACTTTAAAGAAATAAGTTACACAACTGATGTTACAATACAAAGAGTTGGATGTTGTCTTGATATTTTTTAATTTTATATATCGAGAAATAAGTTAAATAAAAAAATAAAAGTTTATTATTGAATAAACAACACACACAAAGTACCAAAAATTGGTACCGTTAAGTACCGGTACAGATTCCCAGGTACCGGGTATTGATACTGAATTGATTCAAACGTCAAAGGTACTTTATCCCTAGTTATACTAGAGGTGTAAAATTCAAAACTTTGTCCAGACCAGGGCCAATTTCTGTCTATTTATTTAAAGAAATGCTTTAAAACAAGTTCTTTTAGATATACAAATTACCTTTGCCAAATTATACGGGTGATCTTAACTGCATTTCGTTCTTCATTGCATCTCTGATGCTATGTTTGAATGACAGTAAAGCAAATCTAATCTAATATTTTATGTAGGATTTAGAACAAACATAACCTAAATAAAAAATATCAAATTAAGAAATACACTAATTTTTACATCTATGTTTTATTTATTATTTCTTACAGATGCATTTTATCAAATTGGGTAAAAAAAGAAAACCTTTACTAAAATCCAATTGTTTGATTTTAAATGAGAAAATAAGTTTGAACGTGTAAATATAATTTATTGTTGTTCTTGTTTTTTGTTTGCTTTTTGTTATAAATTTATTTTTCTTTTATATATAACTTTGTTTATTCTTTTAAATCCATTACGTTCAATAATGTCTATAATAATAATAATAATACAGAAAAAGATAATTAAAGTCAATTCTCTGTTACTCTACACATCAAAGTCAAAGACACAAAAAAGTTCTAAATTTTCTTTGCTTGAAAGTTGTTTAGTTGTCGTGAAGAATCAGCTAAATTCAGTGACAAAAAACAAAACTAAAACTATTTCACATTTAAAGTAATGAATGCTGTTGGGGCTGGAGAAAACATTAACAAAGGCCATAAGTTTGACGTGAAATAAAATGTTGACACATAAACTGGACCTGAATATATCCCTTGTTTAAGTGCCTGCTAGTATTTAAATGAAAACCTCCTCTAGTGTGTTAGTTAGTTTGCTTCTTGTAGCCTTTAAGGACAGTTTTGGAAGAATCTTGAGCCAAACTAAGAATGTTTTCCTTGTATTTTGATGTGACGTTACTGTGGACATACTAATGTTGCAGTGAAAATATGTGATCATTTCTGATAGAAAAATATGGACGTGTTTTTCTTTCCATAAGCATGGAGGAGATATTTGTTTAAAATTTGTATTTATTTTTCTCAATTTTTTTGTGTGCAGGTTACACATCTGTAAATGTTGTCCTGTTTTCTTTATGTTACAGTTTGAGTTTTCCCCCCAAACTCTTTGCTGCTACGGGAAACAGCTGTGCACCATCCAGCGTGATGCCGCTTATTTCAGCTACCAGAACAGGTGAGGGACATTAACGCAGTCTGAACGCTTCACAGGAGACAACAAACAGCATTCAGAAAGTTTGAATGTGATTTAAACCCTCTTTTTTTTCCCCTTTTTTTCTTTTTTTTGCTTGTAACTGAGCCAGACGGATCACCTAGAATGTGTCGGGTTTTTTTGTTTTTTGTTTTTGTTTTTGTTTTTTTCCCACAATGATTATGTTTCCTACAGCTTAGCATCAGTACAATCACAGATGAGTCTGAATTTGGCTTCAGATGGTTCCTCTGACACCATCTCCATCTTCACAGATCGTTGTTGGAGTTTCGTTCATAAAGTGGGCTCCTGTCTTCTTTAGTCCTTTGACTCGTTGTCTGCTCAGGGTTTTGTTTTTTGTTTGTTTTTGTTTTGTTTTTTTGTTTACACGAAATACAGGCAGAAGAAAGGCTCCCACTTTATGAGTGAGCTGAAAGGATGATGGATCTCTGTTGCTTTATGTTTTATTTTTATTATTCTCTCCTCATTCACCTTTGTTCATATTTGGAGTTTGTACCGTCGCTGCCCTGCTCCCCCACAGCTCCTGGTGATCTCTCATGTTGCTGTAATGTTGTTGTTTTTGTTGTTGTTGTTGTTGTTTACCACTGAACGTCTGACGCTAATCTTTGCTTTGCCTTGGCTCTCTGTCCTCTGTTGGTTGTTTTTTCCACCTCCTCTGTGTCCCTCCATCCGTCTCCGTCTGACCTGTAACAACTTTTCACCTATTTTTTTTATTTGTTTTTAATTTCAATGTGACCTCCCCTCCCTCATCTCCCTCCCTTCCCTCCCCCTCTCTCCTCTCTCTCTCTCTTAACGCTTGTCATGTCTGCATTGGCCTGCTTTGGTGTGACCAATCATCCACTCCAAAATTTACGTGCAAAAATCAAAACGCCCGCCCACGCAAACCCTCCCGCCCCTCCCCCTCCCCTCTGCACCGCAATTGGCTGCTGCCTCCTGGCGACGACCCACCCTGTCCTCTGCCTCATCCTGTGCGTGTGCGTGCCCTCTCCCCCCGGCCTGTCCTGTCCTGCCCTGCCCTGATTGGCGGCTGCTTCCTCGTGCCCTCTCTGTGATTGGCTGTGCTGATGGCGAACGGTGTAGTTCACCAAAATATGGGCTTCTTGCTGACAGGTACCACTTCTGTGAGAAGTGTTTCAACGAAATCCAAGGCGAGAACGTCTCCCTGGGGGACGACCCCTCCCAGCCTCAGGCGTGAGTACCTCTTCTAACACACGTTTGTGTGAAACAGTCGTCAGTTCTGATTACTAAACTTGTTGAATTGAATTGCTGATGTAAGTTTTTAAAATGTTGGAAGGAACAGTTTCTGCTCTTCAGTATTTTGCCAGGGTTCCTGCAGATCCTTAAAAAGTCTTCAAAGGCATTGAATTCATCAAACCAAAAATAAGGCCTTAATTAGCCTTAAAATGTCTTAAATCAATCTTTCAGAAGTCTTAAAAATGTTAAACATTGTAATTAAGATGATTGTAATTTGTCTCAAATATTAAAATAATTGGGAACATTTATTTTTTAAATTATTTACAGAATGCCTCTCTCAGCTAGTTGTTTTGTGTTAAAATAAACTGTCAGTAACTGTTTTTTAATTTTATTTTACATTTGTGTTTTTTGTGAAGTTGGCCTTAAATTTCTTTTCAAGTGGCATCAAAAAGGTCTTAAAAAGTCTTATTTGCCTTAAGCGGTAGGAAGCCTGTTTGCAGAAAGGCTGTAATTCAGTTATCGTGATAGCAAGACAAAGCGCTCAGTGTTGTCCTTTAAACAGATGAATTAAGCAGTTTTAGATAAAGCTGTAAGTACAGGAGAAAGCAAAGATTTGTGCACCTGTTCCCTGCTTTTAATTAGACGCACTTGAAGAAAAATTGGGTTGAGTTTGCTGATTCTGATTACTGAGTAAAATATTGTGTAAAAGCAGAAGTTGGCTTGTTGGGGGTATGCTCAGTTGTTTTTAAAAACTGGTAAATAAAGAAAATGAATAGCATTTTAATTAAGTGGATCAAAGTAAAGTTCATAGACTAAATTTTAATTAATTAATATTGTTTCCTGCAGCTTAAAGGTTCTGTTGAATTAATAAGTATTTGGCTTCTTAAATGATCTGTAATTGTGATGATGGGAGATTAAAGATTATAAATGGTGTTTTTACTGTTCTTCACTCAGGTCCATCAACAAAGATCAGTTCCAGAAAAAGAAGAACGACACACTCGACCCTGAGCTGTATGTGCCTTTTTTTTTTTTACTTATTAGCTTTTTTTGTTTATAAAGTAACTGTGTAATCTGTCAGCAAAATGTCCTGTTAACCAGAAAACAGACTTTTTTTTAAAAGTCTCACTGAGTGTATACTTGGCACAAAAAGTAAGAAATTAATGTTTGGTAGATTATTTTTTTATGTAACAGTGCTTCATGGCAATAAATCTTACTGTATATTGTTGGAAAGTCTGTTAATTTCTCATTTAAATGCTGCCACATATGTAAGGAACATGCATTTGTGGGATGAGCAGTAGAGCTGAGTTTGTGGGTTGCACACATGAAAAAAATATCAGATCTTCMCTGCCAAACAGCTTATTTTACTACAGTAAAAACAACACATTTTGAGCTTCTGTTACCCTCAGGTGCTGCCAAGCAGGTTCTCGCTATAAGATATATTGCCAGAAACATTTTTACAAAAKACTACTAAACACTAATTTCCCTTTTTTGTGCTGAGAGTATATATATATTTATAACTGATTTATCACTTAGTCAACCCAGTTAAAGATGGATGCCACGGCCAATCAACTGTAAAAAACACAAAAATAACTGTGACTTAGTTTTAAAGACATTGAGCTAAAGTTTGTTGTGGTAGTAGCTGAGAGTCACCATCGAATGATCTGAGTGTTAAAGTCTTGGTAGGTTTTTATTTACTTTAGGGTTTTTTTTCTCAGTTTTTGTAGTTTCTTCAAAGCAACAAGCAAGAATCTTATCATTACTTGTTGTTAAACATTTGGATTCTGTTTCTGTCTTTTTGCTTTTCTGGATTTTCCTCTGCTCAGACTTGTGGAATGTATCGACTGTGGTCGTAAAATGCATCAGATCTGCGTCCTGCATCATGAAACCATATGGCCGTCAGGGTGAGCCACATGTCATGCACACATTCTGTACCTCAGCTGAGTCTTTAAAAAACTTTTTATAAAAGTTTAAGGAAAATTGCTGGAAAATCCAACACCTTTTGTTTAAGATCAGTTTTAAAATCCTTAGGTTTAGTTTGTCCAAAAGATTGGAAACTGTCAGTTTTAAGTCTCATTAGAGTAAAAACATTAATACAATAAAAAAAATTTCCTGATTTTTAGAAAGTTATACAAAGTGAGCAGTTACCCTTTCACTTCAGTTTGAAAAAATGCAGACTGAAATGAAAAGTTTTTTTATAACTGCTTAAGTCTGTCATTGATGTCAATAGATGAAGTATTAGTAAAAGGTAACAACAGCAGCTGAATGTTTATTTTCTACTCTCACAGCTTCGTTTGTGACAACTGTCTGAAAACAGCCAATAAGATGCGGAAAGAGAACAAATACGCTGCTAAAAGTAAGTAAAGTGGGTCGTTGTGTCACGTTTATCAATAAACCTGAATTTCTTTTCTCCATTTTATTGCTTTTGTTTGTTTGTTTTGTTTTTTTTGCCCGATCTATTCCTATTGTTTTTTGATGTGTAGTCTCTCAAAGAATGTGTGTTATTGTATTATTAACCGGACACTTTCTGATGCTGCATATTGGTGTCACACCGTTTTACTGATGAAGGCTGGTTGTCGTTTGTTTCGCAGGGCTTCCTCAGACAAAGTTGGGCAACTTTTTGGAGACACGAGTGAACGACTACCTCAAGCGTCAGAGCCATCCCGAGTCCGGAGAGGTCACCATTCGAGTGGTTCACGTCTCCGACAAAGTGGTTGAGGTCAAACCAGGCATGAAGTCCAGGTAAACAGTCTGACCTCACTACAAACAAACTGACCCAAATTACTCCCACTGAAGACAATCAGTGCTGCTGTTTTATTTCTTTTTGATTCATTGCAATGTCTGATTGTTTTTTTTTTTTTCCCGCCTCTGTTTCAGGTTTGTGGACAGCGGCGAGATGGCTGAGTCTTTCCCCTACAAGATGAAAGCCTTATTTGCGTTTGAGGACATTGACGGAGCAGACGTGTGTTTCTTCGGGATGCACGTTCAAGAGTACGGCTCTGACTGCCCGCCGCCRAATCAGAGGCGAGTGTACATTTCCTACCTGGACAGCGTTCACTTCTTCAAACCTCGACACCTGAGGACCGCCGTCTATCATGAGATCCTCTTGGGCTACCTGGAGTACGTCAGACGAATAGGGTAAGAAAAATGTCATTTTCAAACAGTAATAACCTTCCATCCTCTAAAATAAAATCCTAGCATTTATAACGCCATGCTTTGTGACAGATTTACTACGGGTCATATCTGGGCGTGTCCTCCCAGCGAAGGGGACGATTACATCTTCCACTGTCACCCTCTGGACCAGAAGATTCCCAAACCCAAACGCCTGCAGGAGTGGTACAAAAAGATGTTGGACAAGGCTGTTGCTGAGCGAATTGTCCATGATTACAAGGTGAGATTTCTTTTTCATTTAGATTTAGAACAACTGCAAATGTTCACATTACTGCAGGGGTGTCACGTGAGCATTATGGTTGTAATTAACTTTGACTAAAAGATCATGTTCCTCATCATCATCAACATCGCTAACAAACAATAACGGAGCTCTACATGGTATTTCCTGCATAGACACAGGGCTTTAACAGATCCTTTTATAAACACAGAAAAGCATTGAATTAGAGACTCTTTYCACTACTTGGGCAAGTCCCACTTCCCATTACAACTGGGCTGTAGTAAAAGAAGCTGGRGAAAWTGCAGTGAAATGGAGATTTTACATTGCAAATAATGCTGGCTGCTGGCTACTTTTGAACCCTGTGCACCCCCACCTAGTCTTGGATTGCTGTCATTTTACAGGTAAAATATTCAAAATTCATTATGTCTGATTTAGTTTATGGTCAATGCGTAGTTTAAAGCAGAATACACATTTTTAAAAGACGTTAAAACATCTTTGAGGGGGAAAAATGCATCTTTGTAGCTCCCACAGGCCATATATATATGCTGTGTGTGTGTGTGTGTGTGTGTGTGTGTGTGTGTGTGTGTGTGTGTGT
>NW_013952498.1:684452-685659 GCF_001266775.1 Austrofundulus limnaeus | reverse complement strand
CTGCATGCTGGATCCAAGCGCTGCTGGATAGAAACACTGGAGTGGAGTCAGTGAACTGCTGGAATGGACTGCTAATATCGGAGCGCTTATGTCGGATATTTTTTATGCAGGCCGATAAAATCCGATACTCGTTTTTTTGGCTGATATCGGACCGATATCCGATATCAATATCGGATCGGGACACCCCTAATGTTGTGGTGAGCCATATTTGGCCCGGGGGCCTTGATTTGATTTGCTATATTGTATTTATAGAGAACTTAAATTTGTCAAGTTTCCATTCTAAAATGATCTTCAGCACTCCCTCTGCTGGTAACAACTAGGGCTGGTTAAAAAAATTGATTTTATCGGTCTTGGATCGATTTCATTTAAATTTGTGAAAATCGATTCACAGGACATGAGATCGATTCTTCCCATGCTGTCTTGTGCGCGCATCTGAGGTGTGTTTCTATATTTTGTCGCTCCTGGCTTGCCGTATATTTACATCTGGTTGACATTCAGTGCCAACATTAGCTTTCGATAACAAGTTGTCTGGATCAAAACAAATGAAACTAAGGAATCGCTGACGTTAACAGCCAACTCTCAGCAGAACTTAAAGATAACAGAGACCATGGTGACTTTTCTTTGCTAAGATTTGCGCTCCTACGTGGTAGTGAAAACGAAGCGGGGTTTGACAAGTGGCTCATTCTGGCGCTCGAACCAAACTACGGTATGTAAACATCTGATTGAAACTGTTTTCCACCGGCATGTTTAACTGTGTTAAAGACGACATTCTAAAAAAATATTTTAGTTTTGTTACCAATGTTATTATTTTTAAACTTAAGAAACGTCTTTAAGAAATCCACAGTGATGAAATTTTGTAGTTGTTTTGATAAGTTATATAAAGTTTTAATCATTTTTATTGAACAAAACAACAGAACGTAACAGAAACATTACAAATATACTGTTTTAAGATAAGATAAGATAAACCTTCATTGTACAGAGCACAATTAAATTACAGTTCAGAACACCGTTCACAATTTTTCATACACTCAAAAGGAGTGGGCAGAAATATATTTATATTAGCCCACCTCTTCTCCTGCAACCTTATTCCCATCACTTCTTATTTATCAATATAATTATTAATTACTTAAAGAGTAACTTACCCCAAAATTAACTTTTTTTAGCTGATAAACTGTCTAGAATGTGTCTAAAATGTTATATAGTACTG
>NW_013952498.1:680916-682759 GCF_001266775.1 Austrofundulus limnaeus | reverse complement strand
TGCTAGCTGCCTGTCACGTTCTCTCGACCTGGCCACACCTCCGCTCTCTAACCCCCCTTCCTCCACCCACACCCCCTCCCCTACCCACTTTGATGCATTTTTCAAATTTCGCCTTGGGGCGGAGTTATCTTTTCACAGGGGGGGTAAGTTACACTTTAAAAATGAATGCATCCAACAACTCTGTCACCTGCAATTCCTTTTTACTTTAAAACCTTTTAAACTTGTGACAGTTTTCTTTCAAGATTAAACAGTTTAATTTAAAAGTTTGTCCTTAAAACCTGTTGTTTATGTTGAAGAGAAAAAAAATGTTAATAAACATTTTCATTGAATCGAATTGAATCTTGATTAATCGATTCTGAACTTAACGAATCGAAATCGAATCGATTAAGAGGAGAATTGGCCATGATACCCAGCCCTAGTAACAACTATTATTTAAACCAAGTTTCCTTTTTTTCCCCCCGATGGACTTTTTGAACTGTGTGTTTTATGAATCTAAAAACCTTGTTTTGCTTTTCCTTTGGACCTTTAGGACATCTTCAAACAGGCAACAGAAGACCGGCTGACGAGTGCCAAGGAGCTGCCATACTTCGAGGGRGACTTCTGGCCCAACGTGCTTGAGGAGAGCATCAAGGAGCTGGAGCAGGAGGAAGAGGAGAGGAAGAGGGAGGAGAACAGCACGTCCAACGAGAGCACAGACGTGAGTAGAGAACAGAGGGTCCTAACACCGTCACCGTATGCAACTTTTTAAAATTTCCTTTAAAACTTTCACAGGCTGCAAAAGGAGACAGCAAGAACGCCAAGAAGAAGAACAATAAAAAGACGAGCAAGAACAAGAGCAGCCTGAGCCGAGCCAATAAGAAGAAACCGGGGATGCCCAGTGTTTCCAATGACCTGTCACAGAAACTCTACGCCACCATGGAGAAACATAAAGAGGTGACTGCTTTACTGACATATCACGTGACTTATTAAAGTGGCCCGTGCCACAGAAGTAGTCAACTTCCTGCACTCTGCCTGACAGGTTTTCTTCGTGATCCGCCTCATCGCGGGCCCCACCGCCAACTCGTTGCCCCCCATCACCGACTCAGACCCGCTGATGGCCTGCGACCTGATGGACGGCCGCGACGCCTTCCTGACCCTGGCCAGAGACAAGCACCTGGAGTTCAGCTCTCTCAGGAGGTCGAAGTGGAGCTCCATGTGTATGCTGGTGGAGCTCCACAACCAGAGCCAGGACCGTTTCGTCTACACCTGCAACGAGTGTAAACACCACGTGGAGACGCGTTTCCACTGCACCGTCTGTGAGGTGAGAATCGGGTCAAATGCTGATGATGTGGAGTTGTTTTCTCTCTTAAAGGGATTCATGATTAGTTGTAACGTTAGACTTTATTTGATAAACATTTATTTTAACTGTAAAATAAAGACTGTAAAAATACTGTAGGTTGTTTAGTTTTGTAAATTTTTAAAAATATATTTTAACACCATTTTTAGCCATTTTATTTACACGCAAAGCATTCTGGGTAAATGATGATGTGTATATGTCATAGGTATGAGCGAGCTATATCCACCCTGAAGGTTAATCTTGGACAATATCTGATGATTGACTCTAAAATGAAACCAGAGAGCGTTGACAGAGAGGAGAAGGTAGATTTGACTCAGTCTGTAACTGAAAATATGGATGGAGGACAACAGAGCTGCTTCATGGAAGAAGAACAGCTTAACCTGTTAGCTTTTGCGCTAGCGCCAACTCTAAATTGCCTTATATGTATTAGCTCGGTACTAGCACGACAAACTAACAAGCTAAACTGAGGTTCTCCATCCATATTATTAGTTGCAGGCTGAGTCATTT
>NW_013952498.1:660069-677801 GCF_001266775.1 Austrofundulus limnaeus | reverse complement strand
GCCTCACACAGAGGACCTATCCTCGTCATCATTTACCCAGAATGCTTTGTGTGTAAATAAAATGGCCCCGTCCATGTAATATATTTTTAAACTTTTAGTTTAAAAATTATAAAAACTGAACAGCCTACAGCTAAAAAAAAGTCTAACGTTACAACTAATCGTGGATCCCTTTTAAGGTTTGGAGATTAACAACATTTAGTTACAATATCTTTTCCTATCTCTCCCCACCCCCCAGGATTATGATTTATGCATCACCTGCTACAACACTAAAGGCCACGAGCACAAGATGGACAAACTGGGACTGGGGCTGGACGATGACAGCAACAACCAGGCTGCAGCAGCAACTCAGAGTCCCGGTGACTCTCGCCGTCTCAGCATCCAGCGCTGCATCCAGTCTCTGGTCCACGCGTGCCAGTGCCGCAACGCCAACTGCTCCCTGCCGTCCTGCCAGAAGATGAAGCGGGTGGTGCAGCACACGAAGGGCTGCAAGCGCAAGACGAACGGTGGCTGCCCCATCTGCAAGCAGCTCATCGCTCTGTGCTGCTACCACGCCAAACACTGCCAGGAGAACAAATGTCCCGTCCCGTTCTGTTTGAACATCAAGCAGAAGCTCCGCCAACAGCAGCTGCAGCACAGGCTCCAGCAGGCCCAGATGTTGAGGAGGAGGATGGCCACCATGCAGAGAGGAGGGCAGCCGGCTGGAGGGCCGACGATGGGACTTCCTTCACCTGGGTCAAATGGGACCACCGCTCCCAATACCCCAACGTCAGGTGGCACCCAAGCCCCGATGCCTCAGACCCCGACTCAGACCATGGCTCCTGTCACCCCGCAGGGGATGGGTCCTGGAAATGGAGTCCAGCAGCAACAGCAGCCTGGAGGGATGCCCCCTCAACACCCCCTTCATCAGTTCCAGCAGATGGGTGGGGCTGGTGGTGGAGGAGGGATGATGAACTCTCCCCAACACCAGCAGCAGATGCTTGCTCAGGTCCAGCAGCAGCAGCAGGGTGGACCAGGAACCAACCCTCAACAGCTTCAGCAGCACCCCAACAGTTTGCCACCTTATGCTAGCAGACCCCCAGGCTCCTCCCCAATCCACCAGTCCCAGGGTAAACCAGTTCTCYGCCCTGCGACACCTGCGCAGCATCCCGGTGGTGCCGTCATGGCGGGAGGCGTGGCAGGCCAACAAGCTCCCGGTCAGCCGCCGGGCCAGCCTTCCATTCCACAGCAGCCCCCCTCAGGCCCCCCACCTGCAGCTGTAGAGATCGCCCTAAAGATTCAGCAGGTGGCTGACGCTCAGAGGAAGCACGCTCTGCAGGGACCAGCACCCACTGCAGGCTTGATGCCATCCCACCCCCACCAACAGTTGGGCCAGGGGCAGCAGGTGACTATGGGACATCCAGGACCTGTAGGGATGGTCGGACCCCAGGGCATCCCACCTCAGAGCCAAGCAGCCGCTCGAGCCCACATGGAGCAACAGCAAGGTGCTCTGTCAGGGATGATGGTCAGTGGTGGTCACATGCAGCATCCCCCTCAGCAAGGTAACCTGCCTCGAGGCCATCTCCGCCCCCAGGTGCAGCTTCAGCAGCAGAGGATGATGTCTCCTCTTCAGAACCCCCAGCAGCAGCAGCAGCAGTGGGCAGGCCAGGGCGTGCCCCCCCAACAGAGGCAAGCTGTCATGAACCAAATGGGTCATCCAGCCCAGCAGCAGCAACCAGCTCAGGGTCACGCTGCTCTGATGAATATGGTGCAGCAGCAGCATCAAGGTGGTGCTGCAGGGGTCTCAGGGGGACCTGTCCCTGGTGCTCCAAGTGTCCCCGGGGTTGTTGCTGCTGGTGGGAACATCCCTCAGTCAGCTCTTCAGGAGCTTTTACGGACTCTCCGTTCCCCCAGTTCTCCACATCAGCAACATCAGGTCCTGGCCATCTTAAGATCCAGCCCCCAGCTCATGGCTGCCTTTATCAAACAGAGGGCCTCAAAATATAAGGCAGGCCAAGGGGGTCCCACTGGGCCGGAGGGCGTTACAGGAGGAGGAACTGGTCCCACAGGAGGTCCTGTTGGAAATGTCATTGCAGGAGGGACCCCACAGGTGAATATGAACGCTGCCAGCTTGGGCCAGCCAGGGATCCATGTGGGAGCTCAGGGGGGAGTCAACATGGCCTCTATGTCTCAGCTGCAGCAGCAGCAACTACAACAACAACAACAGCAGCAACTACAACAACAACAACAGCAGCAGCAACTACAACAACAACAACAGCAGCAGCAACTACAACAACAACAGCAACAGCAGCAACTACAACAACAACAACAACAGCAGCAACTACAACAACAACAGCAGCAGCAGCAACTACAACAACAACAACAACAGCAGCAACTACAACAACAACAGCAACAGCAGCAATTACAACAACAACAACAGCAGCAGCAATTACAACAACAACAGCAGCAACTACAACAACAACAACAGCAGCAGCAACTACAACAACAGCAGCAGCAACTACAACAACAACAGCAGCAGCAACTACAACAACAACAGCAGCAGCAACTACAACAACAGCAGCAGCAGCAACTACAACAGCAGCAACTACAACAGCAGCAACTACAGCAACAACAACAACAGCAGCAGCAACTACATCAACAACAACAGCAGCAGCAACTACATCAACAACAACAGCAGCAGCAGCAACAACAGCAGCAGCAACTACAGCAACAACAACAACTTCAGCAGCTACAACAGCAGCTGCAGCGGCAGCAACAGCTGCAGCAGCAGCAGCAGAGACCACTGCTCAGTAGTTTACAGCAGCAGCAGGGAGTCGGGCGAGGAATGCAAGGCCAGGGGCCACAGATGGGAAACCTCAACAGCCCCCAGTTCAGAGAGTTGCTCATGAGGCGACAGCTGCAGCAGCCGCAGCAAATGGGAGCAAATCACAGTCAGTTTCAGCAGCCGCAGCCCCCACAGGGGCAGGGATTCATGAGCCAGTCTCCTGCTATGGGACAGGGTCCCCCTGGAGGTCCACCCCATGGCTCGCAGCCGCCTGGGGGCCCCCCGGGTCAGCAGGGGCCAGGTTTCGCAGGGTCAGTTGCCCACCAGCAGGCCACAGCTGCACTCCAGCAGAGGCTGCAGATGCAGCAGAGCACCATGGCTGCCCATCCAGGCGGGGATGCAGGACCAGGAGGAGGGAGTGCAGGTGGTCCTCAACAACCACCTCAGGGCCCCCAGCCCACCCAGAGTGGACCCACACCTCCATCCAGTCAGGCCATTTTCCAACAAACTCTGCCACAAAGGTTGCTCCAGCAGCAGCACATGGGTCCGGGTGGGTCCCCGGCCCAACACAGCAATCCCATGAGCCCCCAGCAGCCGCAGCAGGTGGCGCAGTCCCCCCACCCACACCTGCAGGGGCAGGTGCTCTCCACATCCCTCGTGCGCTCCCCCCAGCCATCACCTCGACCTCAGTCCCAGCCGCCACACTCCAGCCCGTCGCCGCGCATGCAGCCTCAGCCCTCGCCGCATCACATTTCACCGCAGATGCAGACGGGCTCGCCACATCCCGCCCACCTGAACCAGCACCACCCAGGCATGATCYTCCCCCCTCAGCAGCAGCAGGCAGCGAGCCAGCAGCAGAACACCATGGAGCCGTTTGGGTCGGATCAGAACGCCATGCTGTCTCAGCTGAGTGGCATGGCCGGACTCCATGGGCCGGGGGGCAACAGTCAGGACCCCCTGGGCCAGAACATCAACCACAACTCTTTAGACCACATGTAGGACTTTATATTGGTGTCATGCTGAGCTCAGTGAATTTCTGCACAAACTGCACTCACCCAGGACAGTGTTATTGTTATTTCTTAGCATTTTGTTTATTTTTAGCATTGTTAAAATGTTATTTAATGTTTTTTCAATAAAGTTGCATTGAACTGAACTTCCTATGGGAGACGAACAATAAATCAGACA
The DNA here is from genome assembly GCF_001266775.1 of Austrofundulus limnaeus. NCBI lineage: Eukaryota > Metazoa > Chordata > Actinopteri > Cyprinodontiformes > Rivulidae > Austrofundulus > Austrofundulus limnaeus. Next base: position 673,855 of record NW_013952498.1, on the reverse strand, counting down.
GTCGTTAAATGAATAAGAATAAATGAATTGTAACTTATTGCTGTTAATATATTATATATTTTTNCTATCAACTTGTTTCTATTTCTTGCAGAAAAGTAATTATTTAGAGGGGGCATACAAGTACCTTGCCTTTTCTTTTAAAAAGTTTTTTTAATTAAAAGTAGTCGAAGAAATAAGTGAATGCAAAGAACTTTTGAGATATTTTTATTTGCATCATTCAGTCGATCTGTTTCTGTTCATTTTGCAGAGTGATGTGAATTATCAGCATCAATCCAAACAGTTTTTCCATTTTTGTGTTTTATTTATTCTGTTCCTTGAGGGGGGGTGTTGTTACGTTTTGTATAGAAGTCTATTTTTTTTATTGACTGTTCAGTTTGCCAGTTACTCTTCATGTGTTTTTTTTTCTTGTTTTTTTTTTTTTTTCTTGTTTTTTTGCGGTGGTCCAAGGGTCTGCTCCATGTTGAAGATGCTCCGTGGACAGATCCTGTGTTGGACCTCCGTTCTGCTCACAAACATTCAAGCCCTCCCTTTCGAATGTTCGTGCACTCCTTCCTGTGTAGAGACACTTGCTGTGGAGGCTCTGGGAGGGAGGTGCATACCTTTGTGCCTGTAACATTTTACGTTTGTGGGCTCCTTTTTAGTTTTTTTTTTRTTTTCATCCAATACACTTTTGCTGTTTATAATAAACAGGACAATGATCCAAATGAACTGTGTTGCACAGAAAAGAGGTGAGAGACCTAAGCGTTGGTCTCTTTCTTCCTCATCACTTTTGCTGCTTCCTTTTTGGACTTTGTATCCTCCTCTGTTCGGGGGGAACGGCGATGAATTGAACATGAACTCTGTCATCTTTCTGCTCAGAACTTTGGGAATTAATTTAATATTTTTTACTGGACAAAGGAAACAAACTGGACTCGGTTACAGTTTTTCTTTTTGTAATAAAATGCAAATGACCAATAGTGTCGCGTCCTGCACATGCTTAATCAAGTGTGGAACGTTTTTCATTCGAAACAAATCTTAATGCTTCACCGTTTAAACAGACATTTTTCATCTTGTAAGAAATGGTATATATAAACTTAACTACAGCAAATTTATCAACCAATTATCACAGAGCTCCTTCTGATTCATAAACTTGTTTTGGATGTAGGCTTAAGATTTTAATTTTAATTTTTTTTCTCACTTCTACCAATCATTATGTTAGTTGTTACCTTGTTGATTTGACAAGAGAGGAGCTTGATAACTGAAAGCTCTGCATCCCATTCTACTTTTAGAAACTTTAGGAACCACAAGTAAACCTGCAGTCTGAGAGTGAAGGGAAGTATGGAACAATAAGATGTTTAATATATGATGGAGCTTGGTTGTTGAGATCTTTGTATGTTAGGAGTAATATTATAAATTATATTCTAAATTTGACAGGGAGCCAGTGGAGAGAAGCTAAAACTGAAGAAATATATCTCCTTCCAACTCTCATTAAAACTAGCAGCAGCATTTTGGATTAACTGAAGACTTCTCAAAGAGTTTTTTGGATGCCCAGATAATAAAGAATTACAGTAATCCAGCCTAGATGAGATAAATGCATGGATCTGTTTTTATTTCGTCATTTTGGGATGTTTCTAATTTTAGTGATATTACACAGGTGAAAGCGGAAATATTTTCAATTTGGGGGTTAAAAAACATCCTGATCAAAAATAACACCAAGATTCTTTTACATTAGAACTGGAGGCCAGATTAATGTAAGTGAAAGGTTGCAAAGTTTATTCCTAAGATGTTCAGGTTCAAACCCACAACCTCTGTCTTATCTGAGTTTAAAATTTACATCTGGAACTTGAATTTGTTGGCATCACTTTTTAATTTAGAATTTTTCACGGGAGCAATGCGCCCTCTAGTGGCGTTACAAGGTAATGTTCAATTATGGATTTTGCACCTGAACAGCATAAATTACAGGGATGCCATTCAGACAATAATACTCTCACTTTATAAAGGTAGAAAAAATGCAGTGCCATAACTCAATTTCTTTGACCTTGTTCTTGTTTAGGGTCATTATTTAAATTTGCTAAATGTCTGTATAATAAGAGGCCTTCAAAGTCCCACATTTTCTTAGTATTTTGTATCTTTTTTAACTGTATAACTTGGGTCAAATGTTTTGGCATTAAGCTTCTTATAATAGCTTGCTGAATTGCGCCTCTCCTGTCCTGACAGAACTGGAGGAACAGAGTCAGATTTGGAGGCTGCCTTTCCAAAACACTAAATTTCTCTTTGTAATTAAATAATGTTTGCTCATTGTCCATTAGGAAGACCCATTTGTTTCCCAGCTTTAACTTCCTGATTGATGTCTTGAGATGTTGCTTTGTGGCTAAGTGGWTTGGGGAGTCGTCCTGTAACCGGTGGGTTGCTGATTAGAACCCCTGCTCTGTCTGTCTCAACTGTTGAGTCCTTGGGTAAGACACTTCACCCGACTGGCCTGCTGGAGGTGGGGAAAGGACTCGTTGACGTAGGTGTTTGGCAGCCTGTCACTCTGCCAGCAGTGTGTGAATGTGTGCGACTGTAGTGTGAAGTGCTCTGGAGTCCTTAGACTTGATAAAGTCTATATAGGTTCAGGTCATTTACCATATTTCCATGTTTTTCTTTCATGTCATTTCGTAAAACGCACCAGTGCCTCCTGCAACTTAACACCACCACATCATGACGCTGCCAACACCGTGCTTCACAGTTGGGYCGGTGTTTTCAGACTTGCAAGAATCCCACAGTTTCATCACACGGGACGAGTCCAAATTTTTTGGTTTTTGAATGACTTGCGGGGGTTGATATTTGTTTTGATTTTCCCATGATCTCAAAGAAAGAAGCAGTGTGTTTGAGATGTGCCTTAAATGTTCAGTTTGGGCTTTCAGTAACTAGAAACGTGGAGATAAAACATTCAACAGAACACATTAGTTTCAGAACACATTTATTGAAAATGCAGTCAAATATTTTTCTTCTTTTCATGATAGAAGACATGTCTGACAATCCATCTTTGTTGGAGAGAGACCGATCCGGACACATGAAGTGACATAAGTTAGTTTCGTTTATACAAGTGACATGCAATAAATAATAGCTCACTACAGTTTGATTTAAAGTACATCTGCACATTACCGACACGGCATAAAAGCAGCGGTGCAAACTAATATTGTCTCTTTTGATATGCACAGAAGCTACTGAAAAAAGTAGACCATCAATCGGTGATACAAAAATAGAACCAGGAAGCATTTCATACTTGAAAAGTTAAAAGGGGCAGACAGACAGCAAACAAAACGCTGTGCCTTTTTTTTTTCCCTGTATCCATCCACTTTGAAATGCAGAACTTCATCTGAGCGTGCGGCGTTAATCCGCCGTCTTTGTTCTATTTCCTTTGTTACAGAAATAAACAGCTCCCACAAAGCACAGGACGAGTCTTTGTGTGGCACAGTCTGACGGGGCATGCGGTTAGCAAGAGCCACATTTTTTTTATGTTTTATTTTTTTACAAAACATCAACGGTAAGAAAATGGAGCGGCTGAAACAGGCCCCCCGAGAACAGATCAGAGATCTGCCAGATGCTGGAAAGCACTGAGGACGAGTGGAATAGTAGCTGCATCGAAGTAGTTATGTGAACTGGATTGTTTTAGGCTGCCGTCTGGACATCTGTCTTCCTGCTCTCATTGAACCCAGAGGTGCTAARAGTTACAACCTGCCCACTGATCCAGCTCATCTGCTCGACTCTAACGGGGAATCAGAGCACTCTGGAGATGCATCATTTAGTAAATGAGCCACAATAATAAAATCACCACTCACTTCGACTCAAGCCTGGACCGTCTTTACTCTACTCAGTAGGAAGTGATTGTAGCTTTTGTAAACAAGTGAACATATCTGACACACACGACTATTTACTTGTTTAAAATGAGTGGTGAGTCTAATCATGGTTACTTAGATCTCTCTCCTCGCTCAGCAGCTCCCAAAGAAGCCCTCGGCCTCTTTGGCTTCTGTAAACGTCACCGTCAGGGAGTTCACGGTCACGTTCGTCACAATCACTTTCCTGGGACCATCTGATTCGGCGGGAACGATCGGGAGGCCCGATGTCACCTCCTTCAGTGGCTCGGTGTTGGGGCAGACGGTGCTCCCCTGGACCCTCATGATGACAGACGTTGTGTTGTTCCTCTCGCGGGGGTCGCTGGCCCAGCCCGCCTTTTTCTCCGACCCGTCGCCCGGTCTGACCTCACTGGTTTCAGACGCCCCTCCGTCCGTTCTGTCGGTCCACGTTTCGGTCTGTTGGTCCACCTTCTCCTCCACGTCCAGGTCCTGTCGCTCCAGGAAGGGGGGCGAGCTGCACTCAGAATGACCTGAGAGAGAGAGACAGGAAACGTCTCGGGTCAGATTTATAAAAGATTGCATAGAAACCATATTAAAAACAAACGTATGGCCAAAAGGCAAAAATGGCGTACACCAAAAAAATTCAGATTTATAAAACCGTGCGTACACGTTTCTGTACACCTTTCCTTTTTAGATCACAGCTTCACCTCCGAGTTTGTGCACAAGGTCCCGCCTCAGGTTCTACCCTCTACACACCCACACTCAACCATTAAAACAGTCAATGTAAAGTACCTCATGAATGTTAAGATATATCTAAATCAGTCAGCTGGTCAATGTCAAAAAAAGTGATTGGCTCAGACACGCTCTGTTGTGCGTCTGGAGGATGACAGGTGCTGACTGACAGCTGCTCACGTGAACAGAATGTCTAATTTACACAGCTTTTCCCTCATTTTGCAGCTTTACAGATGTTTAGAGTAATGTAATGACTTTTATCAAAAACTCAACTTCAAATTAATTTTCTCTCAGAGCCTGGAGGACGATAAAAACAATAAATAAAATTAAATAAGTCAGATAAAGTTGGAAATAAGTTCACCACTCTTCTCAGTCCTCCTAGCCTGGTTAAAACCAGATCCTGTCATTCACTTTGCTTTGTACAAGGGTCTGGACTTGATGCACAGACAAGCGTTTCATGCAGGAGGCGTGGCCTCTGGTGAAGCATGTGTGTGTTGTTGCTGTGATGGAGGCTAAGCTAAGAAGCTAACCGGAAGTCGTGTGTGCTGTAAACAACCCTACTGAGAGGAGAAATGTACCGAGCCGAACGAGACAGCTGTAAATGAGAGCTGCTGCTTRMTCYGACAAATTTAWTTTAATTTGGAAGCCTTATCAACACAGACTGGCTTCATTCTCTTCCTCCACTGCCGTATGCTAAAATAACTAGCAGACACTGTGCAGAACATTGACGTCGTTCAAAACTCCACCTTCTGTTTGCTGATTGGCCCAGGTAAAATAAACAACAAGAGACTCTGCGCAGAAAATTGATGTTCTCTTCTCTGATTGACCCCGCTAAAAATCTGCCAGTGAAATCCTTCTCTATGGGAGAGAAGTCCCAGACMGAGCAGTGAAGGGAAACTAGAATTGAGCGGAGCTGCGTAGGAAGGCAAGGGCCAGGCTACCGTCCTCCCCCTCCTGCCTGCTCCGTTATCTGTGGCAGCCCCCTATAACATCCATACTGGCGAGGGGCATGCCCAGCAAGTACCCAAAGCGTGACTTTTGCTGTTGAAATGTCTCTTGTCAGGGAGGGGTCTGTGGGTCAGGGTCGTCTGAGGAAGGAGATTAATGGAGATGTGTGAACTTTTGTTTTTTTTTTATTTCAAAGGTCCTTATGGCTCTCAGCAGAATATTTTACTGTTAAGAAAGCTGATGATAAAGTTGAATAAAAATCTAAGTCTGATTATGAAGGTAAATTAAATATCGGACAGTGATCATTACACAGTGTGGCTCTAATTCCTCGCTTCACTGTGTCACAGTTTCCCGTCTCCAACATGAGCGTACGCATGGGTCAGAGCTGGCTGAGGGACCGCACATTTTCACGTTGTTTGGATTTTATAAATCACAACCTTTGTGTGGTTTCTGGGCTCATTTTGTCCGTACYCAAGCTTTATAAACCAGACCCCTGGTCTCTTTCATGAAGTAAAATCTCTCGAATCTGAAATCCGCCTCAGTTTCACAAACTGACCGTAACAACTGTCCTCGCATCTCTCCTCTACGGCACTTTCACACTCCGGCTTGTCCTCCTCGCTGGTGGTCCCCCAGTCCTTCTTTACAGAGTCCACTTCATTCTCCTCCTCCTGCTGCTGCTGCACCTGCTCCTGCTGCACCTGCTCCTGCTGCTGCTGAAGATGATGGATAGGTTTGTTGGAAGAGCGCTTCAGTCCAGCTTTGGTCAACCTCCACCTGTTCCTCTTCCTGTTGGGGCGGCGGATGGCCTGCTCCACGTCCGTACTCATGGATCTGGTGAGGGAGAGGCGCAGGCGAGGAGGGGGCTTCTCTGCGTCCTTGTCGGCACTGCGGAGGTCCATGGCGAAGATGTTCTGAGGGAGAACAGGTCAGAAAGTAAATCTGAGAATCAGCGTCATAAAAAAAAGGTAGAGTTCAAGAAGTAAACATACTCCCACTCCCATCATAAAGACGTGCCGAAACCGAGCCTGAAAAGTAATTCTGCAGCTGCAGATCAGTGTGTAACTTGTCTCATCCACTTTGTTTCATTCGATGCTTCCTGCTACTCCTGGCATAAATTTGACTTATCCAGCATCATAACAGTGATAGTAACACAGTCCAGAAACACAGCATGTCTTTCAGCTGCACAGTACTGTTCAGGCTATTATTAGTAATGAAACCTGCATTATTTCTGCTGCTGCCATCTTTCATTCCTCTCTATGACTGTTCAGTGAAACTGGATAAAACTTTGACAAAACTGAGGCCAACACCGAAGTTGATTGTTGATTAATAATTTACTTCATATTTGGACATGGATGAGATTTTTCTCTCCTCATTTCATCTGTAATAATTGTTTAATTGTGGTTTTTAAAAGGGGTGTTTTATCATTTTTTGTACAGATTTCTTTAGTTTACTAAACATGCATAACACTGAGTAATAATAATCTACAAAGTTCAGATTAATATTAATTACAATAATAACACACTTGAAATCCAAACGCCCTGAACTGAACTAARTTTTTTTAACATTTTCTGAGCTTCAGTCATTTTACGATGAGTTAAAATAAGCTTCATGTCTAAAAGTGTTTACGGCTCAGCTGAATCCTGTGGGCGGAGCCTAACTTAAAGGATTTAAACAAGTCTTGTCCAGTTTCAGCCAGTCCCAGTAACACTGACTGGTCTAAACCTAAAGGTTGGAAAACAGGATGTTTTGTATTTAAATTATTTAGTATGCAAAATAAAACTTTTTTTGAAAAAATCTTTAAAGAAGGCTGGAAAATATGATGTATGATTTAAAGACTTTAAAACTAAACAAAATCGTCATAGACAGGGTTAAACAAAACAGTAATTAGGATTATCAAGACAAATTAAGCGTAAACATTCACAAGAATCAAGTATATTTTTTTTCACAAACTGTTTACTGACTAGGAATTTACAAGGTTCTGACTGAGACAGATGAAGAGTCTTTACTGCAGATAAACAACATGACAATAACAATAAAAACATTTAAAAGGTTTTTAAAACTACTACTACTACTACTACTACTACTACTACTACTACTACTACTACTACTACTACAAAACAAGCACAAAAATACAACATATATGGGCAGATGTGGATGGACAGACAACTAACTTTTTACCAACAGCAACCAGTTTTAGTGAAGGTAAAAAAGTGAAAAAAAAGAAAAATATATAAAGTGTTTCTACCCGCAGGACGAGCTTCCTGGGCCTGAGACCTTTCTTGCGATACGCCAAAGACCTGATCTTCTCCTGGCTGCAGGAGTGCAACAAACGCAGAGAGAGAAACTGAGTAATAACTGAAACATAAAYGAAACTGCTGCCTATGCAAACAGTTTCTGTATTACTCACTTCTCTTCGTACGCCAGGACCAGGAGAGGGTCCAAAATGTTGTCCTCTGGTTCCCAAGTACTGTACCTGTCAACACAAACACATCCAGAAATGATCTTTCTGTGATGCAGAGGAAAGAAGCATAATGCTCCCTATATTGACGTGATGAGATCAGTGGAGGATGACTCAAAGCTGACTCACTCTGGAGGCCATCCCTGCCACTTTAGGAGATACTCCACATGACCCTGTGGGGACAGACAACAGGCTCACATCAGAGGCAGCAGGAACACGTGTGCTCCACTGGTTAAATGTAAAGATGTTGCCAATATAAACAAAAGAGGTCTCTGTCTCTTTAAATTTCTTCCCCATTATTTCTCCTTTTCAAACCGTGCGTTTTTCCTGTGAGGTGACGTCAGTGACAGCGTGGGGCTTGCGCGGCCTCTAAACACACGCAGCGATCACGCGCCCCGCTCTCCACGACGCACGAGGGCACTTTCTAGAACATTACACTGGTGGGCTGGATGGGGCGGGGCCTCGGGAGCACGTAAACAAGTAGGTGTTGCGCAACGCGCAGGTCCCAAAACCGTGTTCATCCCGGATGAAAACAAGCGAGCTGAAGCTTTAACAGGTCACTAACAACGCAGCAGCACAGATCATCACTTTCATCAATTTAACTTTACATTAAGAGCACCTGTAGCTTCGTTTTAATTAGCCCACAGCAACATCACGCAGCAGGTACAGCTGCACGCGCTGGCGTAACTCAAAATAAACTGCGCAGCACCTCCGCACACACACACACCTGCTTTTTAATGTTTTACTACAACTGCGTAGGCTTCTCCACAACAACACGGCCATGCCGCAGCAGCTCGCAGGACGCGGACTCGGTCGGAGAAAGTGTGCTAAACTTTAATGCAGTTTTAGTGACGGTTAGCTACAACACGGAGACGGTGTTAGCCTTAAACACCGCTAAGTTATTTAAGTTAAATGAAGTGATGCCTCTCACCTTCCTGACTCTCTTTTTTGTTATCGACTCCACCGCAAACACTTGGTCCCCGATAGATGAGAGCTCCATCGCCGCACGCGCTGACTCACACGTTCCGAACAGGATGAGACTGGAATTTTCTGCACTTGTCTCTCCTCGCGGCGCTCAGAGGTAAACAAAAATAAAGCGCTGCGGAACTGACGTCTCTTTAAGTGAAGATAAGAAAAAGTGTTCCCGGAGCCTCTGGTGATTTTCCGCTGAGCTTCCTGCCGCTCACGCCTCCTGCCTCACTTTTTTAAATCTGCGACACATCAACGCTGGACAGCGCGCGGCTTTAACACGGGCGCGCCCCCTTTTCGATTGCGTAGAGAGCCAAGCCCCCAAGGCGCGCCTCCGCCGCCACGAGCGCGCGCTCACCCAGAAAGGACAGGCTGGGTCGCAGAGGACAAGATAACTGAGCTTTGAGGGTTTTAAAAATATTCTACATTAAAATATTTGTTATTGTTTTATCTTTAAAGATAAAGTGTAAAAACACGTTTACTATTTAAATAACTTTGTTTGCTACTTGATGACACATTGACAGTGTAAAATTGTTTTTTGTGTGTCTGTTTATAAAGTTGTGATAAAATACTAATATAGTTTTTTAAGTTTACAGTTTCAAATACGTCCAATCTATTTTTTAACCTCAATTTTCCCACACATTTCTTTTTTCTCCTCTTTATTCATTTTAAAACAGTTACATAATCATCAGGGAGTTCACTTTTATTATTTTAACATAAATTTTTTTTGCATAATTTCTGGAGTGACACAAAGATCCGTGGCACCAAGAAAGCCTCGTTATTTCAAATGTTTGTTTTTAAACAAAGCTGTATACAAATGAGGTCAAACATTTCTATTACTGACTTTAAAGGGGTTGAAAGTTGCTTTTAACAGCCAAAGTCTGCACATAGAAGCTTCTGTTTGCTTCATACAATCATAAAAGTGAAATTAATAATGCTTTTTTTCTAATTTAATCACTTTGTCGCCTTTAATTAACACTTACAGATCATTTTAGTCCAACATAATATTGGATAGATTTAATGACGGGCAGATGTGAGGCTGTGAAGTTAAAACAGTGTACTCACTGAACTTGTCAGCGGAGCAGCGTGAGCTCATGTGTTTTTATGTAACAGAAATAAAGATCAGAATCTGCAATGGAAATGAAAGCATCAGTTCTTCAGTGGAAGAGTCCACTCCTCCAAGTGTGTTTGATCCAAATATAAAACCAAACAGCTCAGAACTGCTGGAACTCTTAAATCTACATCCGAGGAAGCAGAGAGGACGTTTGGTTTGGTTTTGATGGGAATCTTTAACTTTTTTCTGAAACTTCCTCCCTGACTCTGGGCCTGTCTTCCCCTCAGGTGGGAGGGGCCTGTGAAAGGTGGGGTTACGGTCTCACCTCCCCCTGTGAGACCCGGTTCACAGTGAAATCCTCTGTAAGTCTGAACACACATGTGGAGTCGGTGCCCACGGCCCCGCGCTCCCTCTGCACCTGGAAAACTCGCATCACTTACTGGTGACGATGGGTGTCATGGTAACCGTATCCACGGTAACTGATGAAAAGCTGGACGATGACGCAGCAGGAAGGGCTCTGATTTTTACAGATTTGAGTTTATTTAAACAGAATCCTGATCATTTCCTGTCGTTTTCAAACTACAAGGACATTCAAATCAATGCATACGTTTATTTTATTTATGTGAACAATAAATGGTTCTTTCTGTCACTTTCTAGTGGACCTTTCCTCGAGCCTCATTCTCTGCTGAATATGTTTTTTTAAATACTTGTTTCCTGCCTGGGGATCATTTAATCTTATCGTCTAAACCAAGTGTAATCCAGGTTAAGCCTGATGACATCACTGTAGTTATTTTGACAACATTTATAAGTAGATATTTGTTTAGGATGATTTTGTTCAAGTTTCCTCTCTCTTTCCTTAAAGGGACGGTTCAAATCTTCTGTACTGGGGCTCTTTGGAAATATTACGAACAATAACTGTTTTACCTGTTATAGATGGCCTTTTGAACAGCCTCAGTTTGGAGAAATAGTTTAATGTTGACTGACTAAATGAGCCAACTGCTAGTTCAAGCAGGACCAAAGTGATTCACTGCTGTATTTGCACTAAAATGTTAATATGTTTGAGAACACTGACATTCTTTTCAATAAGTCCTCCATGTGTACCCACGCTGTCATCAATGTAAGTATCCATTTAATGTAAAACTATGGTGATGTCATTTTTTAAAAATAACATTCAGATAAGTTGTCACATTTTGAAGGTTTGAGTTGTTTAAATGAGCTCGATCCTCTTTGGTTTTAATCCTGCCCTGACTAGCCATGAGCTCATCAGTCCTGTCAAAACCAGTCTTTATTTCTTCAGTCTCAGGTTGTTCACAGCTGCTGATGTGTTTTATTTGTACTCACAAGTTGGAATTTCCGTGCTTTAATTTGGAAATTTTAATTTAAAAGGAAGCCCCGCAAAGTTAAGATTCTGACTTGAGTTTCTCACCAAGCCCAACCTCAAAATTAAATATGGCTGCCATGCACATTAAAACATAATAAGAAGTGATTCATTTTCACTTCTATCAGTTCGTATTAAATGAGCTGGATACAAAGTGATGTATTATGTTGCTACAGGGTTTGAATGCAGGAAAAAAAAAGCTTTGTTATTGGTTTTTGTTGTTAATAGTCTGGTCACCGTGAACAACAATTCTCACTGGTTTTTCAGCTTGCAACATGAAATACGGTTTAATGCCTTGTGGCTCTCTGGCATTTTTGTATTTTTTTATTGTTTGTTATAACCTTTGTTTTGTGAAGCACTTTGTGTACCTTGTGGCTATTGGAAAGGAATATACAAATAATTGTTGACTGATTAATTAAATAATTACAACCTGCTGGGAGATCTTAAATATTGTGTGATTGATCAGACATTTGCGGGCGTGTTTGTTTATGTTGAAAGCACTCGGACACTGCATTTTGCTTCACATGCTCACTTCCAAAATCTGACTGTTTTACTCAGAAGCAGACATTTATAAAAACAAGGTCAATGTGGACTTTTTGCACAAAGGAATCTGTCTGACAAAATCTGTGGCCCTTTAGATTGTGGTGGTTATAACGGTGGATATCAGAGTTGTTTCCTATTTTCCAGAATAGACTCCAGCAGGAAGAAACCCCATGTAGTGACGTGTACTAGTGATGTTRGATACTGCCAATGTTCTTACCGATACTGATACCAAGTAAAATGTGGCTGGTATTGCGATACTGATCCGATACTGATATTTTGATAACACACATAATGTGTCTGGTAAATCTTAAAAAGTAGCATTTTTCAAATAACCGCTTTATAAATAATACATGACATGGTAATTTATTTAATTTAAAAGATTTCTAACCCTAACACTACATTTGTTTAGCACAATTTTAAATTCTTATTCTAAAGAAATATAATACTTTTTGAATAGTGAATAAAAGTGAGAAAATATTCTAAAAGTTGTTGCTCTGTATATTTTGTAGCATTGTTTGTGGGTTTGCAAGAAGGCCCTTGGCCAGAGCTAATGCTGTTTGGGGGGCCATGACATGAAAAAGTTTGGGAACCCCTCATCTACAATGTAAATACAGAGTCAGATGAAGCAGATTTTATGTTAAAATGACCTGCCGTACATCCACAGACTGAGTGACTGACTGAACACATGCCACTGTGCTTATGTATTATTCAAGCGGAAGAAAAAGTTCCCTCCAACCACATATGATTTAGACATGATTTGAATAGTTCAGTTTTTCCACTATTTTCCTGTTAATGATATACATTATGTGAAATAACTAAAGTATCAAAGCATTGATATTTTGATTTTGGTATCGATTCTAGAACACAAAGTTCTGGTATCGGTAGTATCGAAATTTCAGTACCGATCTGCACATCACTAATGTGTACCGTAGTGGAAGGGGTTTCCCAGGAGCTCGGCGTGGCAAGAGCTTTAAAAGGTGTGTGCAAAAACAAAAGAACCACCATGTGTGCCAACTGTTCAGGGCCCTTAAGTCCCACCATGTAACCATGTCTTGTGCCCAGACTCTGATTTCAAAAATTCACTATGACAGTTTCCATAAACCAAATTCTTGATTCACACGGTCAAAAACGTTGCTGTGCATGCCCACCCCCAAAACAAACAAACAAACAAAACCATCTACAGTAGAAAGTCAATATTTTCCAACCACAAAATCCAATATGGCTGACTTGTGAAAGAAAAGTTGTTATAGCTGTGGTGGTAATTTTTTATTTTAAATCAATCAATCTATCAATCTATCAATCTATCTATCTCAGGTAAGATACTGACTGTTTTTATCTACAGAACCCTGTGTAGTTAGCTTACTTTACTAATCTTCTGACTTTTACCTGACTTCATTATGCAGACTTGAATTAAGTATTGAACAAGTATTGAACAAAGACTCAGTAAAGTCAAGCACCGAGTTCTACTGAGGGTTTTCAGGTGAAAAATAGTTCCAGTAAATTTCCATCAGGAAAAGCTTTGGGTCGTTTTTTTCCCGCCTTTATGTCTTACTTCCTATAAAATGAACCTACATAGATCAGCGCTTTTTCCCGTAAGCAGGATGTTATTTAGAAGAGACAATCACATGACTTGTTTTCTGCCTGGATACGACTGGAGGATAAACACACACACACACACACACACACACACACACACACACACACACACACACACACACACACACGATGGATTGCTGTGATCACTCCCACCTACATGTGATGAGTCACGTATGAGTCACCACACGTGCCAGTAAAACGATCACTGCTTCTTCTTCGGAATATGCTCCATCCATCCAACCACACACACACACACACACACACACACACACACACACACACACACACAC
>NW_013952498.1:639396-659299 GCF_001266775.1 Austrofundulus limnaeus | reverse complement strand
CACACACACACACACACACACACACACACACACACACACACACACACACACACACACACACACACACACACACACACACACACACACAGAAAACAGGACAAAAGCATTCCCGTACGGCTTCATTCCAAGAACCTTTCCGCCTTATTTTCTTTTATTCTCACATTTCTTTTTAATGGTGCACTCAAATTCAACTCTGCAGTGAACCGAGGTAAGCTGCACTTCTGGGAATAATAAACTGCTCCGATACCGAGGTGGAACATAGGAGCAAAAACCCCAAACACACTTTTGACACCTGACGTGTGTCAGTTATGAAGCGCTAATATCTTACCTGTTGTAGATAGCTGGTCGGTTGGTAAAGGGCCTGAACTTATACAGCGCCTTTATCAAACCCCAAACCGCTTCACACAAGTCATTCACACATTCACACACTGGTGGTGGTAAGCCACATTGTGGRCACAGCTGCCCTGAGGTGGGGCTGCCATGCACTGGACACGACGACTGAGACGCAGGGAACGGGGGATCAAACCGGCAACCCTCCCAGTTACCGTTAAACTCATGGGTTAATCACCTGAATATTTACATTGAATCGGGACTAACGAGTTCAAAGTCTCAATGAACTGGAATCCTACATGTCCTCTGGCAGACTGGCCTTAAAGCTCACAGTTCATGCAAAGCTGCAAAATCCTCTCATTGTCAGTTACATGACAACATAGAGTCGACACGAGGCTAATGCTGAACTTATTTTTTACAGTATTATGTGACTGGTTAGAAGTTTGTATGTTTTTTTTTTTTCATGCAGAAAGGTGCTCAGACAGCAATGGTGGCATTTTGCTTTAACACTGATCGTTTTGAGGAGCTTTTATCGAGGCAGTCAGAAAGTATGTCCAACAGTCACTCGTGCTCTTTTTCATTCTGTTATTTTGACACAAAATATCACAAACATGTCAGCTGGAATAGTGAGGGCATTCAAAAACCTACCGTAAGATATTGCTTACAAGTTTTACACAGAAAACCACTTCAAATATTGAGCAACGCTCCTTTGACTTCAAACATCTGGTTCCAATGAGGCTAACGAGTGAAGGTTTTTTACAGGGAAGCCCTGATCATTTACAGAAAAAYGTCATTAAATACAGCTTCTACTGAAGTTTGTGTATGTCGTGGTGCAGCTGCAGGAATCTATGGTTCTTCCAGCTGTGGTCACTACAGTAATAATGGTTGTGTTAAAGAAGACTCAGTAAGTGATGTTATTGAGGCACTTAAAGTACTTTCCCAATAAGCTGCTTAAATCTCCCAAAAATGATCACGAAACCAAAACTGAAACCAAATAAATAAAAAGAAAAGCACCAATGACTCAGAGTGAAACCTAACTCTGAACCCCTGTAGCAACTGGAAAATCATAAAAAATCTAGAAGGGAAATAATAGTTTTATTTACTGTTTTAACAAACAAAATCTAACACTTCTTCAAACATAAAAATAGAAAAAAAATACCTTATCATTCTGCATCTATTATGTTTCTTAAAATGTTTTTTTTCCTTCAACATTTACATATAAACAAATAATCTGTATGGTAAATCTCGCTAATGACACCTTCAATTAGGCCTGTTCTTGACTAATAATATAAAAACAATAATATAATTTAACCTGAGGCCAGATGAGAAACGTTCCAATTAACTGCTCTGCATGTTAGGTTGTTACAAACACCTCCACGTTTTAAAAGTGGTTCAACACTTCAGAGCAAGATGTGTTGCTGCAGCTCTTCCTGTGCTRAGAGATTTCTTTTTATTCCTCCGGCTGCAAAAATGTAGAAAACATGTTTTTTTTTTATTTAAGTTTTAATAAAACAGTTCAAATAGTGCGTCTGTTGTCAGAAAACATGTTAAAAGTCCTCCTAAAGTGTGTGTGTGTCTGTCTATCTGTCTGTCTGTCTGTCTGTCTGTCTGTCTGTCTGTCTGTCTGTCTGTCTGTCTGTCTTTCTTTCTTTCTCTCCATCCAGTCCTTTTTCAAACACAGATTTGAGAGGCCAGAACAGAATGAAAAGTGAAAGAAAAGTGGCACCATCTGTTGTCACCAGCGTATGTCGCGCTGCAGCCCAACAATGAAGCTCTGTCTGGAAGTTTTCAGTCGTGCAGGGAGACGCTCCGACCGTCGGGACTTGGTGCTGCTTTTGAAAGCAGATCCGAGGTCACCGCTGGGGACAGGTGACTCGGGTGTGTCCCGGGACGTGGCAGATGCTGCAGGCTCGTGGCCTCTTAGCGGCAGGAGGTCTGTTAGCGGGATCGTCCGCTGCCGTCTTCCTCCCTTTCTTCCCTCTGTCTCCTGCAGAGTTTAAGCCACCGGAATCACCTGAAACAAGAAAACACAGGTTTTCATAAAAATACATAAAAAGGCAGGTTAAACAACAGTTTCAGGTCAGAGGTCTACTGCAGTTAAAAAAAGGTCCAACCATGCATTCTTTGAGGAAATTTCCCGGAACCCTAAATACCAGAGGTTTGAACTAAGATGGTCTTATTTTGAGAAGTGATGGAGTTGGAGCCATCATGGTTAATGAGGCATGGTGAAACTGCACAGAAACATCATTATTTATGATGGCTGTCTATTGTTAAACTTTCTTTAAGTTTCTGTTTTATTTATTTGATCCTATTCCTTTCTTTGTGACTTATTTTCTGGTTTTATTTATGTTAGAATGGCTCCTCCTGTATCTTTGGGTTCGGTTTACTTCTCATCTTTAAATCACACCTGGTTTGTCTTCATAATCAGGTTTCTGTCATTGCAGCACCTTTGTTTGTCATAAATTAACTGATTATTTAAAGTGGACAKATGTTTTTAAATGTTTTTTTTTCCCAACTTTAAATCATTCAGTGGGGTCTATATAAAGTGGAACTGCAATGCTTTGGTCTGAATTCCTCCTTATTGTAKCTCCACAAGCCCCCTCTTTCATTCTTTTTCTAAGGTGTCTCAGATCAACTCGTTTTGAGACTGTCTCTTTAAATCTAAACAAGGTGCTTCAAACCCCGCCCCCCACCAGGTTGCACAGCGTCCACTCCACCCTATTTGGCCATTTTTGTAGTTTGATAGCAGAGATACGATTATCTAGTGGTGCAGAAACTTTTTATTTACAAATTAATTAAAAGGTGTCAACAACAGAAGACTTGTCCATCCAGCCTTACATGATGGAGCCAGAGTCTGACCCAGAGCCAGAGAAGAATGAAGACAGCAAACCTGCAGAACCACAGATTCAAAAAACTGATCAACCAGAAATCTATTACTTTTATTAGCAGTTCCACAGCAAATACTGTCATGTAATCAAAAAATGCTATAGGGAATACAGAAAACTGAATGGGTTGAAAAATATGACCCAAACAAAATATAAAGATATCTATGCAGCATCAGGACAAGCAAAACATATTTAAGAGCTAAAAAGGTGGAATGTGTTTGATACAGTGGTTTGCAAAAGTATTCATACCCCTTGAACTTTTCCATATTTTGTCACATTACAACCACAAACATAAATATATTTCACTGGAATTTAATGTGAAAGACCAACACAAAGTGGTATACAATTGTGAAGTGGAAGCAAAATTTTACATGAATCAAAACATTTTTTACAAATAAAAAACTGAAAAGTGCGACGTGCAAAAGTATTCAGCCCCCTTTTCCCTGAGTGCAACCAATTGCATTCAGAAGTTGCCTGATGACTGCTAATGACTCAAAAGGGTCCAACTGTGTGTAATCTAATCTCAGTACAAATACAGCTGCTCCGTGACGGCCTCAGATGTTGGTTAAGAGAATATTGGGGAGCAAACAGCATCATGAAGTCCAAAGAACACACCAGACAGGTTAGGAATATGGTTTTGGAGAAGTTTAAAGCAGGCTTAGGTTATAAAAAGATTTCCCAAGCTTTGAACATCTCACGGAYCACTGTTCAATCCATCATCCGGAAATGGAAAGACTATGGCACCACAGTAAACCTGCCAAGACAAGGCCGTCCACCTAWACTTACAGGCCGAACAAGGAGATCACTGATCAGAGAGGCAGCCAAGAGGCCCATGGTGACTCTGGATGAAATGCAGAGAGCCACAGCTCAGGTGGGGGAAACTGTCCACAGGACAACAATTAGTCGTGCACTACACAAATGTGGTCTTTATGGAAGAGTGGCAAGGAGAAAGCCATTGTTAAAAGAAAACCATAAGAAGTCCCGTTTGCAGTTTGCCAGAAGCCATGTTGAGGACACAGCAAACATGTGGAAGAAGGTGCTTTGGTCAGACGAGACCAAAATTGAACTTTTTGGCCACAATGCAAAACGCTATGTGTGGCGGAGAAAGAACACTGCACATCACTCTGAAAACACCATCCTCACTGTCAAATATGGTGGTGGCAGCATCATGCTCTGGGGGTGCTTCTCTTCAGCAGGGACCGGGAAGTTGGTCAAAGTTGATGGGAAGATGGATGGAGCCAAATACAGGGCAATCTTGGAAGAAAACCTGTTGGAGTCAGCAAAAGATTTGAGACTGGGGCGGAGGTTCACCTTCCAGCAGGACAACGACCCTAAACATAAAGCCAAAGCTACAATGGAGTGGTTTAAAAAAAAGAATATTCATGTGTTAGAATGGCCCAGTCAAAGTCCAGACCTAAACCCAATTGAGAATTTGTGGCAAGATCTCAAAACTGCTGTTCACAAACGCTCTCCATCCAATCTGACTGAGCTTGAGCTGTTTTGCAAGGAGGAATGGGCAAGAATTGCAGTCACTAGATGTGCAAAGCTGGTGGAGACATACCCTAAAAGACTTGCAGCTGTAATTGCAGCAAAAGGTGGCTCCACAAAGTATTGACTCAGGGGGGCTGAATAATTTTGCACATCGCACTTTTCAGTTTTTTATTTGTAAAAAATGTTTTGATTCATGTAAAATTTTGCTTCCACTTCACAATTGTATACCACTTTGTGTTGGTCTTTCACATTAAATTCCAGTGAAATATATTTATGTTTGTGGTTGTAATGTGACAAAATATGGAAAAGTTCAAGGGGTATGAATACTTTTGCAAACCACTGTATATCTACACCTGCCTGGACTGGTTTTTTGTTTGTTGCACCTGAGTCCTTCATTTATCGTTATTGATTTGTAAAAACTAATAAGTGTTCTTTATCAGTGAGCTCACATGTAGAAAAATGATCATTTTAACGGACCTTCTCCACTGTCTGCATGTTTTACGCAATCTCTGTGAGTGTATCAAGATTGTTTGAAATGTCAAGAATTTATATTTTTCATCACAAATAAGCAAAACACATTATTGGGAAGTTTAATGACAAGATACCTCAGAAAAGCAGAGAATGTGCTACACGTAGTCTCAACATAATTTAAGGAGTGAAATGGACCACTCAGGTTCAGCAGCACTCGCATTCTTTGTCTTTTTTGTTAATACAGATCAGTTTTTATTTGATTTTTTTTGCACACAAGGAAGGAACCAAGGACTGAATTTTTTAAAAGTTGATTTGAAATAGTTAAGTAGGATTGAGTGRCATAATGGCTGCACGGTGGCGCAGTTGGTAGAGCTGTTGCTGCTCAGTGAGAAGGTTGCTGGATCTAATCCTGGCTGGGGACCTTTCCGGGAAGAGTTTGCATGTTCTGTGCGTTCTGGGTTTCCTCTCACAATGTTAAGTTAATTGGTGAGTGGGACTGTCTGTCTCTTTTATCTCTATGTGTCCCTGTGATGGACTTGCAACCTGTCCAGGGTGTACCCCGCCCCGCACACAGTAACTGCTGAACATGGCACCTGTGACCCTGAAAGGAAGAAGTAGGTAAAAGATAATTTTTGGGTCATAGATAAAGCCATAACTTGTGTAGCAGGAACACAATTACTTTTCTTTTAAATTAAAACTCATGAAACAGAAATGATGGTATCCCTGAAAATAATGTGACCAAAAGGTCATGTTGAGTCGAGGTGTGCCCACTAATTATCATCACAGGTGTCTACAATCTTGTAATCAGTCAGTGTATACAGGGCTACAGACACTCACTGTAATGTTGGTGACATGGTGTGTACCACACTCATGGACCAGAGGAAGTGAAGGACAGAGTTGTCTCAGGAGATTAGAAAGAAAATTATACACAAACATGTTAAAGGTAAAGGTTATAAGACCATCTTCAAGCAGTTTGATGTTCCTGTGACTACAGTTAAGGGACTGTAGCCAACATCCCTGGATGTGGCCGCAGGAGGAAAATTGATGAGGAATCAAAGAGACACATACTACGAATGGTAACAAAAGAGCCCAGAAAAACTTCTAAAGAGATTAAAGGTGAACTTCAAGCTGAAGGAACATCAGTGTCAGATCGCACCATCTGTCATTGTTTGAGCCAAAGTGGACTTAATGGGAGATGACCAAGGTGGACGTCACCAAATCATAAAAAAGCCAGACTTGAATTTTCCAAACTACATGTTGACAACCCACAACATTTCTGGGAGAATGTCCTCTGGACAGATGAGACAAAAATTGAACTTTTGGTCTACGACCGAGCTTGGTCTCAGTCGCAGGTCATGGGTCTTGCAACATGATAATGACACAAAACAGTTAAAAACAAAAGAATGGGTAAGAAAAAAACATTGGACTGAAGTGGACTTCTATGAGCGCTGACCCAAATCATACTGAGTATCTTTGGAAGGAGCTGAAACATGTCTGGAAAAGACACACTTCAAACCTGAGACAACTGGATCAGTTTGCTCATGAGGAGTGGAACAAAATACCTGCTGAGAGCTGCAGAAGTCTCACTAACAGCTACAGGAATCTTTTGTTTGCAGTGATTGACTCAAAAAGTTGTACAACAAAATATTAAATTAAGGGTACCATCATTTCTGTCCAGTCCTGTTTCATGAGTTTTATTTTAAAAAATGCTGTTGAAGCATGGCTGAAAAGCAATGTCATTTGTTCATTTTCATAGAATTTTTATTTATTATTACTTTTGTCAGGTTCTAGTTATTTCTGTGACCATTGTGGGCATTTCTTTTATTAAACAAGGGGTGCCAACAATTGCGTCCATGTGTGTAATGGTAACACATAAATATTATGTGAATTAAACAATATTTTAAAGTAATCTTATGTAAAAGATAATTTTATTTGACAAGCATTAATTCCTTGAGGGAAATTGAGTCAGCTGTACTTAGTTTTATGATGTGGGACTGATGTACACAATAAAATCAATGAAGTCAAGTAAACTGAAAACTTTACAGGAGCTTTTTAAACGGTTTACATTAGAGGTAAGCTAATTAAGTGTCTGACTGGATAAATAATTAGTTTTTTTTTTATAAGACTGGCGGCACGGTGGCTCACTTGTTAGAGCTGATGCCTCTCAGCAAGAAGGTTGCTGGATCAAATCCCAACCCGGGGACCTTTCTGGGTAGAGTTTACAATACATGTTCTCTCTGTGCATGCATGGGTTCTCTCCGGGTACTCCGGCTTCCTCCCACAGAACAAAAACATGACTGTTAGGTTAACTGGTAACTCTAAATTGACTCTAGGTGAGAGAGAGAGAGTGAATGGTTGTCTGTCTTGTTTGTGTGTCCCTGTGATGGACTTGTGACCTGTCCAGGGTGTACCCCGCCCTTCACACTGTGACTGCTGGATATGGGCACCAGTGACCCTGAAAGGAACAAACGGGTATAGATAATGGATGGATTTATAAGATATTTTTTTCTTCTTTCTGCACCCTTTTCATTCAATAATTGATTTAATTAGTTTTTATAATTGGCTTTTTGTTGCTTTTATGAAATTAATAAATATAAAATTAGACCAATATTTGTCATGTTTTTACAATAATCAGCGATCCCCGAGCATATTTACCTCATTACTAAAGCAGGTGCCTCTGTGGGCAGCAAACTTTAGAAAAGCAACAGTGAGAGTTGAATTAAACAGAGCGCATGGCAGCATGTGTGTGTGACTCTCAGTGTTCCCACACCTTGGTCAACATCAAATACAAGGACATTTCAAGGACTTTCCAGTACCAATTTCCTCAAATTCAAGAACCACGCGCAACAAACAATTACCTCCTGCTACCACAGAATGTTTCCAATAAACAGCTTTAATATTAGGGGTGTAAGAAAATATCGATACACTGAAATAGCGCGATATTTCATTTCCTGATACTGTATTGATTTTTTTGTTAAGGTTTAATACGTCAACTTTCCTGCCAGCCATTCATTTTTATGTTGTAGTTCAGCCTCTGACCACTAGTTGGCAGCAGTGAGCCAGCCATTTGGATCTTCTACCTCTTGAGCGCCAGAGAGCAAGGGTAGCATTAACATTGTAAGTAAACATTAGCTTCATGCTCCGATAGCTGAATCTGAGCGGAAAAGACCGACACCCTCTCAAAAAATCGCAATATATCGCCTTGCGTACAGTATCGCAATATATTGGGATATATCGTATCGTGACCCCTCTGTCATGATATGTATCGTATCGCTAAATTCTTGCCAATACACAGCCCTATTTAATATCATGTAAATTCAATGAAAAACTGAACAGCATGTAAGTTGTTGAGTCAGAATCAATGAAAGAAAAGTGGATTAAATGTTTACCCTACATTCATGTCCAGAATACATGGACATGTAATTATGTCCTGGGAGGTTCAGCAGCTCAGTTTGGGAGGAGGGGATGTGAACATGTCCAGATGCTCGATGAGGACAGAGCTGTGGTGCTTCACCTGGGCTCAGAAAGAAAGACCCGTCCTACTCTGCTCTGATTGGCTAAAACTATGACGTTATTTGTTGAAAGCCATGTCAGTTTACTGTAATTCTGAGTTATCCACCGCAACAAATGTAAGTTTTTTTTGTTTGTTTTGTTTTTTATGTATGTTAAAAATCAGTTGTGTGAATAGAGAATTTCAATCCCCCCAAAATATTCAAGGACTTTCAAGGACAAGTGTAATTTTTGGCTATTTTCACAAATTTTCCAGGGCCTTGAAATCATTTTTCAAATTCACAAACTTTCAAGGATTTCAAGGACCCGTGCGAACCCTGGACTCTTACCTTGCGTTGATCCGTTCTCATCTGTCCACTGGAAGAAGCCACACTGCTGATCTCGTGGTTTCCCACAGGTGTGGAACATGCGGCCCTTGTTGGGCCCGTCCTTCTGCACCGTGCGCGTCACCGCCGCCTCGTTGCATTTGCACATTGTGTGTCCCACGTGTTCCGCCGCGCACGCCTCTTGCCCTCTGCCACCACTGGGCGTGTTTCTGAACCCCACAGATGGCCTCAGAGGCTGGGGGCCCCTCTGCGCTGACAGCGAGGGCCCTTGGCTCTGCTGCAGCCCCGGCTGGTCCGCCCACAGGAAGAAGTTGCAGCTCCCAGAGTTGCACTTGTAGAACTGGCGACCTTGATTGGGCCCGTCTTTGCGCACGGTGAGGAGGGTTGCGTCCTGACCGCAATTGCACACGATGGCGTCACCGCCGGTCTCGACACACACGCCACCGCCATCTGGTGGAGGTCTTGGCTGCGGAGTCCAGGAAGAGACAGGAGGAAGTGAGGGGCGGGGATTGGAACTTGGAGCTCCAGGTGGCCTTAAAGCTGGAGGGTCCCCTCCTCCTCCTCCTCTTGCCCTGAGGTATTTGAGATCCAGCACCTCTCTGAGCGTCTCATCACAACCACCAATGCAGCCAACAAATTCAAGAGGCATCATGGGAGGAAGGCTGCCTCTACGAAACTTCAACTTCAACCTGAAAACAAGGAGACACAAAAAACCAGTTGACAGATGGAAAACAATAAAGATGAGGGGATTCGAAAGAAATTAATTGATATATGTAAATAAATAAACAGAAATTATAGGATTGATTATCTGGCAATATAAGTGAAGATCCACAGTACAAAACAATATTTAAGAACAAACGATTTTCCAGGTGCTTGTTTCACCCTGATCACCTTGAACCAGGTTTAAAGTTGTCCACTTTCATTTCTTTGGGGGATTTTAAACACTTTGRAGGGACTTTATTTAAAAATATCTGTACATTTGTTCATGTTTGTAGTGTTTTATCCTGCTCTGCTTGGCGTTTTATGTTGATTTTACTTCATTTTATCGCTTTTGTTTCTGTCCACAGTGTTTGTCCATCATTTGTTTGGTCTTCTTGAGAACGAGTCCTCGTGTTTAAATGAGCTTCCTGTATAAATAAAGGTGGAAAAAAGGTAATAAACTTAATGTACAACGTTGCTATAGTAACCAGAAACAGTTTACTCCAACTCATGTCTGCTGCTGAAGCCCTGCAAACGAGCTGAGTTGAAATCTGATAATAATGATAAAAAAATGTTATTGTTTTTGAATAATTACCGCAGCTCAACTTTGAGCGCCGTACCAGATTGGTTGTCGTGGTAACCAGGAGCTGGTGAGGAGCACTTTTTGCTCACTGCTGAGCGAGCGTGCCCTATATTTGGACTGAGCTGAGGCTAGAGCTCAGGGGGTTAACGCCTACTTGTGTACACAAGAATTTAGACAGATTTTCTTTGCACCGGCGAGGCCGCTGCGAGTTCCTGGGAGCCCCGGGTGTCGTTGGTGTTTGTGCAGATGAGAGGGAAACATGATGCGCCGAAGGCCCGTCGCTCTGCAGTGACAATGAAAAGGATGGTGGATATCATCTGTTGATGAGTGGAGGTACTGCCTGCCTGAGCAGAACATCCTGTGTAAGATCTAATAAAATCTACAGTGGATTCAGACTATTACACCACTTGTACTGATTAACAAAATGATTCAGTGCAAATTATTAATAAGGAACTAACTGGACAATAAAAGGCTAAAAGAAYAAGTACGGTAGCCCTTTTAAATTTCCAACACCATTTATGAAAATGTTGGAAAGTTTTGTCTTTTGTTTCACTCAGAAAAAGTTGGAAGAAAAAATACAAACTGGAGAGAGAAAACTTTATATATTATATAAGCAGAGTTGTAAAGCAATCAAGTACAAATACTTTGTTACTGTACTTAAGTCAAAATTTTGGTTATCTGTACTTTACTTGAGTAATTATTTTTCAGCCTCCTTACTTCTTACATTTTTACACAGTTATCTGTACTTTTTACTCCTTACATTTTTTAAAAAGGTAAGAAGTAGAAAGTCATTTCTCCAAATTTGTTTCGGCTTGTTAGTGTTAAAAAAATACTATCCTAAAATATTGTGCATCCAGGATAGAGTGAATTTAATTGTAGTTGGATGAGAAGTATAAAAGTATACCATTCTGATACTGAATTTGTACACAATCCATCACAGCTGCACTTTAGAAATAATTTTTTTTGGAGGTCACCTCCCAATAAATGTATTTTGGAAAATCTAACCGCTCATTTACTCAATACGTTTACTTTTAATACTTAAGTATAGTTTATGTTAAAATTTTAGTTTTGATACTTAAGTACAAAAAAAATCTGATCCTTTAAGATTACTCAAGTAATATTCTAGAGGAGACTTTAAGTTTTACCAAAGTAATTTTATGATTATATACTTGTACTTTTACTCAAGTATCACTTTGAGGTACTTTATACAACATTGTATATAAGTAACTTTGTTCTGAAAGATTCTTTGTTTAGTAGGTTTATTATTAATAAATGAGGCTATTTAACTTTAATTTGAAAGTAGAATAAAGTTGGAAACCTTTTAGGTCAACATATTGTGGGAACGCCACCTGACCGTTTGTGTGAAGAAACGTAATGGGCTTTAACTGTGTCATCAAACTTCCCCTCAAATGTTTGTGTGATAAACAAATAACACCTAAAACTCCTTTATGATTTCCCCTTTTATTATTTTCAACATCTGAACTGACGGCAAATAGATCAAACATTTTTTTGTATCCTTCCCAAAGCCACAAAGTGAAAACACTAAAGAAATACTTGCTGTGAATCTCAAGATTTGACACAGCATGTTTGTTTATTATTAGCCAAATAATAYGAGACAATTTATATCTTTGTCAGTTTTGGGAGGCTGAAAATTCACAGTAGTCCTGTAAATAACAAAAAGAAGTAAAACAAAGTCAGTTCTCACATGTGAACAGGACTCGGCTGACATGTGGGACAAACACTTTCATCTCTACTGACGTCCAGCACCGTTTCAGGAAACCATACGGCTGTTTTACAGGCTGGGTATCCCACACACGTCAGAAACTTACTGCAGGTGGAGACACAGAGCAGGTAAGATGAGTAAAAATTGTTTATTTAATTAGAAAATAAACAGATAAAGACACTAAATGTTCACTCTGATGGATTACTTTTCACTAATAAACTCAGAATGAGTTTTCATGCAAAAAAAGTGAATTAAACTCATGTTGATGTATAAACCATAAATTTACAGCATGAAAATGTTTTTGCTTTATAGGCAGACATAATAAAATATGTTTTAATTGTGTTTAAGGCTGAGGCAACCTCTCACCTGTTTCCCTCCCTCTTCTTTTTCAGCACCATGTCCCGACCACAGCTCGGACACTTCCTCACCGGCAGCGGGATCTCCATGTCCTGCTGTTCGACTTCAGTGATCTCCTGAGGTGCACCCAGATATGGAACCAGAGCTTCATCTAACCTGAGGAAACAACAGAGGTTATCTGCAGGGTGCAGAGATTCTAGCACTCTGAATGACTTAATCATTATAAAATATAAGCTATGATATAAACTGCAACAAACTTTTTAGCCTTCCTGACAGACTCGATGAAGACGGTCTTGTATTTCTGAACGTGATGCTGCAGCACGCTATGTTTGTCCTTCTTGCCTTCTGACACCAGCTTGAGGTCGGCCTCCAGCTCAGCGCGAAGGTTTGGTTTCGACATCTCGTAGCCCATAGAGTTGTAACCTAAACAGATGCGTCAGAGTCACATTTCTACATAATAAAGCACGTTCATGTATCAGTTCTCTCTCATGGTGTTCCCCAGGGTTCTAATCTCGGACCAAAATTATCTTTCCTAGAAATGCTCCATCTTGAAGGCAGCACTGAGAAGTGACTGTTAGGGACTGGTTGAATACACAAAATTGCTACTCCTGACAGAATTTGTGGCAAAATTTGACATGAATTTTAATACTAAATGTAAAATAAATAAATAAAAAAATACAGCCCTAGCACTCTAAATGTATGGAAACTAATCTGAGAAGAGTCTGAGACACCTGCAAGATATTTATGAATATTTCAAGCGGAAAAAAATAGCCTTTTGAGCATGAAAATATCATTTATTGTATTTATTTATCTTTATTAGACCAGGCAAATCTCATCTTTTGCAAAGGAGGCCTGGGCTGTAAGGAAATCTAACATGCATGTTTTATTTATTCTTTTTTTGGTTATTTGAACATGTTTAAATTTTATGTGAATCGCCTTTGTAACTCAAGCGAGGAAATTCAGAAACTGGTGATTATTTTGACATTATGGAAAGCTCTCACATAATTTGCAGTCTCTGCTCAGTGAGATACTAGTAAAAGAAAATATAACAAGTATTCTTTATTTTTAAAATTGCAGAGGAAGTGATTTTATTTCTACAGCTGAAGCACAACATTTAAAAATAAATTTGGATAGCTGAAGAGGATAAAACTGAAGTGATGCTCTTTGGATTTGCTGAAGCCTTTGTGGATGCCTGAGCTTTTTGTAAAATCATGTTAAAGTTTGGATACGATACTTATTTTAACTTGGAAACAGAAATAATTTAGCGGTTAAAATAAATTTTAAAGTAAGGCTTTTATTTCAGATGTTTTTTAAAATGTTTTAATTATTTTATTTATCACAGCAGGAGCTCTTCTTCTGACACAAACTCAAAAACAGCTGTCTGTTAGCAAAATATTTCATGAACAATGCAAATTATGTACATCTACAAGTCGTTAACTTTTGAAGTCGACCCAATTCAAGATGACTACCGCAGTTAATCACTGCTAGCAAAGACAAAAATATCTACCGCAGCCATTTTTACAGATATAGAGTTAAAATTTGGTGTGGTAGCAGCTGAGGGTTATCCACAAAAGGCTAACAGGTTGTGCAGGACGTTTGTTTGTGTTACCCTCCACTAGTCCCATCCCGAGCTCTCCAGGAAGAAACCTCTGGTCTGCAGTCAAACCCACATACATTCGGCTCTTGATGGTCTCGATGTGCTCTGCATGTGTGGCATCTGTGCCTGTACAACAAACACAAAATTACACAATCAAACTGTAAAACCAGATCAAATTACATCCACGTTGACTTCTTAACGTTGTTGCCAGGTTTGATTTAGGATGACAAAAATGAACCTTAATGAAGAAAGTACTAGGAAATAAGCAAAAATACACACCAAAACATATTGAAAGTTGCCAATTTTCTTGCAATTTTGAGCCACCAGCTAATCTTTGATGCTCACAACACAGAGAAATAAACTACTTTTAGAGCTGCACTGAAATCTCTCTTCATCATTTTAATCATCTGTATGAATTAAACAATTTTATAATAAGAGTGCTGACAACTGCAACATACAGTGATTTTAGATATACTTCTGGTTTCTTTAAGTACTGGAATAACTGTTTATCTGTGTCTTTTATGTGATGTTTTGTTTTATCTGCTTTTATACTTTTTAAATTTTCCTTTCTTTTTTATATATATGTTATGGACCACTTTTTGTCTTGAGATAAAGAATATATTATAATCAAATCCACTGTGGGCATCAAGAGCAGTCTATGTGATTGGTCAGTATTTCCTCTTCAGAGCACAGCACTTTAAATACTGTATAACAGACTATAATTTATTTCAGGTCTGTGTTATGTTGCATTGTGCACATTGTTATTGTAATAACTGTAATTGTTCTATATTGGGCAGACCGACTGACACAGATTCTGCCTCGGTGAGGTTTAAACGTTACCAATGCCGTGCTTTTCCATCAGGGATATGAGGTCAGCTTCAGTGAGCAGCTGCGGTGGACTCGTCTGTCCATCCACCATCTCAATGGCGGAGGGCTGAAACTGGGAGTCTTGTTCAAACACCGGGATCACCTGCAGAACAATGTTAATCKAAGTTTTTTTTTTACAAACAAGCAGCAACAGGTCCTAAAGTTTAGCTGGAAGTTTCAGATTAGAATGGTTTAATGATTCTATCCACACCTTTGCGCTCCACTTGTCYTAGGGGTAAACATCCAGATAATTCTTTGCAATAATCATCAGGCCAGAGGCGGAGAACTTCTCATGAGCGATGTCGATGTCCACCACCGTCTCCTGCCCCAAAGCATCCTGGGATACACAGGCCAGGAAGTGCCGAGCTATGAAGTCATACACTCGTGCTTCGTTACCCTGGAAAACAGAAAATATGAAGTGAAAACAAACAAGGACTTGTTCATTTGGTCACTTTTGTGTTTTTCTTTATGAAACGCTTTTTATTGAAAACGTCTTCAGAACAAACGAGTTCAGACTGATTTAAAAAAAAACTGAGAAATAAAGAGACGAAGCAGCCGACCTGCAGCGCGTTGGTGAACTTGGTGGGATGTATGGGAGGGTGGGCTTGGTCGGAGTTTCTGCCCTGCCGTGGGTTGGGTCCCCCCGGCTGGTCCAGCACCCGCTGGGCAAATGTCCCCCACTCCTGGCTGTGGGTTTGCTGCTCCACCAGGGGGGCCAGGGCGAGAGTGGCAGGAAAAATGTTGGTTTCTGTGCGGGGATAGCTGATATAGCTAAACGAAAATGGAAAAAATAATAATAATAATTAAATAAAACAAAGAGGAAAAATCTCTGGAAATATAAAACTCCTGGTTAAGAAATCCCTCATAGATCTGAACTAGGGTTGTGCATAATCGTATCMTGTGCAATTAATCATCAGAAAAACATTAATCGATTATTTTTTGGCACTTGACGATTAATACGATTAATGCCACCAGGCAGAGTGACTGGAGATTTCCCCGGTCAGTCCACTCAGTGCTCCTCTCCGCTTCAAACATGAGGAACATAAAAATAAATAAATTCTGAAATATATTTATCTATCAACACAATTAAAAATTTGATGTATAGCTCGAAGTCTGTAATTTTGACAATTTGGAACAGATTTTTTTGAAGAGCAAATTTTCCCACTAAATTGGTCATGTGACTAGGACATAAGGGCGTCCAGGGACTCCAGAGGATTAATCGTCAAATTAATCGTCATCGGCTAAATACCACAATTAATCGTGATTAATTTTTTTGCCAATATCGTCCAACCCTAATCTGAACAGCCTAAAGTTTGTCAGCAAACAGTAAAACAAAGTGAAATTTAAACGATGTGGAGTACTCGGTTCTCTTGGACTCAGTAGAAAAGTCCACAAATCAGAAATGCTGCTTGTTAAAAACCTGGAACACCCACCCTTGTGTATAAAGTTTTTCAGCAATTTTCATGGTCTCTTTGGCGTTTATTCCGAGCTTCCGAGATGCCAGCTTCTCCAGTTCCTGCAGGTCAGATAAATGTAGTGACACAAAGATAAAATCTGCTTTTCAGCTAAAAAAAACAAACATTCCATAGATGAAAAAGACGTTTGTTTTTGTTTTTTATTCTGCAGTCTGCGTTATGTGGGTAGTTGTTTGGTTTCATCATCTTACCACAGTGTCCAAAGGCAGTGGTCTCCATTTGCTCTTAGGTTTTCTGGTTACTGAGGTGACTGTTGCTATGGGATCCTGGAAATGAATAAAATTATATCCATCTTTCCACATGCGGCTTTTAAATCATTTTACTCATGCAGGTCAACAACATTTTTCAACATTCACTGTGGTGTTCAGGAGCTGTTAGATGCATCACACGCAGAGCTGGAACAAGATTAATGAGCTGCGAGTCAAGAATTTTCAGATTCACCAGATAAATGAATGAATAAGAAGGAAAACAATCATTTCCTGTCAAATAGGTTTATAACCACAAAGCTGCTGACCACTTTTTACARTCAAGTCATTGTCTGAGAAAAGATTCATCAAACACTGTATAAAAGCATTATTTGCACGTTTCAATATGGCTCTAAATGAATGAAYCTAGAGGATTYCAGATCGCCTGCCTGCATGTCACAYTTTAAAACAYAGACCTCACACAATCTGTTGGCTTTCTTATGTGTTGAGGATAACTACTACACTAACTTTTAGCTCAATACGTGTAAAAATGAATGATTTGTAGCTGATTAACTGTGGTGGTCCTCTTGAATCTGGTTAAAAACAAAACCTAATCAGTGTAGAAGATCCAACGATTATTTTCTGAGCTTCATTCAATTCAGTCTGAGACACTTTAGCTAACAGACTAAATACCAAATACACAGATGCAGACACAAGGCCAGACGTAATCGCCCAGTTCTCCTGGTGTCGGCTGATA
The DNA here is from genome assembly GCF_001266775.1 of Austrofundulus limnaeus. NCBI lineage: Eukaryota > Metazoa > Chordata > Actinopteri > Cyprinodontiformes > Rivulidae > Austrofundulus > Austrofundulus limnaeus. Next base: position 642,043 of record NW_013952498.1, on the reverse strand, counting down.
ATAAAACTTTGTTTGCTCTCATCCCATGTCATCGTCACCAGAAGATGCTCCGCTCACAGCAGAAAGTTTACCCTCAGCTTCAGTCACATTCCAGTGTCAACACAGTGTTTATATTCACAGAATGTGCAGCTGAGGGGACTGTAAGTGACATCCTMTATTTTAGTTACATATAAGATGACTGTGGCAAACCCTGACCAGCTGTTCTTTATGATACACTAGAGAATGGATCTGTGGGATGGACCCTTGGTGTTATTATAGTATCAGAGAGCTTTGACTCGAGTCTGCCTTCTGACGCCGTCAGCTCGCTCTGTGGGAAACTGTGAACATGAAGTGATAATTACAGGCCTCATCAGCTCCYCCTGAAAACAATAAGAGTTTTTTATTACACCCGTGGATTCAGGTGACACCTGTTTTACGTCATCGTCGAAAAGAAATCATTTAAGCCTCAAAGCCGGCTCAACAAACAGAAGGTTAAAACGCAGCAACATCACTCAAACTATAAAACAAATCAAAACAAARGACTTGATAAACTAGTTTTGTTGTCGGCCACATCCTGGCATTATGAGACTTAAAATTAACGTTACAAATTAAGAATCATCAGTATGTTTAAATTAATTCCTGTATAATAGTGGTAAAAACCACACACCTGTAAAACCACCTTTAGCAGCCAATAACTGGAAGTAATCTTCAGTTTGAGAGCATCAGTTGCCAACAACCTTTCAGGAAATCTTGACTCACTTTTCTCACTACATTGCTTCAACTCATTTTGGGTTTACAGGTACTTGTTTCAAAACGTCACTCTTAAGGTCTCACCACAGCATTTCAATTAGTCGGACGCCTGGATTCTGACTGAGGCAACCTGAGTATTTTCTTTTTAAATGTATTGTATTTTAAGTTGGACAGACTGACTCACGGATGACGTGAGGTTGACTCATTGCTTATAACGTTATTTTCTGTTTCAGCCACAATTACGCTCCGAGGCTTTCAATGTGCCGCCACCAATGACACAATGCTGCAGTGGTCAGGGATGATCCTCAAACAAAATGATCCTAAACAAAAAATGATTAAAAACACACACATTACTTAACTAGAAAGAAAGATCCACAGCAGGGTTTYGAAAGAAAAGTGTTGCTGTAAATGACAACGTTATGAAACATTTCCTTTTGTTCTTATTTGTCAAAATGTCAGATAGTTTTCCTTTTCCTTCCAGTTACTGCCTTGCTGGGAGGCCCACTTATGTCTTAGAGGTTTTCAGTCTGTTAATAATCTTTCTTTTAGGGATGGGCGATATGTTATTTTGTGCGATATACCGTGAAAGAAATTCACTGTGGTAATAATTTGTCATATCGCCATAAAAACAATAAAATCCTGCTGCATATACAGTAAATATGCTGGTCCTTTTGACCAAAAATCTAAAGGTGTAAAGCATATACAGATGTTCTTGCTAGCCTTATTTCTGCATTCTTGCACATTTATTTATTTATTTATTTATTTGCTGTTTACACCATTTAAATAAATATCAAATTTGTTCTCATGTTTCAGACTTGTTTGAGGGGTGTCAGTTTTGCAACACAGGTGTACTACTTGAACTTAATTAATGTAGTTTAGTGGCATCTAGTATTATTTTAGGGATCTCAAGGCAGAATGTAGTGACAGATTATGTTACCGTGATCAAACCTAGAAATTATTGTGATAAATTTTTTAGTCCGTATCGCCCATCCCTACTTTCTTTAACTCTAAAATGTTGAACTTTGAAAAGTTTGGAAATATTTTTGTAATGCTTCCCAAACTTTTGTGCAACAAAAGTCACTTATTTATAATACGTATATGTAGGGTTGGGTAAAGYAAATGATCAAGATTAATTGTGTCATTTAGCCGATAATGATTAATATGATGATTAATAGATGACAATATCTCTTGCACGTGGCTGACATTATGGCCTTGTTCTAACTTCTCTGGCTCTACTCGTACTCCGGTTTACGTTGGTGTTTCAAGTGATTAAATAAGTTTGTAGGGTTAAGTGTGCGCCTGATAGTGATAGTATGTCATACACAAAAATACCTCATCACATGGCACTAACTGCAGTAATTGCAAAACAGCAAATKTTAATTATTGACAGTTTTTCTTTATGATTGATTGCACACAACATGATTTTGCCCAACCCTYAATCAATGCTGAGGTTTTTCTTCTTTGATGTGCTGTTGTTCATATGTACTTGTAGTTACTTAAATATCAATCCTAGTAATATGCTAAATGTCCTGATGTAGGAAATTGAATCATGAAACATTACCTGAATGTTTAGACTTGGGTTTGTATTAAAAGTAAGTCAGAAAATATACAGTAAATACTGTATACATATATTTAAACTGCCATGTCCTGGATGACTAACATACCTGAGCATAAGTAAAACAAGAGATTAAATTTAGTGAAAACAGAAAATGAAAGAGATGTTTACACTTTCAGTTAGTATAGTCAAAGTAATATGACAGTATTGCCACACTGATTAGTATTAGGAATGTGCCATATGGCAAAAAAATCATATCACCATATACTTTATGATGGGTGGTGGTAACGATATATATCACGATATAAAAATTATGATAGAAAATAAATAAATCACATACTAATTGAGTGGAATGTATAAATA
>NW_013952498.1:623945-638981 GCF_001266775.1 Austrofundulus limnaeus | reverse complement strand
AAAAAAATCTAAATTTAAGGGAGATCTACCCGGTTAAACCAAATATATAAAAATCACACAATAACTTTAATGTAATATCTGCATCCATTGGATGTTGTTTGGATTTACCTGCTTCGTTTTAAGGTGGTAAAACAAATTGCTTGTATTTATTCCTTTCTACACACTTTGTAGATTACGTTTTCTGCACTCCATGTGTTTAATCTGTGCGCGCTCCGGCAGGGTGACAATCATCCCCTTTATGCTTTACAGMTTTTTTTTTTTTTTGAAAGACCGTCAGACTGTCACCCTTTCCCACAGCGCTTCCCCGCTGTAGACAGCATGGCGCTATGACTGCAGGAGAAATGAGGTCCATTAGACTCAGCGAGCTTTTGTGCGTCCCAATGGAGCTCGCACTGACTTTGCCTACACTGACTGTTAGTGTTGTAGTCAAGACCACCTAACCCGAGACCAAGTCAAGACCAAGACCACAGTGTCTCGAGACCGAGACAAGACCAAGACCAGATAAAAAAGTGCCCTAAATGATGGAGTATTCTGTACACATGTACAGTGAGGGAAAAAAGTATTTTGTTTCTCATAGTTGAGGTCTAACTATGATGTCAATCACAGGCCTCTCTCATCTTATTAAATGGGAGAACTTGAACAACTGGTGCAGACTAAATACTTTTCCCCCACTTTAGCTAATTTAATTTGTAGAGCTAATATTGACAAAATCTTTGTGTGAGGACAGAGGAAAGAATTTTGCTACAGAGGTAGATCGTTAATGTTAGTGACGATAAAAGTTTGACGTTGTCCCCCATCATCTCTGAAACTGAAGCACTGCTGAATGAACAAATTGCTGTACACTTTCTCCTGGTTGTTGTTGTTTTACAATGATATTATTTCTGAATAATGTAGCCAAATTTTTTACTTAAAATTTTGAAGACATCCTTTACCGCTCCCAGAGAACCACGGTTCACTTTCCGAGAGTGCTGCATGCAAGTGACGGGGTATGTGGATGGGTGACAGCCGGTAACAAAAATACATAAATAGCAATGAGTCAGGTTTGAATTTGAATCAGTAGCTACATTTTAAATCCAATGAAAGCAAGAATGTTAACTAATAAAATGGACAATAATCTGGCTATTTAGTGATATTTCCACAGTTGTAGTCTTGACTGGTCTTGAAATAAAATTCCGAGACAAGACCGAGTACAAATGCTGTCGAGTCCAAGACAAGACCAAGACCATCTAAAACTGGTCTTGAGACCGGTCTTAAGACCAAGACTGGTTTCAAGTACTACAACACTACTGACAGTCGCCTCGCTGTGTGACCGTGACATGTGCCGCGCTCCTCCCGCTGCAGGCAGTGTGGTCACTCGGTTGCTGACCGGACGACGCGCCGTCACGTAAATATGTAAACAGTTCGGCGTCCATTTTCACACACCCGAACCAGGTCCAGATGATTTATGTTTTGCAACTTTTTGCTCTTCCTTTGTGCTCTCAGCCACGCTGCTTCCCGCTTCCTCTGTTTTGACTCCAGCCGGTTACGTCATCAAAAAGAATCACTGTGGTTGTCCGGTAGACTACAGATCTCTATCATAGGACAAATTTATATAGTTTCTACTGTATATCGTTTATACAGTATTACACATTCCTACTTAGTATTTATACACATCAGAGCCCTCAGCTCAGACTAACAGGTACAAACCTCCATGCAGATCTGGTAGAGCACGAGGCAAGCCGTGTGATTAAAGAGACGGTTTCTCTTCCAGTTGAACTCCACAGTGTCCTCCTCGACTTCATGAAGCACTGAGTTAAAACACACACACATGCAGGAAAACAAAAAACAAACAACTGTAACATTTAAAACCATACATCATCAACTAATGTTTACGTGCGTGAAGGAACCTTACCTTTGATCTTGTAGAACGTCTCAGGAATGAAGGCCTGAATGGCTTTGAAGCGCTCCACCACGAAGCCCAGAGTGGGAAACTGACAGCTGCCGTAGGAGATGAGCTGATTGGCAAGGGATTCTGGGAAGATTTTCTGCAGACGAAGCGTCTGGAATCGAGTGAATGATGCTCCTGTAGAGGATGAATGCAGATGTGAGAGGATTATATTGACATTATCTGTGGTAGATTTTTGAATATACAAGTAAGTTACAGATTATTCTGAGCTGCTCAGTCATTCTGTAACACTGGAAAAACTTTAAAATGTTTTAAAACTTTACCGATTCGTAAATCCAGCTCCTGCCGGACATCAACAGCATCGCTGACGTTAGAATCAGGCTCTGCTAGCGTCTCGCAGGCTCTCCGAATCGAGTTGGGGGTGATCTCGGAAAACTTTGCTCGAAAGATTTGCAAATTGGGGTTCACTAAAAAACATACACAAAACTGCTTAGTAGACAAAGATATATGCAACTTGCTTTTCCTTAAAAACTCTGCAAACAGACTTTAGATGGACGTGCTTTCCTACAATACCTGTTCTGCAAACATCAATCACTTCAAAGCCTATGTTTTCTCCCTCCCTGTCACAGTCGGTCCAGATGATCAGGGCCTGACACTGACGCGCTTCCCTTTCCAGAGTCCTCTAAAGAAAACAAAATGAATAAAGAACTAAAATAAAAAAGATGCATTATTAAAGAACAGAATTCAGATGTCATACAATTGGAACATTCAAATTTCCAGACTATTGAGTGCACCTGAAAATAAGCCACACCCACTAAATAACAAGAATAATATGAGAATAAATGTACATATGTAGACCGCACTTGTCTATAAGCTGGAGGTGTCCACATTGTAACATAAGATAGTTATACAAAAAGATGATACACTCAGGGCCGCCTGCTGGATATTTATCGGAGGACCGACTCAAAACAAGCACACTGCAGCTGGCCCACATCAACACAGGCCACAAATATGCAAGGCACACAAAAATAGAAACGTGGCGCCACACACCTAATGTCACATGAGCACAACGTGTATAATGTACAAAAACAGCGCACCTGTCCCACGCAATGTCCAATGGGCACAATGTGACACACACACACACACACACACAGGTCTGGTTTGTATATCCCCGTGGGGACTGTGCATTGACTTCCATTCATTGTTTTGGAAATTTTGTATCCTAACCCTGACCATTAACGTTAAAGTTAACCTCACAGGTACCTGACCCTAAAACTAACCTCACAGGTACCTACCTGACCCTAAACTAACCTCACAGGTACCTGACCCTAAAACTAACCTAAACTGAATTCACAACTTGGTCCTAAATCCAACCCCCCACCCGTAATTTGCATTTGGACCCGTGGGGACCAATGCCCGGTCCCTACGATGCCGTTTTTTATTTTTGGGAAAATTGTACCCACGATGTAGGAAAAACAAGGCCACACAGACACACACAGGGGTATGTCCCTTATGTGCGGGACTGGCCTGTTTTTTTCACTCCTGTCCCAGCTTTCTGCAGTTTGAAACAATTGACTAAGCATTTGACTAAGATAGATTACAAAAAGTAAAAATAATTAAATAAATATTGACAAACGTTATTTATGGCTGCGATTTGCAACCACTAAATAATGCCTCATTTCTGTGTCTCTTTCTCCTTTGCAGAAGGAGGCGCAGAGAGAAAGGCATAAGATGCAACGTCAACTGTCAATTATACCGTGCCACTGCCACTGTATTAAAAAATAACATAAAACAAGGCAGCAAAAAGGATTTGATTTATGCAGAATGTAATGGAAACCATGTCAAAGAAACAAAAATGCTGCAAAACGTTGACTGGGAAATGGGTGCAGTGAAAACTGATTTTCATAAAGTCATTTCCTTTTTCTCCACAAAGGGAACACAACATGAAGCGACACTGTAAAAGTGATTCACACAAGAAACCTGCAGCTCAGAAAACTTCCTGTCACTCTATGGACGCATTTTGCTCAAACTCAAAGATGACTGGTAGACTGATCAGTAACCTGTGAGCTGCTGGCTGGGCTCCTACAGGAGCTGTAGGGATGAAGGCAAAAAAAGCTTTTTGTCCACAAGAGGATGATGACTTTTAAAGCTCGTCTTAAAACCCATCTATTTTATTTGGCTTTCAACACCAGCGGGATCTAGTTTTAAATTGTATGTTTTTGTTTTTAAACCATTTTTAATAACTTTTTTTATTATGTTGTGTTTTAATGTACAGCACTTTGTATCAGCTGTGGTTGTTTTAAAGTGCTTTATAAYTAAAGTTGGTATGGTATGGTATGACGCACAAAGAAGAAATTACAGGACGTTTTGACACAAAAGAACATTTCTTAATTTATTTTGTCCACAATTTTAGCAATAGTAAAGGAGAAAAACAATATAAAGTCAAATATGTATAATAAAGAACATCTCAAAGGAAAATCTCATGGTACACAGTGTTTTCAGTTGTACAGCTGCAGGCGCAATGCTCTGAATCGCATCGGCCACGTAATGTAAAGACTTATAAATTAGCCGCATTATTGTTTAAGCCCCAGTGTTCAAAACATGTGAAAAAAGTAGTGAATATAGTCTGGATATTAAGGTAATTATTTTTGTATAAAAAGCAAAAATATGTGTTTTGGTGCCTTTTTATGAATTCCTAGCAGGACGTGTCGTAGCCATACCTTTATTTGTATCATATTATCTGGACAATACTTCTCAACCTCTGCATCAAACAGCAACACAGGATTGCAACTGTGCCTTTGGTGACAAACAAAAAAACAAAAAACCAATTAAAACTATTAAACTGTTATAACTATAAACTCTTTCAATGTGATTGCACACACAAAAAAATGGCACATTTATTTACCATTTCTGGAATGGTGCCTTAAACTCCAAAGCAAGTAAATGTCCTGACACTGACGTCGTTGTTACCTTCACATTCTGATGGAAAGAAAAACGAGATAAAGATTGTAAAATAACAGAACGGCAGTAGTTAGGGTGCATATCTGCACAATTACACATTTTACTGTTTTTGCTTACCTGGCCAAAGAGATGATATTCAAACTCGTATATTTTATTAAACTTTGACAGTCCTTCTCTCTAAAACAAAAAGAGAAAACAGTGAGATTTGCATCAAACAAAGGATTATAAATGCTTTTGAGGAAGAGGTTACTCAATACCAATGACAACTGCACGTTTCTTTTTTTTTTTTTTTTCAGTTTTGTGGTTGGTGCTTTTGCTAAAAAAAAACAGGAACATGTTGCTACTTTTATTTGGATTCAGACTATGTCTAAGAGACAAAATGTCAACTATATTAATTTCAAGGCTTTAATTGTGAAAACATGTTTAATTTGATTGCTTTGAATGTCTATAACTATATTGTTATAATGTCCTAATCATACTAGGCACTGATGCGCACAAATGATTATTATTATGATTATGATGATCCCAAGTGAGTTTGGACACATTTAGAGAGTACTAGATTTCTGGTTAGCTATTTGATCATGGGCTGTTAGAGTAAGCAGAAACATTACTTATCAGTGATTTATAAGGAGTTGGAGACAGGACTCACCCTCCTCGCTCTGCCATTAGACATGATCTCAGAGATCCCTTTGGCTGCATCGTTCTTCTCAGCAACACACAGGACCCGCTTGATCTGAGCCCAGCTCCGGATCATGTCTGACCCCTGCTGCCGTGTTTCAGGGCACCGGACGCTCCGGGACCCCCAGAAGCACCTCTGCTGAAGCCGCGTTAGACCCGACCGAAGCGAGGATCTTCCGAGGAGGTGCAGTATCAGCATGCCTGGCCGCTCTCACCTGAAGCAGCCGCTGCTGCGGGCCACGCTGTTATTAGCGTGTTAGCTGACGAGGCTAACTAAATCATTGCTCTAAGAAAAGTTTTTCAAACAGTTTAAACCTGGACACTGGTTGAATAACTTCGCGGTCGATAAAATCGATAAACAAAACAAACTCCGACTACTTTTATACATTTAAAATTAACAAAACATGTTTCAACTACATTTTTGGAAAGTTGTGTAGTGTTTACAAAATCCCCGCCTGCTTGTCAAAAACTGCCGTAAAAAGGACGTAAAACTGTCGCAAAGGCTTGCGCTGGCAAACGCAAATAAAATTAGACAAAATAAACAACAAACGAATTAAAATTTTGTAATATTTACATATGTACTGTATTTATGTTACTGCATTTTATAAACATTAATAAATGAAATAAAAATTGTGATGRAACATTACTGCATGAATCAGAACTTACATCTTGTCCTTTAAAAATGCCCCGGGATCATTTATCTTTTTACACTTGTTGAGGAAATATAATGCTGATGTACGGGTAGTTCAGAAATTTGATAAAATATTATTTTAGTCAATGCTTTTTGTTTAAGAGAAACGTCTGGAAATCCTGCTATTTGATAACAGTTACACTGTTTTGTAATTATTTTACTTTCTGTTTTACCAATGAGTCGTTACGCATAATTTATTATTGTAGCATTTATTTTAATGTTTGCAATCATTATGTTTTATATATATAAACTCTATCTGGTGACATTTTATGGGTATAAAGAAATGTAGGTACTAAAGTTTAAAAGCCTGTCAGTAACTGGATATTATGATAATTAAGTGTTTTTTAATGTAAATCGTTGAATTAGCTATTTTTTAAAATTATGAATATATTTTTCAGAGTGGATTTCCTCCGGGTGGGCGGAGCTTAGGTCACCTGACCAGGCAGCGTCCAGCTGGGTAAACATGGCGCCTGTCTGGTTGTGAGCAGTCGGCGAAGCGTTTTCTGTCTTTAAACGATGTTTGTGCTTCAGACACCAGTTATGTTGACGGACTCGACGCTTGAAGACATGAGGAACAGGAGGTCGGACGTTCCTCTTCGGCGCGTTGTGACCGTCTGCTGTCTGCTCGGACGCTGTAATTATTAACTGTCGCTTCATTTTTCCCTCTAGGTTAACAAAGGCTGTGAGTTGTATTAATTATTTTGTCCAGTTATCTATTTCTTCCTCCCCTTTTTTCTGCACTGACATACCACTACAGGGTGACGGATTGTGTGTGCTCATTTGACCGCCTTACTGATTTATATATATATTTTTTGTGGACCAGTTCGTCTTAAATCAACACCTCCAGTACCAGTATGCCCAGTCTGACTAGACTTTATGTGTCTACCCCTCACTGTTACGATCCGACAGCTTTTCTATGACTAACAGTGCTGCTGCTGTTTCTCATGCCTCTCTCAGTTACAACATTATGATAGGCTCCCCGGATGTGGTAGCTTTCACCAAAGAGGATGAGTACGGGCAGACAAACCCAGAACCCTGGGATCTCCCAGAGGAGTTCTCCGTTCCCCTGCACCCCCTGGCCGACTCCAATCCTTGGGCCAAAACCTCCTGCGCCAAGTTCACCAAAGACTTCATCCTCATCTCTGAGTTCTCCGAGCAGGTGGGTCCCCAGCCTCTCCTCACCATCCCAAATGACCCTAAGATCTGCGGCACCTTTGACCTCAACTACTTCTCGCTGCGCATCATGTCGGTGGACTACCAAGCCTCCTTTGTGGGGCATCCGCCCGGCAGTGGCTATCCGAGGCTCAGTTTTGTGGAGGACTCCAGGGTTGTGCTGGGCGACTCCAAGGAGGGGGCGTTTGCTTACGTCCATCACTTCACTCTGTACGACCTGGAGGCCAGGGGCTTTGTGCGACCTTTCTGCATGGCGTACGTGGCGGCGGACGAGAAGAAAATCATGCTTCAGTTTCAGGAGCTTTCCCTTCGCTTCTCACAGGCCTCCGAGTGTCTGAAAGCTGGGAACAGGCGGGCCTTTGCTAAGGAACTCCAGAGGAAGCTCCAGGACCTTGAGTAAGAATTTTAATCAAACTCAATTGACCTACAACCCGGAAACCGCTTCATTTATAATACACAACCAACCACCTGTTTACAATCAGGTTAGAAGTCTGGTAAATCCAAAGTCACACAACAAATAGACTACCTTTATTGCTTCAATAACAGTTAAGAGGTAGCAGCACAGCACTGCTAATCAAATGTATTGATTAAACAATCACCAGCACTCTGTACTGCTTAAAAGAGCAGTTTTGCAGCTTTGGAAAGTTTAGGAATGTGTTTACACATTATTAAACAGGAAAAACATCAGCAATAGAGGAAGAGTTGTTGCTGCACATCAATCAGGGAAGACCTGCAGAATTTCTAAACTACAGCCTTTGATGTTCGTAATTTCGCAGACTGCATTACTTAGAGGTGTCAGAAGACTGGTTTGTCTTTCCAAGAGTGAGTGACTGAGAGTTTGACCTGAAGGTGTAGGGGAAGAAAATTATCTACCAACACATTTTCATTTTTTAGCTCACTTTCTGAGCTAATTTTACTAAATTAAAATTTAATTGTTATATGTATATATTAAATCCTAAATCTAATATAAAAATTAAATCTTACATGTTGCAGCTAAATGATAAATCAGACATTTAGGAAGTTCAAAATGGAACGCAGTCTTTGCAGTTTGTGTGCAGCTTTTATTATGAAATCATCATCCTGAGAAAAAAGCAACCAGTAACGCTGCTGAAGAATGCATTTACAATTTAAATTCAAAATGTGTTCATTGAAAACAAAATTAATGGTACTTGTGGTCCAGCCGTTTGAAGTGCAGCTCAGACACCGGCCGCTACAGCAAGTTTGAGGTCTTGTCTTAAAGTTTTAGCAGTGTTAGCACTTCCTTTTGTTGCAGGATGATGACATCACCACAAAAGCCAAGCACCAACAGCAAAGGCTGTGTTGAATTCTGAAATAATGAACTGTAAACTTCAGCATTTAGCAACAACATTTACATTTAACTTTTGCATTTAGATTTACACATTGAGATTTAGGATTTAACATTTAGTAAAAATTAGTAAAATGTAAAAGCTAAATAACAATAAAATGCAAGTGGAAAAATTTTAACTAGAATTTTACACAATGAAAATGTGTTGGTGACATTTTTAACATTTTAAACCTTTTATATGATTTTTTTCCACTTGGAGCCCCATATTCAAGTATTCTGTACAGCAAAAAAAAAAAAACAAACAGAAAAAATAGTGTAAATACTTGGAGAGAAAAGAACAAAAATTGTACTTTAACATAGAAAGTACCTTTGGTGAGGCAAGCAGAAGGTAAAGAGCTGAGTTCTGACCCATCTGTAGCTTATGCAAAAGACATAGTTTGAATTATTGTCATTTTGTAAGTGGGTTAGTCTTAATTTTTAACTCTCAAAATGACAAAAGAAACTTTCTCAAAGATTTTGCGGCCACACCTGTGAATGTCTGGTATTTTCTCTTGTTTTTGCATCAGACAGACAGAAGTCTGATTGTGTTACAACAGGTGCACAAAATAATGTCAGACAATAAATCACACTAAGCAGCTGAGTTTGACTGTTCAAAGCAAAAATAATACATAAAAGTTGGTTCCATTGAGCTGCCATAAAATGTCAGAGTTGTTCTAAATGAAGCACATTTTACTTTAATTTAATCTCGTAGTGAACACAGCAGTTTGGTTTCTTCATAACAAACCCTTTGATTCTCCCGACAGGGAGCGCTCTGACCTCTGATTACAGGAGGTAAGGTACTGATTTCTCAAAAGTTCTTCCTACCTAAAAAAAAAAAACAAAATAGAAAATTACGTTTAAACAATAACAAAAATGTAATGGTAATGGTCGACTAAGCAAGGTTTGTTTGGATAATTTATCACCAGAAAAAAATTAAGCAAAGCTGTATTCGGAAAAAAATAAGTTTTTAGGAGAACAAACCTTAAATATGTATCCTAGGATAATGTGTTTTTCTACAAATTTTTATGGTAAATTTAGTGGTTTTCAAAATACTGTTGCATTAGTCAAAACAAAATGTGACAAGAAATGGAAATCAATCAAACATAGTTATCTAAAACCTTGTAGCTTTTAAAAACAGAAGTAACCATCTCTGGTGGTGTTTTTTTTAACTGATGCTCCTGTTTTCTCTTGAAAACCTTTTGCCCTGACCCTGTGCACCCCTTCGCTTCTTTTTGCTCTGCAGGTACACCCATTCTGTGCTGCAGCGAGAGGAGGGCCTACAGAGGGAGGCGGGGCCTCAGTGCATTTACTCCGCCCACGCCGTAGAGAAGGCCAATGAGCTTGCCAATGTAGAAAAGTGTATTTATGAACACAGAGACCTGCTGAAGCAGATCTGCTCCTACCACCGCCGTCCACGCCGGGATCCTCAGGCCGTCACCTGCCAGAAGTGTATGACCGAGTGTTTAAACGAGTGTGAGATGCTGTTGGCCAAATACGCCAAGCTTGCCGAACCTGTTTGTTACATTGAAAGGGTATTAAAAGGAGTAGACACAGAGCAGAGTCCATTAGATGAGGACGAGGATGACGGTGTCAAACGCAGGCCGTCCTACACGCCACAGCTGATCAAAGCCAAGTCTGCCAAGTGTTTTGACAAGCGCCTGAAGAACCTCCGAGAGCTGTGTGAGGAGACCTTCTACGAAGCTGCGGTGGAGCTCCTGAAAGAGACGGAGAGCAGTTTCCGGGGGGATTTGTGTTTCCTGTACACCCGCTGCCTGGACAAGGCGCTGCGCAGGAAAACAAAAGTTGTCAACTTCCTGTTTGAAGAGGAGCTGAATGAGAACACTGCGGATGAAGCAGGAACACTAAGACCATTCTGTGCTGTGAATCATTCCATAGACAACCATGTGCACTTAAATCCACCTTATATTGTTCTTGGACCAGAGGCTCTCGATCTTGGCCCGTCAAGATCTCTACATCCACTCGACTCTGAGTCCGGGACCAGCGCTGCTCAGGGGACTGAGCTTGGACTTAGGGAGACATCTGGACATTTGGAATCCTCCCCCTCAGATCAGACTCTGGAGACTCAGGAGAGCTCAGAGGAGACCAAAGGAAGCTTCAGCAGCGATAAGAGCGGCACTGATCAAGCAGAGAAGCAGGAGAGTCTGGCCAGTTTGATCTCAGAAGGACCTGACCCTTATTCTGATCTGACCCCTGAGCCTGACCAGAACACTGATTTGGGGAAGGAAAGCAGCAGTGAGGAAGTTGAGACCACTGCAGGGGAGGATATGAGTGATGGACTGAACCAGACCCCCGTGTCATTGCTGGAGGTGCTGTCTGAGCTGGACGAGCATGACGCAGTAAGCGAGTCCAAGTTGCCGGTTCCAATAGACACGGCATGCTGCATCGCCCAGGAACGTTTCCTTTATGAGGCGCCTGCCTCTAATGTCGTGTCTTGCCTGCAACAAAACTCTTATCCAAAGCCCTCTCAAATCCTGGTGGTCAACCAGGAACCCCAGGCTCTTCTTCCAGTCCAAGATGAATACACTGTGGGTTCCCCGTGCTCTGAAAGTCCTGCAGCTGGCCTGGAGCTTCCTGTGGGTCTTGGAGATGCGATTTCTCATTCCTCAGTGGAGGAGGGCTTGGACTGCACCTTGAGTGCTTCCACGGGGTCCGACAGGGCTGCCTCGCKACTTAATTACGGGGGGTCGGTGACCTTTCGTCAGAGGAAAAAGGCTGCTCAAAGTGCTTTGAAGTTTCTGCGTCAGTATCCCTTTGCCTTGCAGGTGATGTGGTGTCTGCTGAGTGGCAGAACCCTGGTGGTGCACGGGTCCGATGAGGGTAAAGTCCGCCGGCTGGTTGCTGCTCTGGCTCTCTTCCTGCCCGGTCCCGGGAAGTGTGGAGAGAGGATTCAGGCCTGGCTGACTTGTCCCTTTAGCCTCACCGACTTACAAAGGTGGAAACTCATTGGATTGCAAAGGTAAGATGAAGTTTAGAAAGTATTTTACATATTGTGTAACTCTTTTTCAAACTATGGCAGGGTGATATGACTGAAAAATGTGTCACGGTTTAAGAGTTTCATATCAATTGATATCTATAATCACTGATTAATTTTTGGTATTACCTTTTTGAAATAAGGACCAGGAGAAAAAAATACTGATTAATACTGTCAAACTGGTGATGTGACCTTTCCTCTTTTATCCACAATTTCCTCTCAAGCTGTTGTCCCATTGTCTCCTTTCACTCCACGTCGTTCTTTGTTTATTTTGAAGCAGTGATGAGGCACGGTGATGAAACATGAAACTACTGTGCAAGTTAGTCAACAGGTTGTTGCTAACTTACTTATCGAACATATTTTCTTTTTCTTTCTTTTTGTGAATTATTATCAGAATTAGAACCAGCTTTATTGGCCAAGTATGTTAACACACACAAGGAATTTGTTTCTGGCAGATGATGTCTCTCCAATACACATACATACAATATACACAGTGATGGAAGCACAATAGCATAAGACATTATTGGACCTTAACCCAACATACAGGCAGTGGAGAAAGTACTCAAACGCTGTACTTAAGGTAAAAGTACAGATAAACAGACAAATATGTACCTCACTAACATTTTTACTTGAGTAAAGTAAGTAAATAGTTGGTTTTAAAAGTACTTAAAGTATTAAAAGTAAAAGTACTTGCGTAATGTATTCCCTAATGGTCTACACATCATGAAGTGAGCCTACTGTATGTCTATTTTGAATACATCAATGGTGTGCCATTTTAGTGAACAATGCTGCAGATATTGCATGTTTTTGTGTTTACCCTCTGTGACACAGCTCACATTTGGACTTCTGTGCATCATCGGACACTGACAACAGCTACAGAAGCTGTCCTCTATCAAATCTAGTTTTTCGAACCGGTTTACTTGAATAAGTCTTTTAAATAAAGCCATGAGTGGCACATTCCCTCTGGCTGACTCTGTGGTGGAATCCCTTTTGGGTGTGCGAGTGTCGCCACTGATTCTCCAGCAGGTGATGCAGAATCGCCCCACTCTTCTTGAAAGAGGGTCTAATGAAATTTTACTGCTTTGTTCAGTGGACCAGTTATAGCAATTCCCCTCCCACCATTGATTACTTTCAAACTAAACAAACAAATGGAAAATCATGATGTGACGTGACGTGAATGTAACTTGTACACATTACAGAAATGTAGTGGAGTAAAAAGTACAGATACTTAATGTAAAATGTAGTGAAGTAAAAGTTGAAAGTACCCATGATTAAATCTACTAAAGTAAAGTACAGATACATGAAAAATGTACTAAAGTACAGAAGCAAAGTTCTTGTACTTTGTTACATCCCACCACTGCATACAGGAGCAGCTTGTAGCAGATAAAGAATTCAAAATGCTGATTATTTAGTTACATGTCGCTCATTGAAAGACAGGTTTTAGAAAAGGTTAATTTTAATGTACTGTATTTTGTCACACCTTTCTCTGTCATTACTCTGACTCTGTCCTCGATGACTCATTCAGCACATCTGTCTCCATCAGTTTCTGTTMCTGCTCACTTTGCTCTCTCTTTTCCTCAAATCAACTTTAAATTTAGACGTATCGAACATACTTACAGTATTTTTATAAGAGTATGACTTATAAGAGGATTAACTTGGTTTGGTTTTAACAGTTTTGTCCATTTAGATCTTTATTCAGATATGCTTCAAACAGGTAAATCTAAACGCAGCACAAAAAGTAAGTACATTTGTGTTTGGTTGATTACTTCTTTCTTTGTTCTTGACAATAAGTCTTATAGTGGGCACCTGATTGGGAGCTAACAGCAACAGCAAAATAAGCTGTTTGGAAGAGAAGATTTTCATGTGCACAACCCATCTACTCAGCCCTACTGCTCATCCCACAAATGCATGTTCCTTACAAATGTGGCACCGTTTAGAAGGAAAATTAACAGACTTCACAGTGATTTATAAAAACCATTGTTGCAACAAAGAAATCGTCTACCAAACACACATTAACTTACTTTTTTGTGTTAGTCGGAGTGTGTCGTAAGCAAAGATTTATGGCTCCTGCACAGATGTTTATTTTCATGTTCTGTATTTTTGTATCTTGAGGCATTTATTATAAATCCGCACTGTCAAATAAGATATGATAGTTTTGAGTATTTATGTGAAAACTTTGTTGCAGCATTTTTTTTTCT
The DNA here is from genome assembly GCF_001266775.1 of Austrofundulus limnaeus. Classification (NCBI taxonomy): domain Eukaryota; kingdom Metazoa; phylum Chordata; class Actinopteri; order Cyprinodontiformes; family Rivulidae; genus Austrofundulus; species Austrofundulus limnaeus. Next base: position 625,058 of record NW_013952498.1, on the reverse strand, counting down.
GCTCATCTTCTAACAATTCTTGCAAACGTCTTGCTCAAAAATTCACGTTTTCCAAAAGTTGTCTTTATTTTTTAACTTTGCCTGCATTCTGAATTTATAATTCTGCATGTAATTGTTTTTGTCTCCTCCTCAGAGTGGCGTCTCCTGTGGGCTCCAGCATCTTTTACTCCCTGTCACGCTACAGCCGCTACATCTCCATCCTGGACGTCGACGCGAAGAGCCTGCGCTGCCCGCCGTACCGCGGACTGCTGCTCGCCAACGTGGCCGACCACCGCACCTTCATCCGCCGCGGCTCCACCTACCTCCTCCACATTCAGAGCACGCTGTGTCACCTCGCGGCCAGGGCCTTCCTGTTCACCTTCACCCACCACCTCCACCTGCCGGTCAGCCCCACCGTGGGGTTCGGGGTGGTGGAGGCCAGGCGCCGCTCCTTCCTGCAGGAGCAGCTGGGGCTGGATGAGGAGGACAGCCAGATCCTGCTGTACCTCAGCCGGCTCATCACTCAGCAGTACCTACAGGCTGCCGACAGCGCCAGCTTTAGTTTTAACTACACCAGCAGCGTTTATTACAAAATCTAATCTTAGGGGGTGGATTATTTCCCACATTATAGCAGAAACTTTGGTTTTTATCTGCCTAAAATGACCCTACTGCAGTCAGACTCGCTGCACTGATTGCTATTTTAACCGTGTTTAGACTCTGTTTGCTGCGTTGTTCTCTGTTCATCTGGTTGTTTGTTCAAAGCATCTCTGAGACGTTTGTGTTCGAGCCTCTGCAGATGAAGATCGGCTRGGCTTGTTCTTATGGTTTTTTTTTACTTCTGTGAAAATGGAGAGAGAAAAACCCTGTCGTTATCAAAGCTCAGTCATTTCTCTCCTCAACACACATGGACAGAGAAGTGCAGCATCACGGCCATCTGTCTGCGCCGCTTTGACTTCAGCCGACTTCCTAACAGGTTCAGCCTCGGCTACGTGTCAACACCTCYCAGTTCGTCAGCGTCGTCCATCTTTTCCAAGTTTGTCCAACACACGTGTGCTGTCATCTGCTGCACGCAAGAACAGACATCTATCCACGAAACGCCACTAATGCAGCTGGTTTTATGACAAAGAAACTAAC
>NW_013952498.1:619764-623857 GCF_001266775.1 Austrofundulus limnaeus | reverse complement strand
CCCCACACACACACACACACACAGTTGGAAGCACTTTTAGTTTGAGCCCACATTCCTGCAGAAACAATTGAATGTCCTTTTTGTTCCCAACAGTAAAGCATTCTCGAGCCATTAAGGACACATTCTCTCAGGCGGATTTTGAGTTGTGCTGCATGAGAAGCGCGTGAATCAGATCCCGACGTCCGCAGAAAACGATCAAATTCCCGTCAACCGCCGATGGGCACTTTCCACTGTTGTCAGGAGGATTTTAAAAAAAGCTATTTATTCTAAATGTATTGAATTACACTGTTGTCTTAAAAGTTGTGTGAGTGTTGTGGTGTCAGCATGAAGCAGTCTTGTGCCAGAGTGATCACTGTGTTGGTAAGATTTAAGTCCAGTCATGTGAAGATGCTGAGACAGTTGTTTTATTTTTTAAAGCTTATTGTTAAAATATTTTCATTTCAGATTATAGAGTTTAGTTTTTTTTAGTGCAATTCTGATTGAGTATGTACTAAATATAAACAAACCAAGGGAACTTGAGTTTATGACTGACCAACTCTCTAGATTTAATCTTATACAGTAGTTTCCAGAAAAATGAAGGAAATACAGCTAGATTAAGATTATTTTGATTAAGATGGTTTAATAAACTTATCTGCACATATTTACTCAACAGATCTGTGCATAAACGCCTACCAATTTGTCAGAATTGTCTGAAGTCTTCCATTGAGGTCACTTCGGCGGTTTTTTTAGGTAAAGAAGGACGTGGTAGTTGGCAGCCACTCACATTAACCATGCATATGAGGAAGCAAAGTGTGGATTTTGTTTCTTTATGAARTTTGTTTGAGTGGTCTTCATGATATTGCAGTGATTACCTTTAAGACKACAAAGAAGAACTTGTCCAGAGGACCTACTCGACTTTTTTTTAGATATGCCTTTAAYACAGTTGCCTAATTTTCATTTAACCCTGTGCTTTAAGCAGTTTGACTCTGAACCTTTTTTCTCCTGGAACATAATGTGTTTCAGCCATCAGTTGTTTGAAGTTTAGACAAAATGACTGAGGCACACAGAGGTGATTACACGATTGCCTGTCATGGCAGTAGGCATCGGTGCGAGATATCTATGTATATATATCTATATATATATAGATATTTATATATGCGAATACCTCCTTTRTGGAGTTTTGATAATGTTACATACGCAACGAATCGTATAACACTGGATTAAGTTCCCTTTTAAATGGAGCCACATTTGTAAGGAACAAGCATTTGTGGGATGAGCAGTAGAGCTGAGTATGTGMGTTGCACACATTAAAGATTTGCCAAATCTTCTCTGCCAAACAGTTTATTTTGTTATTATTGACACTTGTTTTGAGCTTCTGGTGCCTCCAGGTGCTGCCAATCAGCTGCCCGCTATAAGATTTATTACCAAGAAGCATTGTTACAGTAAAAATATAATCTACCAAACACAAATTACCTTACTTTTTGTGCTAAGTTTATTTTATAATCATCACAGCGACACAAACTTCTGCATTTTGTTGTACTTAAAGTAGCAGGGAGAGGACCAGGTCCTCCAGTCTGGAAAAGACAAAGACGTTTTGCAGCAAATTAAGTTTTGTTTAAATTAATTATGCACCAACGGATCAAACTTAAGGTCRGTGATTCAGATTCCACCTTTTTTTAAGTTTGATATCAGATGTTATAGAACCGACCTGTTGAACTGTACAACCAGAGGCAGCTGCCTCGTTTTTTTTTAACCCAAGTTTTTATTGGATTGTTGTTGAGAGTGTTGTGGAGTCTCAAACAGTAAATATTTAGTTTTTCCCCCACCACCCCCCTGAAGGTTCGGGGTAGTTTCAAAATGACTACCTCCCTACCTGGGCTGTTTTTTGAGGTAAATTTCCACCTGAGTAAAGTTTTGGCCTTGGTTCCTRTGCTAGAAACACAGCCTAAGTTCATCTTTTATGGAATTAGAAAGAAAGAAACTTTTATTCTCAGCACACTCAGAGTTGACTGAACATGCAGAGAATCTTAAAGAWTAAAGTTCTCGCCTCTCGTTTAGTGAAACAACAAAGAAACTTCTTTTAAATTGTCCTTTTGTGCTTCGTTTCTGTAGGATGTTGTCAGCCGATGGGAGTTTTATTGTGAAAGGTCAAACCGATTGAGTTCATGGCTGCAGTCCTTCACGTCACAAACCGAGCTTTTAACCACCCTGTGAATATTGTTACAGCATGTGATGTCTTTTATTTGAAGTGTTAAGTTTGCTTTTATTCTACTTTTAGCTGTTGTCATTGCTAATGCAATTTAAAAGAAGCTGAATGTAATCTGAAAAAGCCATGCTGCTGTGTGCTTCACATGTCACTCAGTGTCCTTATGTTGCCATATTCTGTTTGTTTTGTATCTCATATTTGGGGCTGTGCGGGATGGCATCAGTGCCAGTAATCTGAATAAAGCACGATGTGAATGTCCTTCCTGTCGTCTTGTTGGAAGTTCATTTAGGCAAACTTCTGGGAAAACAAAAAACAGCAGCTCCTTTTCGTCTGGTGTGACTCGCCTCAGTGCTGACGGATGTGTGAACGTCTGAGGTGTCATGAATAATAAATGCTCATCTGTGAACACATCTAYTTGCCCTGCTGGAGCAGCGGGGAGGAATGTTTGCTGGGAAAACAAGTGTGCAGCAATATGACGGSGCTTCAGAACGTCCTGCAGAGAGCAGAGTGTGTGATGTAAACAAGTGGGCATCGAGACTCGGGTCAAAAACTGAGCATGATGGTCCAGCTGCAGGAAATYCTTCTTTATACATCCTTGTTGATTTAGATCCACACAGAGAATTGATGCTTTTCATCATGGCTGCTCTGCAGGGAGACGATCACTTTGCAATAAGATTGGGAGCATCAGTCTTTGTTACAGAAACTGTTTAGTGGAAGAAACATTTGATGGAAGTTGTTGAACAGGATTGTTGTTTTTTTACATTTAAGCAAAAATATTTCCACATTTATTTCAGTGCTGAAACTGAAGTTTCAACCATCTAGTTGTTGATTTAAAGTAGAGCCACTGTCCTGCATGTCTTACTTGTTTTTCTGTTCCAACACACCTGATTCGGTGACTGAATCACTTCTTCATGTTCCACAGAAACATGCTAATCACACATTCATTCATATCAGGTTGGAGCAGAGAAACCTCTAAAGCATGCATGATAATGGCCCTCCAGGACGGGACACCCCTGATTTAAGGAAGACGTCCTTCATTATTCATCCACTTAATGCAACACATGATGATATCACCAGCTGGTGTTCTGAGGTTTGAACCTCACAGCTTTTGTCTCGTCTGACCAGAAAACCTTTCTCCACAAGGCATCGATCTGTYTGGACAGGTGAAGTAAGCCTAGTTTCACTGTGGACAGGGACACTGGAGTTTACTGTAGACAAGAGCATCCTAAACTATTTAATTTCCTTCATGGAGTCCTTTGGATTTTCTTTTTTGCTCTGGCTATTCTGAGTGCTGTCAAACTTTGGTGACGGGGAACAAAAACGTTGCTGATCAGCGACAGTTTGCATCAAGTTCTATCTTGTTTTTCTTTGTTTTGCCAGCTGCAGTCAATCATGATCTCCAATGAGATCTTCAGCACCACTTATTTAAAAACTTAAGTGAATGTAAAACTATATTACTGCTTAGATTTCTATTTTTAATACTATGTGGATTAGAAAGAGATCCACAATAAATTCAAACTTCTGCACATTACTTTTAAAAATCACTGAAGTTATGTACTCATTCCAACCTGCATGAATGGTTAGAAAATAAAATACCATTAAAAGTCCAAAATGAATGACATTTCTGCCCATAGTGAGTCAAAGTAAAGAGAATAAAACAAAGTCAACAAGAGGGACTGAAAAATGTATAAAAAACAGAAAAACATGTTTAAAAAAGATTAGCAGTTAAAGAATTGCACAATTATTCAGCAAGGCATTTTTTCACATGGAACTACTTCAGTTTATTGGCTCTAAATTCCAATGTTATGTAATAAATATGTTTATAATAAATATATACACTCACCGGCCACTTTATTAGGTACACCACGCTAGTAACGGGTTGGACCCCCTTTTGCCTTCAGAACTGCC
>NW_013952498.1:605206-619201 GCF_001266775.1 Austrofundulus limnaeus | reverse complement strand
TGAGTTGCCGCCATGTGATTGGCTGATTAGAAATTAAGTGTTAACGAGCAGTTGGACAGGTGTACCTAATAAAGTGGCCGGTGAGTGTATTTATAGATGATGGATAGATAAAATATGTGGACGTTAACAATACTGAAAGAAATTGGAAGTTAGATGTTTTTAAATCTCTGCCAACAGAATCTAAAATATTTAGGAAATGCCTTAAAAAAATTTACATTAGTCATTTTCTAATGAAAGACACGTAATTTTACATATTTGTTTCTCATAAAGAATTGAGAATCTTTGCACAGATTATAAAAAGCTGTGCAGCTGTTTGCAAATAAACATTTGATAGTTTTTTTCAGCTTCGACAAGTTTTGATCTCTTTATAACCACTCATGTTCCATGATGTTAAAAATCTGTATGTTGCATCAATTTTTATATCTTTATGATAGCTTGCCTCAATTTTTTAACATATTTTTTCAGAGCTGAATGTGCGAAGAACCATTTCTTATTCTGTCATAAAACTAAACTTGAGATTAGGTTTTACTTGACAAAACCCACAGGATGATACATGCATGTGAAATGCTTTTATTTAAAATCATACTATGGTCAGGTTAGCGGCATTTAAATTTCAAGCGAAAACATACATAAATCAGAACTGACCTTGACGGTGGGAATAACAAGCTGGAATGACAGATCTGACTCAGAAATAACATTTTTTCCTGCTTTAAACTCTAAATGTTAAAGAAAATTTAACCCTAAAACAGAATGGCCCCGTTATTTTACTATTCATTGTTCTAACGTCTTTAAATATAACAAAAAAAATGTTGATCCTTTGAGTACAGCTGAGGGTGATTGAGTATTTCTGATGCAGATGAATGAAATAAAAACAAATTCTTCAGGGTTATTAAAGGCTTAATGAGTCCTGATGTTCAATGAAATACAAAAAACAATAAAACAATGAGTCCAAAAACTGCAGCTCAGCCAGAACATCCTCTGCACCCACAGTGAGTGCACTCAATGATCCTTCCCTGTGGAGGACAGAAGATTTTATTACAACTTCAAACTAATTTTAATAGTATAGATTTAAACTGAAATAAGTTTTACCCTTTAAGTGAAAATTTATGAAGTTCAAGCAAACTTACAACTTCCAACTTGCTTTTAGGAACTCTGCAAATGCAGTTTGTTCCAAAGTTGGTGTCTCGTGTTTGAATGCATCGCAGGCAGCACAGGTTCTCGTAGCCCTGCTTCTTCCACTTGGCAATCAGGTTCTTGTCTGCGTAGCCTTCCTTTATACAGTACTCATACAGTTCTGCCAAGGGAAAAGTAATGACAATAAATAACCACAACTCAAAGTACAGGTTCAGTTTTAGCCATGTGGCTATTTGCCTCAACAAAAAWGTAAAATATGAAAATATTTGATTAAATTTAATGAATTAAATATGAAAAAAAAAATGAAATAAAATTTGTGATAACAGCTGGAAATGTTCCAAACTATGTGCATCTCTATGAAGAAATGTCAAGGCATGGCTTTTATTTGCTGAATTTATGTAGAGTTATGCTTCATTTATCAAAATTAAATGCTATTTATATTTACAAGGATTTACGTTTTCAAATTTAAACAACATTTCRAAGATTTAGAGTAAAACCTAAAGTTTAAGTGAGATGAGACAGACAAATGAAACAAGCATAAAAGAAAAAGACGTGGTTCCATCTACCTCTGCTTATGGCTTTTCGTTTGTAGAAGAGGTCAAAGATGTATCGYCTGCGCTGATGATGGAGCCTAAAAATGGGCCAGAGGGACTCCACCTTTCGCTTTCCCTCATGAGGATCTGTTTCGGCTGAGGAACAAACAAAAAATGAATAAAATAAAATAAATAAAAATTWAAAGAACATTATAAAAATAACTGGAAAACGTTGGGATGTAAAGAAAAACAGATATTGCACAAAGCAGTGGTACAGAGAAGATGTGGATCCAGTAAAAACGAGARGTCATCAATACTAGGATGCTGACATGTTTACCTTAATTTGGTTAAAATGAGAGTGTTCTTCTCTGAATAATCATCTTATGACTATCTTCATTTTAAACACAGTGAATGAGTATATCATTGTTCACTGTTTTAGATTCGGTTCAACATAAAAAGACTGCTGGTATTTGATAACCCAACACACGCAGATAACAAGTATTCACCATTTACATAAGACTGAACTTAGRTTTAAAACCTTCAAACCCTCAAGAGCTGTGTTTCACTGCGACCAGTCAAGTGTTGGTTTGATTATAGAAAAAAAAAATACGGACGAGTTGAAACCTTCACGGCGTACAGACATTATTCGATTAAAAACAAACCAACCTTCTCTCATTTTCTGATCCAACTCGTCCAAAGTGGGTTCAATTAGTTCCCAACCGTCAGGAGGCGGCTTTCGGCTCCTCTTAACTTTCGGCATTTTGCTTGTTTTGTACAAAATTCAACAAAGATTTCTGGTGGTATTTTTGATGCTACCAGTCCCAACGGAACCCCAGTCCGGCGAATGAATTTTACGTCATCATGTAGGGGCCTAAATCGTTATTTAATAACGTCACCGAGTAAAAATAGCACTTTTAATGCGTGTTTATAACATTTAAATTATATATTCAATTGGCCCAACGTATGTAATTATACAAAAACGTGTTTGGGCTGAAATAGTTATATTTTTTCAAAGAGATGAATGCTTTTCAATCGTTTTTGGCATGTTGCATCACTTTAGCGCATTTGTAAATTGCCTCAAAATAAAGCAATTTCGTTTTATTTATTTTATTATAATGAGCGCTAGAGATCATTTAATTGGCAGATATTTTAAACTTATTTTTTATTTGGTTTATATCCACAAAAAATAGCCCTAAAACTATCAGAAATGTCTCGACCAAAACATTTGTCGTCAGGCAAAATCTTTGAACCACTAAATGTAGCCGCAGCTTGTCGCGTCTGTTTAGCCAGCTGTCAGTTTCTGCTGGTGCCTTAAGGTTTATGTTTCCCCCAATTATTTACCCATTTTAAGAACTTCTTATAAAGGTTTCCTCCGCTAAAATGCCAAAAGGAGGTAAGTTTAACCGCAAAACTTCAGATAATTACGTTAAAACTCGTTTTGTGTCTTTTGGCCAGTCATCAATAACAGAACAGCCTGGCTCGTTTTCATCACACCGGTCCGGTCATTAAGTTACTACGCTTCGCTTGTGTTGAAAACAACAAACCACCGCTGACAGCGGCGTTTTACAGAACTAAACGGTGTCGTCTGGTAGCCTTCTGTTCGCTGTCCACCACCTGTGCTGTGCAAAGTGTGTTCAGATGKGCCCGTGTGATGTCATGCCTCATCTTGTTTCAGGGAGAAAAGGTGGCCACAAGGGTCGCGTGCGCACGTACACCAGTCCAGAGGAGATAGACGCTCAGATGAAGGAGGAAAAAGAAAGGAAAAAGGTTYGTGAGGGGCTGGATACTAAGTGTCTTTTATTAGGATTCACACAAATGTAGCCAACACTTGTCATAAAACAATGAATGAGGAGTTTTTCTCAGAGTAATTTGTTACAGAATTCTTTAGAAAGACAGGAGATCTACTGTAAGATGAGTAAAGCATCATTCACGTGTATGAATTGAATGTTGAATACAACAAATTAAATCAACTGCTCTGCCCTTGGCATTCTTTCCTATGTATTTGATTCCAAACTCATAAACATCAGCTGTCTGTGTTGTTTTTGTCTGAAAGCATGAACAAGAAGGAGGAGAGGACGAAGGAGCAGCTCAGAAAGACGTGGCAGAAGAGAAACTACCGGGATCCGACTCAGATGACAGTGATGATGAAGATTCTCAGGTATCAGTGCACTGGTTTCACCTACCATCAATTAATAGTTTTGTGTTTGCTGTGCCCATGGTAATAATACAGTAATTCTTCTCAAAATTATGTTTGCAGAGGAAGAGAGCAGGCGTGGAGGGCTTGATAGAAATTGAGAACCCTAARAGAGTGGCTCAGAAGTCCAAGAAGGTGACGCAGATTGAACTGGAAGAGCCCCGGCAGTTATCAAGGAGAGAGAGGTGTGTGTTTCCAGTCTCTCCTGTTATAGTGGTTTAGTTTATTTACACAACATTCATTTAAGAAAAAAAAACATAAGGAAAAAAACTGAACCATTTTCAAGTGTCTGGCATAAACTTTTTGTGATAAATACAAATGCGTTGTTGGAAAGATAACATTCATAACATATTGCAAATAAATTCACACCACTGAGAAGAACCGCTGTTGATCAGTAACAGGAAGTGACGACAAAGAGGAACGCCTGCATGTAAACAGAGTAGTTCTACAGTGGCTAATAGCAGAAGAATCTGATGTTTCTTCCGATTATTTTGAGTCATTAGAGAGATATGAAGAAGAGTTAGTTCATATAAACAAAGACCAGGAAGTCCCTCCTTTCAAAGAATTACATTTGTCGTCACTTCCTGTTTCATCTCAAAACAARGTTATGCCAGTTATGTGACAAAATGMGTAAAATTTTGAGTGTTATGCGAAACGTAATGAATATTTTGATGTTTTCATTCACTATATTGTATTTTTAGAAAACGCATGAGTTGGAGCAGAATAAAATCTGATAAAAACTTAAAGACTCAAGTTGTTGTTTGTAAAAGCACACCACTGGGATTATTGTTAGCATGAAGCTCCAGAACAGAAAGTTTAACATTGACTCAGTTATTAAAATGTTATAATTTAGGATTTATAATCCCATTCAAGATGCTTTTTTTCATGACCTATTTTCCTGAACAGAGAAGAGATTGAGAAGCAGAAAGCGAAGGAACGCTACATGAAGATGCACTTGGCGGGGAAGACGGACCAGGCCAAAGCCGACCTCGCTCGCCTCGCTATTATCAGGAAACAGAGAGAGGAGGCAGCAAAAAAGAAAGAAGAGGAGAAAAAAGGTGGGGAGYTTTGGGTACTAGCTCATTGCACGCACGCATCCTCGTCAGCGGTGGAGGTGTTTATAGGCTACTTGGCTCTTACTTTGTAGATTTATAAAAGGACACGTAGCAGTATGATATTTCTCCACATTATTCTAATTATTTGAATTCCTGTTTTCGTGGGTTTTATGAGCTGGAAGCCCAAATTATGTAAAAATAAACAAATAAGTACTTGAAATTGTTTAAACTGTGGGCCCTGAATCTATAACTTATGAAAGTTTTAACTTTTTGAATTGAATTGTGGAAATTAAACATGATATTCAATTTTTTCGGAAAGCTCTGTATAAAAATACATAAATACAACTGGTCCTTTATTCTGAAACTGTAGTCATAGGGAAGCTTTGTCAGTTCAACATGTTTGGAGTAGTGTGGTGTTCTAAGCTTTATAGACTTTTTATGAAGATTTATAAAGCTTAGAACTCAGAATAGAAGTCCAGTTTTTGTTTTTTAACTTTTTTTATCATGACGATGACTGAGAATCTTCACCAACATTATAAATATAAAATTTGGCAACAGTGGCAGCAGTTGGCAGAGCTGTTGTTTTTCAGCAAAATGGTTGCTGGATCAAATCCCAACCTGGGACTTTTCTGGGTGGTGTTGACATGTTCTCCCTCTGCATGAATATTTCCAAGGTACTCCAGTTTCCTCTCACAGACCAAAGATATGCCTTTAGCTTCACGGGTACACACTGTAGGTCTCAAACAAATTCTTGCTTTGTAAATGTTACTGTTTTGAACAACATCATGTTCAAGTCTGAGTAACTTAAACCCGGCTGTTGAAAGTGGGCCAGTCTGTCAGGAACTCCCGGGCCACATTTTTCCTCCCCAGTCCGCCACTGTCTGGGCTCATAGTTGTCGAGACTTTCTGAATCTGTCAGGTGTGTCACTGAAAATAAAAGCCTTTCCAGCTCYGAAAAGAAGTGGAAGTTCTTTCATGAAGCTTTCTGCAACAGCGCCGTGATTTATGGGTTTACCATGAATTTTAAAACCTGAGCTTGTCATTTTTAGATTCTTAAATTTAATTAAAACCAACAGTTTCCAAACTTTTATATTCAGATTCACAAATGTTTTACAGTTAAAGTAAATATTTATCAAATAATAAATAATGTTACAACTAGTCGGGGTTCCCCTTGAAATTGTTTCTGAGACCCACGGTGGGGCCCTGAGTCATGGTTTCTATGTATTAATCAGAAAAATCTGATTTTACTAAAGACATCACAGTCTGAACACTTCAGAGTTTACAGAAGCGAGAGCTTTATTAGTGACTAGATAAGAGATTCAAAGAGATTCAAATGACTGATAAAAAGTCATTTATGTTTGCCAAATCTTCACCTTGTTTCATCTGTACGTATCTCTGTTACTCACGACCAGTCAGAACTCCTTTTCAAACTGWCTGAGTGGAGAATTAAGAACGTGGTGATGATGAATCTGATGTTTAAATGTAATCCTCAAGTTAGTTTTACAGTATACACTGAGCTTGAGATCAATATGTTAACTAATCAACCCTAAATCCAGATCTGAAATAGCTGCATAGTTTCCAAAATAAAAGCTTCTTTCATAAAACAGTTTTGGTGAAATAAACACAGACCAGCCTGTCCTTACGTTCCTTCTGGCCGTTCAGAAATAAAGRGAACTTTACGGAACCAAAAGAGGCGTGGATTCAGAAACTCACACGAGGCGACCAGAAAACATTTAAGTCTCGGACTGAGGCACCTTCTGAAGGAGCTTGATGTTTGTACGTCCTGATGCGCAGCATGCCGAGCTCACATCGTCTCTGTTTCCATTCTCTTTCAGCAAAAGAAGCGGCGGCGGCAGCAGCGGCAGCAGCTAGAGGTGTAAACTCCCTCTCCCTGAAATGATGCAGAGTATTTATCAGAAACGTTCTCGCTCCTTCATGGACTGGCCCAGTACGCGTTTGAATAATTTTAAAGGAAGCTCTCAGAGGAGTATTTGACTTTACTGTCACTTTGAAGATTTAGGAAATGGTTGGAACACAGCTCTGTCGCAGATGTTGGAACATGGAGTAAAGGCCTCGTCTCCTGCAGGAAGCAAAGCTACAAACAAACGAGTCCATTGAGCTTCACACACTTGGAATGAACCCCATGATTTTATCCATGCTTTACTTATCATTGTACAAATTCCAACTTTGCTAACTGAGCTTTGTCACTTTTTTTTCGATCTTACATTGTATATAATTGACTCATAAAGAAAACAGATTAATATTATTATTCAAGTAATACCTGTCTGTTGGTTATTTCTTACATTTAATGGAGGAAACCTGTGATGTTAAACCAGCTGCAGTCATTTTCCAGCTTCATCCGTCGACGTGAAAGATTGATTTTATTTTAAAGGCTGGATCCAATCTGGTTTAGAGCTTGTTTTCCCCAGCCTCAGCTGCAGGAGTCCACTGATACGAGAAAAGGTTGAGTCAGTATTTGAGGTATTTACTTTGGAAAAATAGCTGAGACATTTAAAAGAAACATATGCTATAATTAGGTTTCAATTGATTTTGTCTTTTATTTTAAGGCAGTGTGTAATGATTCAGGACTTCAGTATTTGTAACAACCTGACAGAGGCCTGGAGAATAAAAGACCACACATCTACCCATACACACACTAAAATATTTTTATTTATTTGAAAAAGTTTATTCATTTAAAACAAAACANTTTATTTGAAAAAGTTTATTCATTTAAAACAAAACATAAATTCAACATACAACAAAAAAAACAAAAACAAATCATAAATTAAATGAAAGGTGACAGAAGAAAAACATCTTATGATTTCTGCCCCTTTTTCTCAAATAAATAAATTCAATTAAAAAATCTTCAATTTACAACGTACAAAAAAGATTAAAGAAAAACAATAAAGGTTTACTTCCTTCTTGAGTAACAATTTGTGCCTTATACCCATACATATTTCTCCAACAGATTTACCTTTATCAATCTCTTAAATATACACATTGATCTGGCATTTTTATCGTCATCCTCCAGGTTATTCCATACTTTAATTCCCTGGATTGAAATACTCCTTTCCTTCAAACTGGTTCTAACTTTAGGTCTCACAAACATTTCTATGCCCTTCAAATTGTAACAACTCACTCTTTTAACAAAATGTAACTGGATGTTTGAAGGTAATGTATTTTTATGAGCCCTATACACAACTGACAAAATAATATAATCAACCAAATCATAGAATTTCAATAACTTCAACTGATGGAACAATGAATTTGATGGGTGATAGTAATGTTTTCTGCTAAGAATTCTTACAGCTCTTTTCTGTAAAATAAAAACAGGATTTGTTATTGTTTTACACACTTTTCCCCAAAAATTAACACAATAAATTAAGTGTGGAACATTTATTGCATTATACAACATAAACAGTGCTTTATCATTAAATAAGTCCTTTACTTTGTACAATACCGCAATGTTTTTGACTGTTTTTGTTCTTAAATGATTTATGTGAGGCCTCCATGTCAGTCCCTCGTCACCCAGAAACTTTACCTCACTGACTCTACAGATCTTGACACATCACCTCTAAATGGAACATCAGTAGTTTTCTTTCTATTACTGAATATCATATAATTAGTTTTATCTAAATTTAATGATAATTTATTAAGTGTAAACCAGGTTTCTATTTTAGCTAATTCTGTTTGCACCAACATCCATTCTATATCGTTACCAAAACAAACAAATGTACTGTCATTGCAAATAAAACACATTTGAACGACCCTGACGCATTTACTAAATCATTCACATATAAAATAAATAACTTTGGCCCAAGTACAGTACCTTGAGGCATTCCACGTGTGATATTACCCAATTCAGATCTTATATCATTTATTTGTACAAACTGTTTTCTGTCCTTTAAATAACTAGATACCCACTGTAATGCTGGTCCTCTAATACCGTATTTCTTCAATTTTTCAAGTAGAATGGTGTGGTCAGTGGTGTCGAAGATTTCTTCAAGTCAACATAAACACTTGCACAGTATTGTTTTTGATCGACAGCAGTAGTTATTTGCTCTACTAAGTCCATGAGAGTCATTGATGTGGAATTATTTGCTCTAAATCCATACTGACTGCTACTTAAAATATTTTGTTTATCGAGAAATTGATCTAATCTAGTCACAAACAACTTCTCTAAAATCTTTGAAAACTGTGGTAACAAAGATATTGGTCTGTAATTGTTGAACACACATTTCTCACCATTCTTAAGGAGAGGAATTACTTTGGCTACTTTCATGTTGTCTGGAAATATAGGCCTACCAGTTGATGATGATAAAGATAAGATAAATAAGATAAGATAAGATAAAACTTTATTGATCCCACAGTGGGGAAATCTGCACATTACAGCAGCTCAAAACAGGACAGGGTGAGACAGAATAAAGAAAGATAAGTAAAAGAAAAACAAAAAAACACTACACTCGGGATATATAACATTGTACATATATCTAGTACAGTACATAAATGAATATATACTGTATGCAGGTGCATGGTACTGATGCCAGTGTAGGTGAATTGTCCAAGTGACTGATAACATCATGATGTGTTCTACAGTCTAACTGCAGTTGGAATGAATGACCTACAGAAACACTCCGTCCTGCAGCGAGGATGTTTAAGTCTCTGACTGAAGGAGCTGCTCAGCCCCCCCACGGTTTCATGCAGAGGGTGGTGAGGGTTGTCCATGATGGCTGTCAGCTTTGCCAACATCCTCCTCTCACCCACCAGGACATTCCAGCACAGAGCTTGACCTCCGTATCAGTTTGTCCATCCTGTTCCTGTCCCTTTCAGTACATCCAGCCCCACAGCAGACCACTCCATAGAAAAGGGCAGATGCTACCACCGTGTCATATAATGTCTTTAACAGAGTCCTGCAGACACCAAAGGACCTCAGTCTCCTCAGTAGGTGGAGTCGACTCTGGCCCTTCTTATACAAGACGTCTGTGTTTGTGGTCCAGTCCAGCTTGTTGTTGAGGTGAACACCCAGGTACTTGTAAGAGTCCACTGTCTCAATGTCTTTCTTACATATATATGTAAAAGGTTCAATCACATGATTCATTATTTCCTTTACAAACATCATGTCCATGTCCACACGGTCTTTTGATCTTTTGTCTGCAAGATTTTTTTTTACAATATTCATAATTTCTTCTTTGTCAATTCCATTAAGGAAAATACTGTCAGTACAACCCATAACTGTGTGATWCACATTATTATCTACTCTTGGTAGCTGCAAGGCATGGACCAACATTCACAAAATAATTATTAAATCCATTCACAATTTCATTCTGATCATTAATTTAATTTCCATCTTTTACAAAATGTTGTGAAATGTCTGATCTTGTTTTATGGCTCTTTAAGACACTGTTCATTACTCATTATTTTACTTTTACTTAATAAATCACTGTAATATTCCTTCTTACATTTTCTTGTAATCCAAACCAACTTATTTTTATATTTCTTGTATTTCTCTACTGACTCTTTTGTTCTTAATTTCAGGAAGCATGAAAACAAGTAATTGTTTTTTTAGAGGCATTTCTCAACCCTTTAGTCATCCATGGTTTGGCAACAATATTTCTTTTTGTATATGTGTTTTGCACACAATTTCTTTCCTACAGAGCTCTCAAAATGTTCATAAATATATCAAATGATTTGTTCACATCTTCAACATAGACATCTTTCCAATTTTGTTTTCCCAAATCTTTCTTTAATTTATCCAGAGCCTTTTTTGATGTGTTTATTATTATTTTTTCTTCATTGTAACTGCTTTTGTACTGTATTGATCATTTTTATGAATCGTGAAAATGGGTAAATGATCAAAAATATGATGCAGAACGTGATAAAAGCACAATAAACTCAGCAGGTGTGTATGTGCACAGGCAAGCTTCCTGTAAGTAAAATACATATTTTAGTATGTTTGTAAAGGTACTAAATGTTCACTTATTGGTTTGTTGAATATGTTTCTTTCTGTTTCAAATCACATTCTGCACTAAAATAAACTTTGCAATGCAAATCTCCTTAAGTTTAACTTAGTTTTATACCAAACATGTTACTAATCAACACAGTAAGTTCCAACTTTTATGAATTGCACTGTTTTAATGTCTAAAAAGAAATGGAAAGAAATACTAATTTATTTAATTTTAACTATGTTGGTATGTCCATAATACACACATATAGGATAACATATTTATTCATTGTTGGACTTTTTATTTTTAGAAAATTCTGACATACTGTTTTGGGTTTCATGTTATTTCTGCAGTTTTGAATTTGAAGAGATAACTACGTAAATATGTTTATGAGAATGGCAGTTCTTAAAATTTTGGTTATTTTTTTTCTTTAATTTAATTTAGTTTTAGTTAAGTGCTTTTTATTGTGTTTTAATTGTTGTTTTTATATCTGTGATCTGTTTTATTGTTTTTAATTATTTTTGCTTTCTGTGAAGCACTTTGTGATGTTTGTCTGTGAAAGGTGCTGTAGAAATAAAGTTTACTTTACTTACTTTACTTTAAAGTCCATGTGTAGATACAGTTTGTTACATGCCTCCTTGTACCTCTCCAGTAATACAGATATGGTGAATTAAGTGAGATTTATTACTGATATGAAATTTAAACATGCTTAGCCTCACTCTAGACTGGATTGTTTAATGACAGTTTAGTTTGGACTTCTGTTATTGGCAACTTACTGTCATTTCTAGATATTTAATAGTTTTCTATTTTCACATCACTTCATGTAATTATTTTTTACACATCACATCATTCTTTTTTTTGTTGTATATATTTTCTAATCATTCGTTTTTTATGGAAGCCCATTTCCGCCACCCTGATAAAAAATAAAACTTGTATCTCATAATTATGACTTAGCTATCTCATTATTATGACTTAGCTATCTCATTATTATGAAATGCTATCTCATAATTATGAGATACTATCTCATAATAATGAGATAGCTATCTCATAATTATGAGATACTATCTCATAATAATGAGATAGCTATCTCATAATTATGAGATACTATCTCATAATTATGACTTAGTACCTCATAATAATGAGATAGCTAAGTCATAATTATGACTTAGCTATCTCATAATTATGACTTAGCTATCTCATAATTATGAGGTACTATCTCATAATTATATGTTATCTCATAATTATGAGGTACTATCTCATAATTATATGTTATCTCATAATTATGACTTAGCTAAGTCATAATTATGAGATAGTGAGATAGCTAAGTCATAATTATGAGATAGTATCTCATAATTATGAGATAGCTATCTCATTATTATGAGATACAAGTTTTATTTATTTTTTATCAGGGTGGCGGAAATGGGCTTCCACAGTTTTTAAGTCATTACTAAATGCAAAAATTATATTTTATTTGTCACAAAAGGATTGCTGCGTTAACATTTTGTAGTATCAAAGTTTTCATTTATTTAAACTATTTTTAACAACAAAAGTTTCTTCATGTGAAAATGAGAGGAGCAATGAGCACGTGGCTGGATGTTGTCGCTGCAGCGGATGTTGTGACTCAAAGAGAAGAAGAAAAGGGCGCGTTCTGATTGGTGGAAAGTTTCGCGGACTTTGCTCTTCTGGTGCCCGAGCTATCTTTGTGCTCKGTGGACTGATTCCAGTTCATTACTCACACTGACTGCACTGTTAAACTTCGTCGTCTGGTGAGTCGTTTTTATATTTAATCTCCGCAATGAGAAGCTAAAAACGAACGTTTGCGGAAGTGAAAATAAAGTGATTTAAATGAAATGCAGGCGAAAACGACATGTGACATAATTGTGCTCACGCGCACAGTTTGGCTGCAGCTGCTCTGACATATGGCTCCCATTAGCTCGATGTTCCAGTTTTACTAGTGTTACATGCTCTTGTGCACATTTGAAGACTGCACGGCTCACTTTTAAGTTTAAAATAGGTAAAAGACCTGGCTATGAATCGCTGCAGAGACAGTTGTGTCACATGCAGAGATTATCACCCCGGATTATGCGTCTCCGCTCCGCCGCGCTGCGGTCCGGTGCGCAGTTCTCAGCCGCTCGGGTTCTGACAGGAGTTCAGATTATTGCTACAGATCTGTGTACTGATACAAAGGTCAACAGATGAGACTCACTGAACTGAGGGGTTGGATCATTCTTATACCACTCTTTGTCTTATGCTGTTTGTTACTAAACTAAATCCTAAAGGCTTTTATTTTTGTTTTATTTATTTACTTTTATTACCAATCATTTCCTTTAATGTCAGTCATGCATGGTGTTGTCTTAATATTGGTGTGGCTGTGGGATTATCTAGTTTTATTCTGTTTTTTATAAAATCAATCATTACCTCTACTCTTAATAGATTTCCAGTGTGTGACAAACAAGAAGAACCATGTCTGTAACAAATGGCCACAGTGTGAGTAAAGAAACATGGGACTCACACAACAAGATGTTGCTGGAGCCTCTGGCTGTCAACGACTCAGAGGTTTGTGTTTCTCAAGTTTTCACAATAAATTCATTTCTGAATACTGGTGATGAATAAGAGAGCCGGAGTTGAATGGTGTTTGTGTTCCAGGTGTTTTCCATCATAAAAAAGGAGAAGCACAGGCAAACGTACGGTCTGGAGCTGATAGCGTCTGAAAACTTCGCCAGCAGAGCTGTTCTCGAGGCTCTTGGGTCCTGCATGAACAATAAGTACTCTGAGGGGTATCCTGGCCAGAGGTACAATACCTAATTTAGTTTTAAATATATACAGCTCCTGAAAAAAATCAAGAGACCACTTTAAAATTATCAGTTTCTATGATTTTACTCTTTATAGGTATATGTTTGAGTAAAATGAACATTGTAATTTTATTCCATGAACTACTGACATGTCTGAAATTTCAAGCAAAAATTTTGTATTTATTTGCATGCAAATGATGACACAGAAGCAGTGCTTTCAGACCTTAAATAATGCACAGAAAACAAGTTCATATTCATTTAGAAACAACAATACATACATACATACATACATACATACATACATACATACATACATACATACATACATACATACATACATACATA
>NW_013952498.1:603231-605196 GCF_001266775.1 Austrofundulus limnaeus | reverse complement strand
GTGTGTGTGTGTGTGTGTGTGTGTATGTATGTATGTTAGAGTTTTGTGAATTCTAGAGCTGCACAATATTGGGTAAAAACTGACATTGAGATTTTTCTAACACTGCGAAATGAAAAAGTACAGGAAATTTCAACAGATGACTCGAATAAAAATTTAAGTTCTGATCTTGTTGAGGAGGACCCTGTTACAAGTATGTTTTCGTCT
Organism: Austrofundulus limnaeus; assembly: GCF_001266775.1. NCBI lineage: Eukaryota > Metazoa > Chordata > Actinopteri > Cyprinodontiformes > Rivulidae > Austrofundulus > Austrofundulus limnaeus. The sequence continues at coordinate 604,992 of NW_013952498.1, read as the reverse complement.
GTATTTCAGAGTTATTCTGTCATTTTTTTATTGTGCTGGGACCTGAGTACATGTTTATTTCCATCATGTGCAACATGAATTGCATTTTAGCACCTAACGTGTTGCCTGTATTTCTGTTTTTCTCATGCTGTAWTATTTTACCTCTTTTCCTCCAGTTCTCTGTAAATTTACTGATCTTCTRAGTTTTCTTCAAGATCCTTGTTGTCTTGTCAAAAGGAAAGTTATTCTCAGCAGACACCCGCTTCTGCTGACAGAACCAACCTGTCAAAAATAAAAGCCAATCATTTAGTGCAGTGACTTGTGTCTGTAGATTTAATTTGTGCACACATACCTCATGATGACGTTGCTCAAACCACATCGTGCAGCTCTAGTACATACATCTGATGTGTATTACTTATAATAAAGGGCTGTTTTATCTGTTCTTAGGTGAATCCAGAAACTGGCTACATTGATTATGACCGACTGCAAGAAAACGCTCGACTGTTCCACCCCAAACTCATCATCGCAGGTTCTTTAACACATGCAAATTGTGCGTCAGTAGAACTTGTACTAGTAAACTGATTTATTATTTCTCACTTTTCAAGGAACAAGCTGTTATTCTCGCAACCTTGACTACGCCCGTCTGAAGCAGATTGCTGCTGAGAACGGTGCTTACCTGATGGGGGACATGGCTCACATCAGTGGATTAGTGGCTGCAGGAGTGGTGCCCTCGCCCTTTGACCATTGTGACATAGTTTCCACCACAACTCATAAGACGCTGCGTGGATGCCGTGCAGGAGTTATTTTTTATAGAAAAGGTTACCAATATTTCTTCCTAAAAAAATGTTTTGTATATTTATTGCTTTTATTCTTCTCCCGTTGAAACATTTTTAGTTATTTCTCATTTTCTCCCTCCTTCCCTCCACCAGGTGTAAGAAGTGTTGATGCCAAAGGAAAGGAGACTCTGTACAACCTGGAGTCTTTGATCAACCAGGCTGTGTTTCCAGGGCTGCAGGGAGGACCACACAATCATGCTATTGCAGGTATCCTCCTGCTCATTTTGACTAGTTCTCAGTTTCGTCTTGACAGCTGTCCAGTGATGTCGGCCTCAGTCTCACTGGGTGAAATCCTTCATCGGCAGGTGTTGCTGTGGCTCTTAAACAAGCCATGACACCTGAGTTTAAGGCCTACCAATCACAGGTTCTGGAGAACTGCAAAGCTCTGTCCAGTACTCTTATGGATCTCGGTTACAAGATCGTCACAGGTAAGTTCCACAAAGCCATCAATATAGGAAAACCTCATTTATATATTTCTGAAATGGTTTTTGCCTCAAAGGAAAAACTAGGTGATTCTTTTTTTTTTTTCTTTTTCTCTTTTTAACAGTTTTTCTACCTTGTTTCTAGCCTGGCCCTTGCCTTCCTACGCAGCTCCGCTCGATTCTAGTTTCCCTTCACTGCTCCGTCTGGGACTTCTCTAGCCTGGTTTAAACCAGACCCTGTCCTTCACTTTGCTTCATACAAGGGTCTGGACTTGATGCATAGAGAATTGATTTCTAGCAGGAGGCGTGGCCTCTGAAGTATGTGTGTGTTGTCAGTGTGAAGGAGGCTAAGCTAAGAAGCTAACCGGAAATTGCGTGTGCTGTAAACAATCCTACTGAGAGGAGAAAAGTACTGAGCCAAAACGAGACGCCTGTAAATGAGAGCTGCTGCTTTGTCAGACAAATTTATTTTAATTTGGAAGCCTTATCAACACAGACTGGCTTCATTCACTTCCTCCACTGCC
>NW_013952498.1:590149-602231 GCF_001266775.1 Austrofundulus limnaeus | reverse complement strand
CTTCAGCGTTGGCTGCGATTTTGAAGCTGAAATCGCGTTCGGTGTGAACGCACCATTAGGTTTGGAAGCCAGGGTATGATCAGCAGGATCCAACAGAGGCTTCTCTGCGAGGCTGACAGTGTCATCAGTACAAGTAGACAGGGGTTGTTTAACATCAGCAACAGTTAGCTTTAGCCCAGTGAAACTTTCCTTCATTACAGATGAGCTAAAAGCTATAATTCTACTTTGAAGGAGAGCAGTTCTGATTTAATGGAGGAAAGACTTTCACCAAGGACTGCAGTGTGGCCACATGGTCCTCACAGAGAGCTGAAAGCAGCTCCCTTTTGAGAACGCCCACATTGCTAATTATGGCGGCCTGGGCTGCAGTTGCAGACACAGGAGAGGTGGGGGGAGACCAGCACAGGTCGAGGTCTGGAGCTCGTCAGAAGCAGACCGCAGGTGAGGCTGGACTGAGTTCTCTCCTGTAGTCAGCATTTTAATGGCCAAAACAAAGTATGTTAAGAGGACTTGAACATCTCTTTAAGTCAAAACAGAGAAAAAGTGCCCAATAATGTTTGGGGGGGAAAAGAGCCAATCCTGCAGGAGCTCACCAAAACTCTACTCACACCACACAGCCATTAGTCCCGGGCTATTCTCAGCATGACGTAGCCTTTATCTCTCCTGCAGGCGGTTCTGACAACCATCTGATCCTGCTGGATCTGCGTAATAAAGGAACTGACGGCGGTCGAGCTGAGAAGGTCCTGGAGGCCTGTGCCATTGCTTGCAACAAGAACACCTGTCCAGGTGACATGTGACAGTTTAACTATAAAATATTATAGAATACAGAGAAGTCTGGACACACTTACTGTAATTCTCTCCAGTTAATCAGGTGGTGGTTCTCATTATTTGACAGTGAAGGATTTTTCTTGTCTTATAGAGCCATTGTTAATTTATTAAAACTTTTTTTTAATACAGGAGATAAGAGCGCTCTGCGACCCAGTGGTCTGAGGTTTGGTTCTCCAGCTCTGACCTCCAGAAGCCTGGTGCAGGAAGACTTCAAGAAAGTTGCTCACTTCATTCACAGAGGTAACTTTWAAAAAASSTGTATTTTTATTTGTAYACCCATATGTGTGTCAGACCAAATGACTTTAAAATATCAGTTAATATGAATTCTTTATAAGCAAATCTGAACTCCATGTTCTCTCTTCTCCTGCAGGTATTGAGCTGACTCTGGAGGTGCAGAGAAGCCTGGATCCTAAGGCCCCTCTGAAGGAGTTCCTCCAGGCCTTGGCTCAGGGGGAGAAGTTCCAGCAGCGGGTGGCTGAGATCAGGGCTGAGGTTGAGGCCTTTGCTGGGCAGTTCCCCATGCCTGGTCTGCCTGAGCTGTAGAGAGTTCAGACTGTAAACAGCTGGAGGAGAGGACTCTACAGAACAAACACTACTGCTGCTGTGAGCTTTGAGGGTCAAATCTGTCACTTCTGATGGACACTTCTGCTGCCTTTTAAATCATTCTGTCACTGACACATTTTAACTTGATACAGATTTTATTTTATTTTTTTTCAAATGGAGAGAAATATAATTTCAGATTGATGAAGTTTTATTTGGTAATGTTACAAAATGTTGCTGTTTTAAACAGCTTTCCCCTCTGGAGCTTCTTTCTTAAATGTTACAATCAAAATATTGGCTTTAATGTTGCATTCATTCATTTCTCTTAAATTCAATTCACAATTCCAAGTTTCCAACTTGTAAAGCAATAAATAAACCAGTTTTGTTACATTCATTTGATGTAACAAAAAAATTAATACTGTTGGATTATATTTATTTATTCTGGTTGAAAACATACAGATATACTTGTTTAAACAATTTACTTTACAATTGCTATCTAACAGGATTTCTTTTACATTTATAAACAATTTTTGTATTAGTCAATAAGATACTTTACATAACTTGTTACTCCAGATTTGTTGTGGAAAATCACTCCAGCTGTTACCATTTAACTACTTCCTAGAATCGTTTTGAAGCTAARCTGAAGTTCTGCTCTGTAAACTTCATCAGTTTTCTTAACTTGCTCATTCCCGCCATCTGCAGATTCAGGCACCAATTCTTATACAAAAATTGCAACTTTACCCAGCAGATAAGCAAAGGAGGCCCAGATAAGAACAATTTACAACTGAAATGTATTTTAAATTTATTCTATGCATAAGCCATTTCAGTGACACTCAGCTCAGAAGTATTGCAGGATGAACAGCCTGTGGCATACAGATCGAGGCCTTCACCAGCTGTCAACAGAGATATGCAGAGTGAAAAAGACTGGCTGAGTACTGGCTCTAAAAGCTATGGAGTCTGGCACAAAAAGAACATATTACAGATTAGACAGACCCACCACTTGTGGATAAATCTCAGATGGACGAGACTCAATAGTGAACCCTATCTATTAACTTGAACTGAATAAGTTGCAACATTTAATAAGGCGTACTGTAACAAACGTTTTTTTTCTCCCACTGTTTATCTGAAAAAATTTATACTCAACTCCTGTTCCCAAGTTCTCATTTTAATCACTGAAATAAGTTGTTTGTATATTAAAGGGGGTATTATGTATTTTCCAGGCACATTCAATTCTATACCACAATCAAATAATATTACCTCCAGTTTTTAGGAAAATGCTGTATACAGTGGGTACGGAAAGTATTCAGACCCCTTTAAAATTTTCACTCTTTGTTTCATTGCAACCATTAGCTAAAATCAAAAACGTTCATTTTATTTATCATTAACGTACAATCAGCACTCCATCTTGACGGAAAAAAAATGAAAAACTGAAAAATCACACAGTCATAAGTATTCAGACCCTTTGTTATGACACTCATATTTAACTCACATGGTGTCCATTTCCTTCTGATCCTCCTCGAGATGGTTGTGTTCCTTCATTGGAGTCCAGCTGTATTTAAATTGATAGAACTTGGTTAGGAAAGGCACACACCTGTCTATATAAGACCTCACAGTGCATGTCAGAGCAATGAGAATCATGAGGTCAAAGGAACTGCCCCAGGAGCTCAGAGACAGAATTGTGGCAAGGGCAAGGCACAGATCTGGCTATTTCTGCAGCGCTCAAGGTTCCTAAGAGCACAGTGGCCTCCATAATCCTTAAATGGAAGAAGTTTGGGATAACCAGAACTCTTCCTAGACCTTGTGGTCCAGCCAAACTTAGCAATCGTGGGAGAAGAGCCATGGTGAGAGAGATAAAGAAGAACTCAAAGATCACTGTGGCTGAGCTCCAGATGGGAGAGAGCTCCACAAAGTCAACTATCGCTGCAGCCCGAAGTCTGGGCCTTTGTGGCAGAGTGGCCCGACGGAAGCCTCTCCTCAATGCAAGACATGAAAGCCCTCATAGAGTTAGCCAAAAAACACATGAAGGACTCCCAGACTATGAGAAACAAGATTCTCTGGTCTCATGAGACAAAGATTGAACTTTTTGGCGTTAATTCTAAGCAGTATGTGTGGAGGAAAATCAGGCACTGCTCATCACCAGCCCAAAACAATCCCATCAGTGAAACATGGTAGTGGCAGCATCATGCTGTGGGTGTTTTTCAGCTGCAGGGACAGGTTGACTGGTTGCAATTAAAGGAAAGATGAATGCAGCCAAGTACACAGATATCCTGGAAGAAAACCTCTTCCAGAGAGCTCTGGATCATCAGACTGGGCCGAAGGTTCACCCTCCAACAAGACAATGACCCTAAGCACACAGCTAAAATAACAAAGGAGTGGCTTCGGAACAATTCTGTGATCATTCTTGACTGGCCCAGCCAGAGCCTTGACCAAAATCTAACTGATCATCTCTGGAGAGACCCGAAAATGGCTATCTACTATCCAACCTGACAGAACTGGAGGATCTGCAAGGAAGAATGGCAGAGGATCCCCAAATCCAGGTGTGGGAAAACTTGTTGCATCATTCCTAAGAAGACTCGTGGCGGTACTAGCTCAAAGGGTGCTTCTACTCGGTACAGCAAAGTGTCTGAATACTTAGGACCATATGATATTTCAGTTTTTCTTAAATAAATTTACAAACGTTTATAAATTTCTGGGTTTTTTTCTGTCAAGATTGGGTGCTGAGTACATTAATGATAAATAAAATGGAATTTTTTGATTTTAGCAAATGACAATGAAATAAACAGTAAAAAATAAAGGGGTCTGAATATCTCCCGTACTCACTGTGTTTCAATAATAAATTTGACTTCATATCATTGTTCCATCTAAATATTTTTGAAAATTTCCTCTGTCTCTTTAAGAACCTCCTACCATTTCTGACACTCCCACTTCAACACGTCTTCACAACAATGCTTCAGGGGAGGGGTGCTCTGAGGGGTGGGAGCTCGGCTGCAGACTGAGCTTCAGGGAGGAGCTTTGTACAAAGAGGTGGTGCTTTGTACCAGGAAGTGTTTAGGTAGCTCCACATGACTACAGGAGATTCAAGGATTTCTCAAACATGCATTAACGAGTCAAAGCAACACTGGAGATGTTTTTGATGAGGGAATGACTATAACATGAAAGCTAAAAAAAAGGCAAATTTGCATAATACTGCCCTTATAACAGTTTTTCTTCACATAGTACTTAAGTATTCTAGGTGATGTATTTTGTCTTTTGGTAAATAGACTGAACTTATACAGTGCTTTATCAAGTCCCTCCGGATCCCAAAGTGCTTTACACTTAGACATTCACCCATTCACTCACACATTCACACTGATGGTTCACACATTAAAAATAAGAACTTCCATTTTGAAATAATTGGTTTTATGCTCTGAAGACAGACGTATGGCCTAAAGAAATATGTTTGATTGTTCTTTTGGCGTTATGTCTCTTTCACACAATCATGATATTTATGTACACACAGCAATAACAATAATAAGAATTTATTCATAATTTTGTATTGTGCTTTGAGTACATACGTGCACACATACAGTGTGCGTACATATACTGTATATTAATGTAATACATACTGTAATTTCATTGTGCTCTGTTCGATGACAACACACACACACACACACACACACACACACACATACACACACACACACACACACATCCCTGTACTTGCATCAAACTGAGGGCATTGTATTGACTTCCATTCATTTTTGTAACTGTATTTTTGCCTGACATTTTCCTTAAAATTAACCATTAGTGGTCTATAGCCAGGGTTGCACATAAATTTTTGGTCTGGTTCTCAGGGGAGAAACTAGGGTTGTTGCTTGGTGCTCACTCATATTTTCCTTCACTCATTTAACACATTTATCTGGAGGGGCGTCAGGTCATCTAACGTCCCCCCGTTCTGTTTTATGACTCCCATCAGCTGCAACGTCTCAGGACATGATGCCAAATCAGTCCAACAAGTTTTTTTATTTATTCTTTTACTCTGCATAAATTTTGTAAACTACCTAAGTGTCCAAGGGGCTGGGTGTATGTCGTATAAACATCACAAACTAAACATTTCATGGTTAAATGTCTTTTAGACTACACATGTCCCTCAGATGGACAACTCCTGTTTGGTCTTCTGCCTTGGTTAAAACAGCTTTCCACACTTCAGACCAAGTAGCAAATATCTGTCTTTTGCACAGAGCAAAATAACTTAAAACATACAAATGTTTTATGTGTTAGACTGATTTATTTTTTAAAACTCTATTTTATTAAAAAATATTATATTCTTTAGATGGTTTCAGCTCATGTTTTTATTTATTCTTCATATTTGATTATTTAATAAATTACATTTATCTCAGAAAAGCTGTATCACAGTATGGTCCTAAATATAAACAAGTTTAGCTAATCAAGAACCTTGTTTTTTATATAAAATTGTGAATGAAATTTGTGGATCTTTATGATAAATTAAAATAACATTTAAAACTCTTTCACCTAGAGAACATGGCAAGTTTTTTTTTATTTTTTTAATATATATAATGTTTTTGACTGGGGTATTAAACAGAGAATCATCTTTGTTTTAATATGGGGCAAACAAATGTTCTGTTAGTTAATGTGGTTTAATTAGAAAAACTCAGTGAATCTCACAAAGACTCTCTCATACAGCAGTCTCTCAGGAGGAGAGTTTAGTCACTCACACAGAGTTGGACAGATCTGTTTGATAACAACATTCTGAACATATATTTAATATAAAGTTAGGTTTTACAGACCAAAGTCTCTGGTAGTTCAGGAGCAAAGTGCAGGAGGAGAGGAGAAGCCAGGCCTGATCGCGTAGCTGCAGCAGCTGGAGTCGAGCAAGTCCGCTGCTTCAACTAAAATTACTCTCACTGAAAGTCCCGCCCTGCTCTGCTCTGATTGGATAAAACGGCTCTGGACGTCGTCTGATTTGTTGAAGGCAGTGTCCGTTTAATCCTTATATCAGGGTCCAGCTGTGGCGCACCGAACGATCCATTCACACCAGTGCCGCTGGATTCTTTTTCATTGGTCGCCTTTGCGACCAAAATGGTTGCACTCTAGAGCCCTGCTAACTGTTATTTTGACAGACAACCAGGTACAATCTTAGGTATGGAAGGGAGCTTTATGACGTCATCTGGTGCACTTTTTCCTTTTTTTGACCTTTTTTTTTAATACAATATAGTCATTTCTGCATTTGTTGAGGAGGTCACCTCCTAATAAATGTACTTACAGAAAATCTAACTGTTCATTTTAAATCAATACTTTTACTTTTAATACTTAAGTACAAAAAATATCAGGCTTTTACTCAAGTAATATTACTAAAGCAGACTTTAACTTTTACCAAAGTAATTTTTTGATAAGATACTTGTACTTTTACTCAAGTATCACTTCGTGGTACTTTATACAACACTGTTCTTCAGTGCGTTAGTTCTTTTGAATTAGGGGACCTAAATATTTGAGTTAGTACTTTAGGGTTAGTGCAACTGATATTTAGATTAGTGCTGCCCACTACTGTTTGTTACTGTTGGGAAAAATGGGAGGAAAAAATAAGCTTTTTTACACAAAGAAAACAGGAAAGCTAAATCACAGTAAAAACATTACAATGTATTTTACTGCCCAAATATCCTGAATCATTTTACAAAAGTAAATGAATCAATAAACAAATAAATCAATAGGCAGAGAGCATTAATGTTAAGTTAATTAAAGTTATGCCCTTGGACACAGGTAAAGGGCTGTGAAATTAACCGAGTTAACTCTGATTCATTTTAGTGCTGCATGGGCATAGATTAAAAATTTTAATTGCGATTAATCACGATTAAAATTTACAACCACTTTACTGTGGCTGAACATGTAGCTTTGTATACTGCAATGCACTCAGTGCATGCCAGGTCATGTTTGTAAATGAGAAGTGGTTCTCAAACAGCTTACCTGGATAAATAAAGGTTAAATAAAATAAATAAATAAACTCCATGTATAACATATTATGTACAGTTTTTTTCCTTTTGTCTACTTATGGTTTATTTTATTTTATTTTATTTAAGTTTTGCTGACAACTGTGACCTTATCTATCTTTCATTCCTCATGTAGAACTCATTTGGAATGAAAATCCTTGAATTCTTGATTTAACCTCATTATTCTGTACAAAATTTAATTGACTCAAACATGTTTGGAGCATTTTAGGTCCTGTTTTATATTCAAAAAATCATGTCTAAGCATCAATTTTGTCTTCTAAATAAAAACATTAAAACGAATTAATAACCCAAGTAATTTATTTTACCAATATGCAATAGAAATGTATATTAAATTTAAGATTAATCACGATTAATTCACAGCTACTTTGGGATTAATCAGATTAAAATAATCATTTGACAGCCCTAGTAGAAACCTAATCGCAGTGGTGATCGATTTGTCGGTGATCCTTTAGTTTTGTCTGAATCCGTTCGCTCTGCGATCAGTGCGCGCGCGTTCACATTACACGGGACAAGAAGCAGACCTATCAACTGAACTTACAGGTCTAGGTCGTGTTAAGAAATTATCTTTAAAACACCAGAGCTCAACAGATCAGTAACTTCAGCGATTTTTGTTGTATTTTTTTTCTCGTCGCTTAGCCCGGCTAGTCTCGTTGTCAAATGAGGTAGTTTCCAACTAGAGGTTCAAATTCAAGCTAGCAAACCCGTAAACCGACGTGGAGCTTGTTTGTGGTTCGAGGACAGTTAACTAAATAAAGCAGACATGCAGGACATACTGGCCAACGTAGACTACATCAAGTTTGACGTGGAGATAGCTGTGGAGCAGCAGCTGGGAGCTCAGCCCCTGCCTTTCCCCGGCATGGACAGTAAGTGATGCTAGGAGCCATTAGCCCCTCCGTCTCTGAGAGCTAGCGGCCATGTTTTGTCTACATTAATGCTGTGACGATGTGCCTCCCTGCAGAGTCCGGGTCAGCTGTGTGCGAGTACTTCACCAGGGGAACTTGTATGAAAGGTAAAAAAAAAAGAAAAAGAAAAAAAAAGATGGTAGTTGGTGTTATATTGCTATCAGTTTATTACATCGAAATTATCATGGCTGTTATTGAAAGATTAGCCTAAGATTGTTGTTGACTTGTGTTTTATTTACTAAAGTGTAAGATTTGCCTGTATTATTAGCACTAACCTTTTGTAAACACTGATGGATATAAATATCAATGCCTACAGTTATTTTCTTAGCAAGTTTGTGTAAATGTTAGTGATGCTTTGCCCTAATCGGTTCAAACAATACGGTCACTGGTCTTTAGAATAATGCCCATCCTCTCTGTAGAGATGAMGATCTAATTTTTATCCCACACCAATATCAAATTTGACAGTGGATTCAAACAGATCATTAAAAACTACAAAAATAACATAAAACTCAAGCCTGATGGAAGTTCTTGGTGTTTGTTTAGGAGTAATCAGTCTCACCAAACCGCAGTATTAAATCATCTCAATGTGCCTTGAAAAGCCTGGAATGAACACCACTTAAAAACCATGTGGACATTTGTTTTGTAAGCAAAGCCCCTCAACCAATGACAGCGTATGAAATGTGTCAAGAGACAAAGACGAGTGTCAAAGCACTTTGCTAACATGCAGAAAAAAAAAAGCACACATCAATGTTTGAAATCACAATCAAATTTTTAAGGCAGGTAAAATAATGTTTTGGAAAAATTTGAATCCTTGTGTGAAGCGTCTTTTTAAAACGCATTGACAGAAATGAAAAACTCAAACAAGTCTGTAGCTTTAGCTTACCTGACGTTGGCACGGTTTGTTGAAATTTGTAGAAATAACGAAACAGGAGAAAATAAGTTAACACTCAGTACAGCGTGGCACCAGTTACAGAGGTTTAGGAAGAAAGTGGCAGCAGCTGCTGACTACATGTCAACATCCCTGCTCTCTGTTGAAGCCAAGGGTTTTATTAGAAAACAAAAGGTTTTCTCCTTTTCTCAGCCCCAGAGTTCAAACTTAGGAGATATAACTACATTATATTAGAGGCATCTAAATAGCARAGTGACTTTCGATAAATGGCCTGAATAGTGTTTTATCAAGTCTAGGGACTCCAAAGTGTTTCGCAGCTCACTGTCATCAGAGAATGCCATTTCTGTAAGGAAGTGCACTTTGTTGATCATAATCTGTTTTTATTCTGTTGATGGCAAGTGTCAAAGTGACTCAGTGTTTTCCAGCAAACATTGACCAGCAAAACACTTTTTGTTTTTATTTTAAAAATTTAATAAATCAGTTTAGTATAGTTCTCATTTCCTGATTTGTGCTGATCAATCTGGTGTTTCGTTGGCGTCACAAGCCAGTGCTGCTCAGCCTGTAACCGTCCTGACGCAGCCGAGCTCTTGTCGGTGTGACAGCACAGAGGGGATGAATAAGAGGAGTATTGTGTATGTCGCAGGTGGGATGTGTCCGTTCCGTCACATCAGTGGAGAGAAGACGGTGGTGTGTAAACACTGGCTCAGAGGACTGTGCAAGAAGGGAGATCAGTGCGAGTTTCTCCACGAATACGACATGACCAAGATGCCCGAGTGCTACTTCTACTCCAAATTTGGTTGGTTGACACCGAGTTCCCAGTGTTTGCATGAAAATCATTAAACCATTGTTTGCATGACTCAGCAGATCTTTCATTTGTGTCGACCCTCAGGTGAGTGTAGCAACAAGGAATGTCCCTTCCTGCACATCGATCCAGATTCTAAGATCAAAGACTGTCCGTGGTACGACCGAGGCTTCTGTAAACACGGTAAGGTGCTGCTCAAAAGTGCGCAGAGAACGTTTTTCTTTTTCATGCCTTTTTTTTGTTGTTGTTTTTTGTTGAATTAAATAAACAGCTTCTTTACTTTTGACTATCATTTGTATAAAATGTATGTGCTTGTTTCAGGTCCTGACTGRAGACACAGACACACAAGAAGAGTCATCTGTGTGAACTACCTGGTGGGTTTCTGTCCAGAAGGAAGATCCTGTAAATTTATGCAGTAAGTAATGTTATATTTAATTTCTACATGAAATAGTTTTTTTCTTCTTGCTTTAATTTTTTTTTGTAATTGTTCGTTTGGAGCAGTGTAAAACAAATTGTGTTTTTGAGTCTTATGGGTTTAACAGTAAGATGCTCTTCCACAGCCCCCGGTTTGAACTGCCTATGGGTACTTCAGAACAGCCTTCTCTGCCACTGCAAGCTCAAAACCAAACAAAGGTACACACACAAAAATACAATCCACACTGGGTATGGGAAGTAATACAGTTATGTGATACACTGAAATTCAGAAAGAGCAAGGATTAAAATAGAGAGATCTGTGACCTCAGTGGGCTTTGCCTGGTTAAATGAAGGTTAATACAATAAAAACTCTGCTGCACAGGTGATCATGACTGGGCGTTAATAAGTAGAAACTGTTTGTGTATGAAGAGTGTTCTTCCTCTAAACTCTTCTGCTGCCTTCCTGCTGTGACGCTGTTATTTTCTTCTGTAGTGACATCTGCTGTTTAAAAAGCGGGCTGAAGGCAGAGTAGCGTATTTCAAATTGTTACTGGCAAATTCATCACTGTGCTGATGGGATAACTCGTTCAGTCTATTGCCAGAGTGCAACCTGTTCATTTTAAAGGCTGGTAAAAATGACTTAAAGTGTTTTGAATGACAGGATGGTTATTAATCATGTTGGCTAAATCAGCCAAATCACTTTACTGCTTTTATTACTCTCACATCTGACACAGAGGCTGAAGACAGGAAGGAAGCAGCTCAAGCTAGAACAAAATGATGTGTAAAGTTGGGCAGTCTAGGTTGATAAAGCTAAAAAACAACTTGAGATTTATGACTGTTGTTCAAATCACTTCTTTCAATGAGAAAATAATTGCTGCTTGATAATACCTTATAATCAGTGGATAATTAGTGTATGAATGCAATAACACACATGGCTGTAAAGTGATTATATAAGTCATAGGAACAGAGTTTCTGTGTGGTCTCAAAGTATGGAATCTACTTCAGTTTTTGCCAACTATGGAAAAAAGAAAACAACATTGGAAAATATGTTTCCAGACTTTCCCTTGTTAGATCTCCTGAAAGCTTAAATCACTTTTTAAAGGGGACCTATTATGCAAAATTCACTCTTTAAAGCTTTTTTTACTCAACTTTGGGTATGTACTTCTTAAAAAAACAGTCCTAGGACCAAAAAAATGCACCCAGGGGCATATTTACTGTAAGTAAATGTATTTCTAATGTATATTAACGACACGTTTTATACTTCCATTATTTTGTGATGTTACAAGCCGTACGACAACCCACTGGAACCTGCGTTCAGCCCCTTACCTAACAACCCCCGGGTGAAGCTCCACCTCCTCAATATAAAAAYCRGTCACGGTTGTTGTTGTGCAATGCGCAGCTCATTTTCACAACAAGCCTCCAATAGGGCAATGGGTTGAGTGTTGGACCAGAGAGTGGGAGACCTGGGTTTGAGACTGGCATGGACACTATTTAATTATTTATTTATTTTCATTCGTTATGAACACATTTTCTCATGTACCTCTATTGTTTAGCTTATTAAAGCCTTGTTAAAGCTTATTTGTTCGAGTTTCTGAGGTATTTTGACCGCTGCTGCCCCCTGCTCTGGGAACAGCATGCAAAGTGAGCACAGAGCAGAGGAGGGAGGAAAAAAAAGAAGAAGCTGCGACCACGACTCTGCCTCTGGG
>NW_013952498.1:585866-587606 GCF_001266775.1 Austrofundulus limnaeus | reverse complement strand
GGTCTGGATAGCCCACAGACATACCATAAATATTTCTTGGACCCATCATAATTGGTCTCCTTTAAGAAATATTTGGAGCTATTTATTCTTTATCTTCATTACTTTGATTATTGTTAAAATTTGTTCTTAGATTACATTAAATAACAATTTTGGGTTATTTAAAGGGTTTATTTGTAGGTTAATAGCAGTTTAATTTTGTTTGTATGTTTTTTTTGTGATTTGCCTTTGTTATTTCGTACAGGAAGAACTATGGGGCTGTTTTCTATAAGTATAGGGACTGGTATAGGAGCATACACTGGGGTGGGCCTGTGGTTTTTTACCAGAGCAGGAAACAATGGAAAAAATGGATCTTTGTTAGCCAAACTGGAAAAACGAAATGTAAAATGCAACCTTCAAGATTTTTGGATATTGGACTTCTTTTACAGTGCAGCTGTGGTTTATTGATTTTTTTTTTAAGTTGGATGTTTGGTTTGACAAAAATAGTCAGACAAAGAGACAAAGTTGTTGTTTTTTTACATTAAATTGTACAGAAAGTTTTCATCATGCTTTACACTTTTGTGTCAGTCCCATCAAGGTTTTTTTGGTTTTAGCCAAAAACTCAGACACATGCAGACTCATACAGCTTCATGAGTTTCTTAGGTGATTAAATATTTTTACCCCAATAATAATAATAAATACAGTCCACTGCCCTGCCTTTATGTTGATATGTATTCAGACAAGACTGTGAAGCCAAAGTTACTTCCAATAAGAGCACCTCAAGTGATGCATGTCTGCAAATATTAAATGTGTACATATAGAGTGCATGTTAGCCCAGCAGTGTTTCCCCTACCATTATACAGGCGCCCCTCTAAGAATTTCATGGCATGTAGTCATTTTTATTTAAATAAGGCCAGATCAAGTCGAGAGCTATTTTTTGCGTCCCTCCATATCCGCCTCTCACCAAACTTGGGGGAAAAAACGGCGCAGAGCGAGGCTGAACGCTGTGTGTGGTCCTCACAAAGATAGGAAGACATTTGTATAATTAGACGCGCAGCTCTGCTTTTAATCATGTTGCACCAATGCAACAGCTTTGTAAGCTACTTTTTCTTTCTTTAAAAGAAAATGCTACAGGTGAAGCCACAGCATGGTTACCTTATCAATAATTACTGCCTTTTTATCCTTTCTCTGTGGGTGGGGGGTCAGCTTCACTCAGCTGCAGGTGAACACCTCCCGCGTTTCCTGGACTATTTTCCACCGAGGATTACGTCGTATTTTATATTTATTATATTTCTAAAATCACTTCGCAGCATTTCCCCTGTGTGTTCACGTCACGAGCGCAACAAAACCGCGACTGATCAGCTGACTGTTTTTAAAGCGAGGGGCACCGAACATGTCCACCTGCAGCTCAGCTCCGACCAGCCCGGGACTGAAGAGTTCTTACTTGTCAACCCCCTCAGATGTGTTTAATGATCATCAAAAATCTGTAATTTGCGCATAAAAAATCAGTATTAATCTTGCGGATGGGGTGGAGGTGCGCTGACCGCAGCTGCGCGGGGTGGTGGGGGGGAAGGTCTTTTAAAGACGTGTCTACATTTGACTTTTATTTTTTATAAAATCACAGAGTTCTCTGAGTCAGCTTCAGATGTTTGTGGTTAATCTCTTCTAAATTTAACCAGGTGTTTCAATGCCTTTAAATTACACAATAATTTTACTGGAGAAACTTGTCAGTTTGGTTTAAAAAAACAGTAAAAGTATATTTTT
>NW_013952498.1:579057-583397 GCF_001266775.1 Austrofundulus limnaeus | reverse complement strand
AACCTGCTGTAAAACAGCAATTATGCTGAGTCAGGCTCGATTTTTAGCAATCTTTTCCTGTTAAATCAATAAATCAAATCAAATCAGTCAAGCTGTCACTGTGGTTTCTGACTGGCTTGTCAGGGTTTGTCACTTTTCTTTAAACTCAACACCAGAGCAGGAGAATTCATTCACAAGTGTTTGCCTGTAGACTCAGCAAAGTGACATTATACTGGAGGATACCAACCTGCAAGAACCTGTCACAGCCCGGCTCAGGACCATGACAAAAATGGGAGACAGACGAGTGAATTTAATGCAAAAAATAATTATTTATTCTAAAAACAACAAATAATAAAAAATTGTCAACTACAGCCCATATGAGCACAAGTCCACTGCCTGCTCCCACCAGGTCCAACCTGGAGGCCAGGACCCAGCTGCTGTAACGAGCATGAAACCCGGCTTTTAAGGTCCAGCCTGAGCGTACATCCGCCAACTCCCTGAAAGAAAGAAAATAGACACCCAGTGGACTGGAGAGGGTCATCACAAATCGATAATGAAATTCGTTGCCAACGCTTTTAATAATCGATTTTTATCGATTCGTTGTTGCAGCCCTACTTCTGTGCACTTTTCTTTTTTTAGTTGAACTGAGCCTGGACTTTCTCTGTGGTAATTGTGTAGGAGCTCTGTAAAAACTTTAACAAACATAAGACAGTTTACATTGAAGCTTCTCCTGTAGTGGATTTGATCATTTTACCTTTGACTTTTCAGGTTGTGTTGAATGTGCTCGCTTCATTTCTTTGTTTCTTTCTGTACCTGCTGCTTTGTTGATCAGTGTTAAACCAGCCTCTCTCTGCCTGTTTGCAGCCTGTGCCCACCATCAGCCGCTCATCACTCTCCGTCATCCAGTTGAGTAACCCCAGTCTAGGCCAGCGGCCGCTGAACCACACKAACACCATGGGTCACCACAACAACATGCCTCATCATAACAGGGGCCCTCGACCTCTGGACCAGGTCACCTGCTACAAGGTGGGTCTGCTCTGATCAAGTCTGTCTGTCGTATGGATTGTTAGAGGAAACAGAATCTTTTTATGACAAAGTTGCACATTTTAGTTTGATGGAGATCTATAAATGTCGGGTTGGTTTCCTCTAAGCTCTCATTTATAATCCTTCTGTCTGCAGTGTGGTGAGAAAGGCCACTATGCCAACAAGTGTACAAAAGGTCACCTGGCCTTCCTGAGRGGACAGTGACCTTCAAACATCTGGAGCAGCCAAAGACAGGAGGTCTACGTGCAAAAATAAAGCTTCGGTGTTCAACCCAAACACGTCGAACTTTCCTTCCTGACGCGTTTCTCTGTATTCAGCCTCAAACATGGAGGATAAACTTTGTCCTGTGCTGCCTCCTATAAACTGACACATGAAAATAAAAGTTTTGTGAAGCAGAAGATGGAGGAGCTGATGAGCCGTTTCAGGTCCAGTTTACAGCATCTTCAGGTGTGGTCACCTCCTGGTATCTCAAGTTACGTGGCTGCATTCAACAACTTCTACAGTTCTGTCATTTTCTGTGTGAAATAATGTGATGAATGGTTGTAGGAATGTAAATTTATAGCAGTTTGTACTCTGTTAAACCCCTCCTTCCCTCCTGAAAATGAACCTCAGCAGATATCAGACCTTTAAAACCTGCTGTTTCTCTTTCTGTACCAATAAATGACATTTCCATAATGTACCTCTGAATTACTTTCAGGCTGCTTCAGCTTTGAAATGCGTGCATCTCTGAAAACAAGAGTCAGATGTATACATGGATTTCTTTTTTATTATTATTGTTCACAACAGTCACATTAACAACAGAGCTGAGAGATCCATCCTGYTGGTGTGATGGCTGCTGCACAGAGTTAGTGGTACTTCCTCCAGCGTTGGTGTTCTGTAAGAAGAGAGCAGAGGATGGTGAAGATGTGAATGCCTAACACAGAGCAACAAGAACAGGGAGATGCTTACTGAGGTGGCTGTAGTTAAAAATGTAGCCGATGACCACGTAGCCCGTTAGAAACATGGCTATGCCTGCAAAGCCTCCTTTCCTTACGTTGATGTACTTGTTGTACCAGGCGTCAACGCCTGGAAGAGACAACAGGGTTCATGTAAAAAACAAGTTTGAGTTTTAAAGCATTGCATCACCAAAATCCTCAATCCAATCAATTTCTAAGGACAACCCAACAATTTTTCTTAAACCTTGCTTTTGAGTATGACCTGCCAAACAAGTGCAGCTTTATTAATAGTAGTCTTATTTAAAATTTTAAAAGTTTCTTCTTTGACTTTGTAATGGATCAGAATATGACCCCAAGTCAAAATAATCTTTTTTTCCTGCCCAGCTTGGCTTCACAAGCATGCTCAATGTAAGAAGTCAGGTTGTGATTTAATTTTTAAAACTAGGAGAATAAAAATATCCTTCGGATCAGACTCAGAAGTCTACATAAACAGTTCACATTGGGGTTGGGCAAAATTATATTGTGTGCAAATAATCGCCTGAAAAACTCAAAACTTGCCACTTTGCAATTGGTACCACATGATAAGGTATTTTGATGTGGGACACAATCACTAGCGCCCATGGCATGTTGGGTTACTAAAGATCTGCTACCACTGCACGTTGTGGAAGAGGTGGGTTTTAATCCACAGATTATTAATTTAACCTGTTAAAGGCTCAGATCAGGCTCACCTCGGCCGCAGGCGCGGTAGATGCCCTTCGGGGAGAAGTCTCGGCCTCCGACCCAAGTTCCCAGCTCCCCCAGTTTCACCTCCATCAGGCGCTTCTCAATCACTGGTACTGATCACAAATGAACCACAAGTTACAGAAAACGTTTTCAACACAAAAACGGGCTGAAAATTTTTAACTTCAAGAGTTAAGACTATATTTGGCAAATTTATCAATGTTAACGTACTACAACTTTAATCCATAAATGTTGTGACAGCAATGCTATGAAAAAGTGCAAKGTTAATGAACTAATTGTTCATTTTTCTAGGTTAATTAATGCAYTGAAGGAATAAAGTTAGCCTGATGAATAATCTACCACACGCCTTCTGGTGTAAATAATGCACTAATTAGCCACAATATCTTGCAAATGCAGAAACAACATAAATATAATTATTTTAAACAAGCTATTGATAAAAGTATATTATTTTGATCGCTTCTATAGCAGCTAGCTGTAATTTCCTCTGTCTGATGCTCAAAGTCCTTGACGGGAGTGGAGGACTGACTGTTTGAGTCAGAAACAGATGGAGGACTGACTGATTCACGGCCCGTCTGACTCAATAAAACACAACAAACTGTGAAAAACTCATCACTCACACCAAGAAAGGGAATTAAGGAGAAAAATGTAGATTTTTCACAGCAGAGGACACGAAAAAATACCTGGTTTGTCCGCCATCTTCACTGGTGCAGATGATCTACCGCAAGGAATGACGGGAAACAAAAGGCAACGAAAGGCATTATGGGAGGACWTGTAYTTCTTCAAGGTTTCCACTAGATGGKATTAGAAACAAGTTTATCAATTGGGTTTAAAATTACAAATCTATTTATAGAATTATAGTCTCTTGACGTTGGAGGTTTTAGGTAATTCTGTCACGATGCATAACAGAAGAGGATAGATTCTAAATTTTATTTTTATTGGAGCTATTTGTAAAGTAACTTTAAATATTTCCCAGTAGGCTATAGACAGATTCAAAGTTAATGTACTAAATTTTGTACTAACCTAATAAATGAGGTGAGTTCATTTGTTTTTCACAATACTGTGAGATTTTTATGTTAAAAAAAAAATTAAAGTGTTGTTTTACTCTTGTGCTATGATAATAAAATTCTATTCTATTCTATTCTATTCTATTCTATTCTATTCTATTCTATTCTATTCTATTCTATTCTATGCTTGCAGCTTTCTCCTACAACAAATGAGGTCCAGACTGTAAGCATTTAGCAAACACATGTAGACTGTTCATTTATTTTAAGTGGGGTTTAGCAGAGAGGTTATGCACAMTAACTATCTGACCTGATATAGACATGAAACCTTTTGAACGAGTGTTTGAAGGAGTTTGGAGAAAAAGAGCTKATTTCTTACCAGATAAACTAATGATCTGAGCTTGTCCAAGACCAAATTGGCATAAAAACATGTATTGTATATATAAATATTATAAATACAATTCTGCTAGAATAACTGTGTAATGTAAACATATTGGTTATGGAAAAAGTTGAAAATTGACAAATGTTTAATTAAAAAAACATAAAAAATAGTTTTTATTTTGAAGAGGAAAATGTGTTTACAGAAGTTTACAAATATAAACACACACACACACACACACACACACACACACACACACAC
>NW_013952498.1:577590-578868 GCF_001266775.1 Austrofundulus limnaeus | reverse complement strand
CACACACACACACACACACACACACACACACACAAATATAAATAATTTATTCTATCTGGTGTTACTTAGAGCCAATCATTAAGAAATTGAGACATTAATCATAAAGATTTGATGTATCAATGATTAGTATGTATGATGCACAAAGTTAACAGTGCACACAAAGCTGATTTATTAWRGGTGAGCATCAAGGATTGCGTCTCTCAGGTGAAAACAGCAGCCAGAACCCATTTCACGTGTCTGRCCTCATGAATATGCAGAATATATGATTACCAGATCTCTCAAAATACTGGGCGGAGGACATGCAGATATAATTATTTTACACCCGCTGTGTGATTTYTCAAACCTTGAAACTGGCTGTGCTGCTGTTTTAGTGTCTATATTTACTATGTTTGAAAGTCAGGTGCAAACAGTCTGCGCTGTTATCTGCTCTGCTCTACAGTGTGACATTATTCAACTTTAATATAAATGAAAAATATATTACTGCAGCACAGCAACTTAAAAAAGAAATATAAACTCCATTTCAGCTGTGGTGCTTATTTTTTCCGTGTTATGCATAACTGTGTGGCAGAGTTTTTTTCCTTTCTGATCTTTCTCTAAATCCAGCCTGAATTATAATAATTACACACTGATAATATTCACATTTAATGGAGCTCACCTTTATGTACCTTTCAGTCACTACAGTTATTTTGAACTGGTTACCTGCTATCTTGATGAATCAGCTTCTAAGTGTTCATTTAATAAATAATGCATATTTTTATTTTAAATGTATACTTTTAAAATATTTTTTTCTTAGGAATAAATAGTTTATGTCTTAATTGTGGTGTACCTGAGAGGTAACATATTTGAACAACTTTCCTCATCATTTAAAGTATTTCAACAACAAAATGTTCATTGATCTGAGCAGGTTTTAAATAAAAATGCCTGTTAACTGCAGCCCTGAGCAACAAACTCAACATCTACTGAAAATGTTTCTGTGCACAATGCTTTTGCATCAACACTTTGTTAGAAATCTTTCTCTGTTGTGCATTTTGAAATCACAACCCSAGGGGGTTTGTGTCTCCTGTTCCTCCATCAGAGGAACAAWTTTTTCTAAAAATGAGAGATGATCAATGAGCTCAGCTGCCTGAAAGGCCGATCCATTCTGAGAGGCTTGTGTGTGTGAGAGGGTGTGTTGGTGCTCTGTGGAGCTCATATCCCAGCTCAGCACAACTGTGATCAATAACTTCCCTAACACACACACACACACACACACACACACACACACACACACACACACAC
>NW_013952498.1:572931-575688 GCF_001266775.1 Austrofundulus limnaeus | reverse complement strand
CACACACACACACACACACACACACACACACACAAACACACACACAGTGATGAGGGTGTGTAGCTCTCCATTTGGACGTCATCCAGAAATCACCACTAAACTTATGGATTTAATACACCGATGTTCCTGCTTCCTTCAAACGACTTTCATCAGATAAAGACCCGTCTCTGAGAGTTTCATTAAAATCAAAGCAAGTTTGTGATTGGAGTTTGTTTGGGATGACTCTCAGCTACTACCTCACACAATTTAAG
This sequence comes from Austrofundulus limnaeus, assembly GCF_001266775.1. Classification (NCBI taxonomy): domain Eukaryota; kingdom Metazoa; phylum Chordata; class Actinopteri; order Cyprinodontiformes; family Rivulidae; genus Austrofundulus; species Austrofundulus limnaeus. The sequence goes on along the minus strand of NW_013952498.1, from coordinate 575,437 downwards.
TTCAGAAATTTTAAAATTGATTGAATTAAGGGCATCCACCCTCATTTTTGTGTTTAAATGGTTCAATAGCTGTGGCAGTCATCTTGTATTCAGTTGATTACATCAGTTAGACGTATATGTGCAGCTGTTTATCCAAGATTTACTTTCTGGACTCAGTTTTGTTTATTATATATAAATGATCTGAACTTGATTAGCACTTTATCAAGTCCAAGGACTCCAAAGCACTTCACACTTACACTTCACAGCAGAGATGGGGACTCGAGACTCGTGACTCGGACTTGAGTCACACTTAAGTCCCTACTATTAGACACTTAGACTTGAGTTGGACTTGGACCCTAAAGACTTGAGACTTGACTTGACTTGTGGTTTGAGACTTGCAAACAACGCAAGTCTTTTCACTGCCCGGCTCACGATTCTCACTCCCTCAGTACACCTCCATGCTCCGCTCCTTTGAGAATAAATACATAAAGTTTTAAGAGCAAAGACATTTACTCCTGCTCTCACACTGAAAATATTCGCTCTTGATAAAAGTCACAATAATTCTTCCATACACTCCGCTCCCCATCACCTGAGAACGGGAGGGGCCAGGGCCGTCCAATGTTAATAATTCGTACCCTACATGACAAACAAAGCTTCAGCATGGGAGGAGCGTTGTAGTATATTCATTTTAAGCTTTGCTTACAGAGACTTTATTCAACAGTGACAAGAGGCAGGAAAAATGCAAAGTGTGGAGTCCAAATCCAAAATTTGTTTTTGTGATGACTTGTGTAGCCCTTTTACTTTAAGGATTCTGGTTCAACATCTTCACTGACATGCTTTTATGCATTTAAATATGTTTTTTCTGGTATTTCATTGTCAAATCAGCAGCAGACTTGTTGGATTTGTTCTTTGTCAATGGAAAGATATAATTACAGTAAAGTGCAAAATACAGTTAATATTCTCAATGCTTGATTGTTATTTCAACCTTAACCTTATCTGTATTTTTAAAACAGTATTATGTCTTAATATTTGATTAAAATATAGTTTATTATAATTATAGAATATAATTTTATGGTTAGAATACCTTTGATCAAACTGCCAGTTAAATYATACATGCAACTAGACTTGGACTTGAGGTCAAGAGACTAGAGACTTGACTTGGATTTTTGGTCAAAGACTTGGACGTGCAAAAAAAGACTTGTGCACATCTCTGCTTTACAGAGTCATACGCTGAAGCTACATTGTAGCCACAGCTGCCCAGGGACCCACTGACAGAGGCTACCATACATCAGCGCCACCAGCAGACAAGGAGGGTGAAGTGTCTTGCCCAAAACATTAAGGACACTTTAAACATCAATAAGTTATTTTATTTCAGATTCAAACCTAATTAGAGGAAATTCAATTCTTATTATAACAAAATATGTTCACCTGCAATGAAACACCATTCAGTGAACCAACAAGCAGATTGTGTTATATCTTCACTTCATTACAATCCACCATCCTGACAGCATGATGACAACAATAGGAAGAAATGACCCTTTTAACTAGGGTTGACTTAAATTGTATTGTTTGCAATTAATTGTTAGTAAAACTGTCAACAATTAATATTTATCACCTTGCAATTATTTCAACCAGTGCCATGTGATCATGTATTTTTGAGTTCGACACACCATCCCACATGTGAGCCCAGAGGTGGAAGGCGGCTTGGAGTTTCATCACCTGAAACATCGACATGAACCAGAGTATGAGTAAAGCTAGAAAAAGATCACAATTAAATCATTACATTAATCGGTTTTGGCTAAACAGTGCTACAATTAATTGAGAACAATATTTATGTCAATATTGCCCAACCCTACTTTTAACAGGAACAGCAGAACCAGGATCCTCTGTCTGGGGTCAGAGAAAACAGGAGACACAAAATAACTGGTCCAGGTTTAGTTTATGCAGGAAAAAAGACAAAGAAAAACACAAATTAAAGACAGAAATAACTAGAAAAACAAACATGTAGAGGAGAGTAGTTGAAGACAGCAGCAGAAGAAACGTGGTCAGTTTGTCCTCCTGCAGTCTAGACCTATAGCAGCAGAATGGATAACAGGAAACCTAAACCTAACTATAGCATTCATCAAAAAGGAGCATTTTATTAAGCTCAGACATTCTGTCTGATATTCTAAATGTTCTGATCAGTTTCTACATTAGGTCAGATATTAAAGGGGCAATATCATGTAAAATCAACTTTTTTGAGTTTTATATCATGCTATAATGTTATACTCTCATAAAAAAACATGCCCAAAGCCTTGCTTTGACTCATTCATGCATGTTTGAGAAATCCTGCAGCGTTTTTAGGCAGCCATGCTGAGGAGCAAAACGACGGGGACCAGAAGCGCCCCTGGGACATGTCTTTAAGCTGAGCTTCCTCGTGGCCGAGAGCACCCCACCCTCCCCACACACCCCGCCCATGACTCCTGCAGGCTCTCGGGTCAAAGTGAAAGTGAAACCTAACTGTTGAGCTCTCAACATTAGTTCTCAC
>NW_013952498.1:567950-572880 GCF_001266775.1 Austrofundulus limnaeus | reverse complement strand
CACACACACACACACACACACACACACACACACACACACACACACACACACACACACACACACACAGGCCAGAGCACAAAGGGACGCATGATTTTATTCCACCTCAAGAGGCATCCAGCCTCAAGCTCTGCTGCCGAGACGACTCTTTGAAGCTGATGGAGAAAGAGAGGGAGAGATGGACGAGGCGGGTGGAGGTGAAGAGACAGAGAGAAGAAGAGGATGATGGGAGGAAAAAGAAACTGGCAGCAGAAAAAGGGAGCGATGGAGGCAGATTAGGGATGAAGGASAGAAACAGTCTGCAGACAGCTCTCTGTGGTCCTCCTGACCTTTAAAGGACCGGTTCATCCAAGGAGGAGCTTCTGTTTTACTTTTACTTTCACACACTCACCCCTGTACCATCATCATCTTCAGCAGATACCTCCTTCCCTTTTCAAACTACTTCACATTTTTCCCTAATTTCCACACACAAAAAAAATGGTAATGATCTCATCTCTGCCCACTAATTATTTTGCTTCTGTTTTGTAGACCTTTAAATTTCAGGTAAACAGACCAGACAGGAGAGGTGGCTTGTGGGTAATAGGATGTTCTCATAATCTTATCACAGATATGTCTATCAGCAGGAGGCATGCAAGAGCTTGGTGGCCTGACGAAGGTCCCAGAGGAATCCTGGGATGGTTAAATAGATAGAAGGATGGAAGGCAGGATACATTTTATTACTTTAATGGTTTCAGTCACTAAATCAAACTTCTCCATTTAATTTTACTTAAACACTTAAACGTAATGGGCTCTAATGGTGTGCTGACTGTGCAGAATACAAAAACAGCAGCACCACTTATCAAACTTAACTCTGTAAGACTGAAGGTGCCCTCTAAACATTTGGTGCAGATGTTGGATCATAATAAAGACCTGAATCAGGTCGATTGGGTTTTCCAATTTTTATCAGTAAAGAGGTCAAACAGTGTTGTCCAACCCCTGATCTGTTGGCTTTAAGTAATCGTGACCCTGGGAGRGATTCAGTTGAATAGCCCAGCCACAATGACTACACTGTTGTATTAACATGGTCATGTTGAAAGCTTTGGGATGCACCTGTTTCAGCTGCATTTACATCTCTGCTACTCTCAMCTTCATACAGGCTACATACGCCTGATCTGTTCTGCTGGAGTGGCATGTGATTTGTGTCATTTAGAAAAAAAGCCAGAGTGAAGCCAACATGAAAATATGAGTAATAACTTTCTACTTCTCACTTTAAAAAATGTAAGTAGAAAGTACAGATTACTGTATGAAAATATAAGAAGAAGAAGAAGTAAAAAGTTGGCTGAAAAATAATTTCTCAAGTAGATAACCAATTTTTTACTTAAGTAGAGAAACAAAGTATTTATACTAAGTTATTTACACCTCTGCCCTCCTGTTACTTTCTGCATTCTTGGGTCCATCTGAATCCATTTCTAAACTCTAAGATCTGATATTTGTAACAGGTGGGATTCTTTGGACCTAAAAAAAATCCAGACTGCACACAGAATGAAGCCGTTCACAGATTCTATTTAGCACAGAAGGTGTAAGATCTCAAGAACTGTGTGCAGATCCAGCAGTGGTTCCTCCAGGGGTGAAAGGAGGTCCTTGTGTGTGGTCGAAGAGATGATCCAGAAATTGTTAACCTGACATCTTCCTCCAGACAGGTGCAGAATCCAGCAGACAGAGAGGACCAAAACCAGTTCAGGAGGCAGAAACAGGGCCCAGATCGAGATGATTTGGTTTGAAGAACGCTGGATTTAGTCTCCATGGATGATGAGGTACCTGTGCTGTTTAGACAAGTACAGGTGAGTGTGAGTTAGTGATGGGGAGTCATYAAAACAACCCAAAATCAACAACACGACAACATTTAGAGCTGAAATTCWAGCATGATGAAAACTAGAGTTTTGTCTTTTATTTGTTATCCCTGTGAAGTGTCCTGTACGAGAAAGTATACATCAAGTACATGTCATTAAGTATATTTAAGTACAGAAAAGTACATTTCCCCAAGTGTACTTTTACACTCCAAGTACATAGATATATTAGCATTTAACTAGCAAATCTTGGAACTAAATTGTCCCACAAAGTTTATAAAAGTAATCTTTGAATTATACTTAAAGTCATTTTCACTCATAATAAACTTCAAGTCTATGTTTAATTTATCAAAGAATGCTTTAATGTATTCTGAAAGTAATCCTCTATGTGTACGATTAGTTTACTGGCAGTAAACTTCCAGTGTTCTTTGTTGGTTTCTGAAAGTATGAAGTACACTGGAAGTTAACTGTTGGTTTAGTACTACTACTTAAGTGTATCTTGGTCAGAAGTTTTAATATAGAATAAATATACTTACACTTTTAGAGTTTTAGTATATACAGTATGTATTATCCCTGATAAATACAGAAACATAAATTAACTCTTACTTGCATGTAAGAGCTGACGTCTTTGATAAAATCTGTCTTTTTATTTATTCTCTTTGAATCTGACAGATCTGAGTAGTTGTTTTATTACAGAATATCTCMAAATATCTCTGATTATCTCTGAATATCTTTCTGCGTTTCACCTCAACTCAACCAAGTTGGTTTGCAGACAAAGAGAGCGAGCTCTTTCACTCTAGAAAAAAATATGTTTTTGCTTTTATATATTCTTAGATTTCTGGAGGGATCTGCAGATGTTCTCTGTTTTCTCTTTCCCTTCAATCTCTGAACTATCCACCTCCTCCTGAAGCTTCCCCCACATCTGTCTCCATCACTCACTTCCCTCTCTGCTCTGTTTACACCTGCCTCCTTCCTTTCATCTCTCCCCTCCTCTCACCTGACTCTTCCTTTCCTTACCCCCTCGATGCCTATTTTTTACTCTCATCTTCATCTCTTTAAACGTGGGCTTGAATCAAATGCTGCGTTTGCTGCTCTTTTTTTAGTTTTTGCTTTTCTTTTTGTCCTCTTTCTCCAGAGGTGGTGATATAGGCGGCAGTKCTATCAGTATGCAGAGTCATGGCGCCGGGGTTCTGTCGTCATCGATTGAACGGGGAGCTAAATTTGGACGCCGTAGAGGGCTCAGCATCTTCACCGTGCAGGCTTGGAGGGGAGGGGAGGGGAAGGAGAAGAGGGGAGGGGATACACACACATTTACACACAAACTGTGAGCCAAAGAGCAGCACAAATACTGTCTACTGACACACTCCCACACACACATTTTATTTTAGTGCAGCGCTGCAGGGTACTGATGGGAAAGAGGCGTAAATCCAGTGGAGTAAACGGGACATAACACGGTCTGACCTTTTTATACATTCATAACAGAGAGCGGCTTAGGGAAATATTTATAGGACACACACACACACACGGCTGTGAACACTGACACATTCTTTTCTAGATAGACCGCTCAGGGCAGAAGCAACATGACGAGCCATTGTTATTCAAAAAGTATAAATCCTGAGCTGTGGGCCTTGTTCTTCACAGGGACAGAGTCACACAAGCAGAGAGRGTCAGAGAAAAGGAGAGAAAGACATTAAAAAAACAAAACAAAGAGACAGAATCTGGCAAATAATCAGACAAGATCCCCTTCTGGAGGATTTAACACAGATTAAATGTGTTTCTGGGCTGAGTTTATATTTTTGTTTTTYTTATTGCCAGCTGCTGTGCTTCTGTCATGTTAGCAAAAACTCTTATGAACCACTGAGCGGTTTTAATAAGGCTTTCAGAGCGTAATCATTGGACGGCCAACATTTTCCCCTCAGATTATTTCATCATTTGCTCCTCTCCTGGTTCATTTGCTTGTGATTGTACAAAGTAAGCCCTTGTAATTAGAATAGGTAGGTCTCAAAGGTTTGCTTTCTTTTTTTCTAAAATCAGGTTTCAGCCAACCCCCTCCAGCTCCAAACTCTACATGGTGACTTCTGACCTAAAAATAAAGTGGCACTGTTATTCTGAAATATCTTCCATGCAGACATCCTCCATCTAAGGCTGATACCCCGTTAAATCTTGAAAATCTGCTCTCGCTCACAAGGTTGTGAGACGTTCTTGTTTACATTGGCTTTTTATGCTCAGAGAGAAACTGCAGCTCAGTAAGGCCCTCCCTCTATCCCACCAGCACAGACACAAAGAGCCGCCTGTGTCTCCGCGCTGTCTCATACGTCAACTACGTTTATAACAACGCATAAAGCTGGTGATTGACACCTCTAATGTCCAAGTCCATCAGTTTCATAAATACAACAATGAACAGGGTGAGGGTGGGTAATATTTCTTAGCACTGAGACATGTAAAAAAAATGTTTGAAGCTGTTTTTGACTAATTTAGTGAGATTTTTGCATGCAATTTACAGAAACTTGTAGTTTCTATAACAACTTGACTGTCTCCTCTCCGCAAAAATATTGTACCATCTTTTTCCACAAGCAGTCTGACTATCTTTATTAGTTTTATTTGACCATCCTCAAAATTTCAAACAGTTGTAAAAGATGTTTTTTTCTAACAGCCTCGACCAGCTGCTCCTCAGTTAAGCAGTTGCGGTGAACTTCACCTGTTACTCCACATGAACACGCCCACAATGTTCCGACCAATCACACAATACTTGCTGCATACCCTGTGAGAGAACAAAGATATATATAATACACAAAATAACATCCAAATAACTGATATAAATGCATTTTTCAGGTTTTAACGTTTAAATATCTTCAATAAAACAGATTTAAAGCTAAAGAACCAGTGGGTGTTGTTTTTCATGAACTCTTCTTTTTCTTATTAATCTGCTCACAAGATTCTCCCGACATTTTTTTCATCCCATTTAGCGTTTGTTGTTTAAAGTACAACATGTGGAATATATGTATTTTCTGCTGCTGTGCTTCAACTAAAATATTCCCATGAATGATGCAGTCCTTCTAAGCTGCAAGCACACACACACACACACACACACACACACACACACACAC
>NW_013952498.1:561048-567884 GCF_001266775.1 Austrofundulus limnaeus | reverse complement strand
ACACACACACACACACACACACACACACACACACACACACACACACACACACACACACACACATTTTAAAAATATCGGGAGGAAGAATGATAAAAGATAAATCAAACTCAGGTTTCTGAAGCAGAAAATACATTTTTTGGTGACCATCCAACATTGACTGACATGACAACAATAACCCTCTTGCAYATTTCTGTGAGTAAAAAATAAAAACACTGAATATGTAGTGTTAGCCAATGTGATGACGTGTGGCCATGAGATAAAATAAAACTCCAAATGCACACGAGTATGTCTACATTGCATAACATCTGTTTATTTTAAATAGATTTTTTTGTCTGCAGGTGCAGTGGTGGAATAATGTACCCAAATGTAAAAATATAATGTGCTAATGAAACTTTGATGTTTCTTACAGCATTCTACACTTTCATAAATCTTTAACTTTCACACAGAAGGAACACTTTAACAGCTGCAGAGTTGTTTTGGTATTTCACGATCTTTCTGCGGTAATCGCTGCAGAAAGTGGTTTGACATTATCTTGCTGAGATAAGCAAGACCTTTCCTGAAAAAGATGGATGGCAGCAAAGGTTGTTTCTATTTGTTTTTAATTTATGAAATATTTCTAAGCCAGATCATTGACTCTGGTCCTGTTTGAGATTTTAAGACATGTTTAGTGTTTGTTAATGAAAAACTCAAATAATTCCTGATGTTTAGCCATATTGTAAAAAGATTAAAGCAAAAACTTATTTGGCTTATTTTGGACGCAAAGTAAACCCCTATGATGATGAATGTACAATAAAAATTCACTCATACTAAGTTGCTTAAACATTTTCAAAATATCCACAAAGGTTGCTTATTATTTTACATTATWTATGTCTGAATAATCGTTAATTTTTTGTCCATTGTTTAATCTGAGTATGGTTTCTTGAGCCCATTTGTGCATCAGTGAGAACAAAGTGTTTCTTCCTGGGATTCAAACCCACAACTTCCCATCCTGCAGCAGCTGCAGCAGCTCCTGAATCAGTTCTGCTGCAGCGACACATCAGCCAAACAACCATTTAGCTAATTTCCATCAGGCTTGGCTCCTCCGTGGTTACAGTGGGAGGCCAGCATGACGGGAACCCCTGCCAGTGWTGAAGCATTAGCATATTGAGCTGAACTGATAAAACTGTCAGTCACAGGGAGGTTCTGGAGCCAGAACTGTGTTAGTGAGCCTGGCAGCACACTCCAACTTCAACATAACAAAAAGGCTGAAAATAAATGAAAACTAACAGTCTGGTCTCAAACACACATAAAACTCCATCATTTAAATGAACTTTGATACAACAGTGACGCAGTACATTCACAGACAGATTTCAAACATCCAATATTTATCATTGGGAAGTGGTGGTGCTGTGGCGCAGCAGCTCTCCTTGTGGTAACCTTGTATGTCATAAGTACCAGTTTACTTGATGCAGTTTGAGTGAAGTTGTAACTTTTCTGACASCAAAGCTTCTTGAATTCAGGTTTCAGAATAAAGGTTTTTGGAAACAGACTTCCACTGCATGTGGCTCCGCCCCACTGTGACATCATTCATGTGATTTACACTGTGTCCGCTCCGGTGTGGAGCACATCAGTGCTCTGAGAAACATGCGCATTAATACAAGATCGTGCAATAAATTCAGTGATAAATGTGGAAGTCAAGAGCAAATTCATTCATTCTTGTTATGATTCTGTTACTGTCTGTCCTGATCCAGCCTCAGTTTAGTTTTATTATTTCATTTCTTGCTCCAGTCATAGTCTTGTTCCCAGCCTTTRGGTTTACATTCAGCACCTACTCATTGCTCTCGCCCCTCCCGTCACAGAAACTCTAATCAAGCTCATTTCACTCACCTGTTCCCAGCAGTTTTTAACTCAGCCTCACTCTCCAGCTCACCGCATACATATTCCTACAGTTGTCTTTTATTGCATCCATATTTCTGATGTATGTATGCATATGCTGCATGTTGTCATCTGCTTCACAAACACAACGATACATTTGACACATTTGATACATTTTGATGTATGTATAAAATTCTCACATATAATAATATAGCTAGGATTTTGACAGAGTATAGTCTGGTGATATATTTTGAAAATTAAGATGTGCTCTTTCCTTTTCCTGTTGGTGTGGTGTGATTGTTGTAGATTGGCTCCACACTTCCTCCATCGAACAGCAAATGAATCTAATTTTGGTGGATCCCAGTATGTAGCCCTGCAGATGCAGTGTAAACGCTCTCATTGATTATAGTGGGTGCGTTTTACTGCCAACGTCGAGCTGGAGTGGAGCGAACACAGTGTAAATCGGGGGTGAAGTCGAAGAGTGCACTTCCGACGACAGATGAACAACAGTAACAATGACGGKTAGCAGAATACTAATTGTGCTGTTCACCCTTTACAACATGTAAGAGTAAACCAACCTCATTCTCAGTTCAAACATTTGTTTTCACCATTTTGGATGTTAATGTTTTCATCCTTAAGACTGAAGTGCCAAAAAATCACAGTGACCTGGCATGAAAACTACAATGAATTCAGTGTAAACATGTTTTTTTCCCTTTACAATATCAGCATTAGAAAAGAGTAACATTTGAAATGGGTTTCTATAGAAAGGTAATGAACAATTAATATCTTAATATGCCAGCTGTTGCCAGATCATAGCCAACATTTAATGAGTTGTTCTTGTGACGACCCTGACGTGTCCTGAAAAACTCATGAAAATCTGTTCATAAGTTTTTGAGTAAGATTAAAGTGGCTTTATAAAAGATGGAAAACAATCTGCTGCTCAGACAGACGAGCTGACATGCTGTAAACCTTTCCTCACTGTCAGTTTCACAGTTATTTCAGCAGAAATYTGACATGCCTGATGGACTTGTCTCAGGCTGCACTCAAAGTGCTACAGTCAGCTGCTGCCGCCTTTTATTTTCACACAACCATAGATATGTAATGTAAACTGTGACGCCCTYTTTATAATGAATTTACTGTTTGTGGGAAATATTTCAGCTGATAATAGCGAGGTGTTGTTTGTCCTTGAGCCACTATTGAATTTAAAAGTACTGTAGTATATTTATGTTTTCTGAAGCAAGTTAGAAAGTAGGCTAAGTGTCACAATCTGCCATGAGAGAAAAAAAAATAAATACGCGTTTATTAGAAATTCAAGACATAGAGAAGGTTCATAACCCCTCCCCTTTCTCCTCCTCCTCCTCCTCCTCCTCCTCTCGCGCTGGATGGTGCGTTCGGAGCGCATCCAGGACCGACGGCTCCGGGTCTCCCATGCTCCTGCCCTGATGGAGACGGGCTGAGCAGGAACCAGGTCCGGTTCGAGAGAGACCACCAGGTGGATCCCACAGCGAGGGCTTGTACCAGGAGGAGCGGAGACACGGAAGGTAGATGAGGAGGAGGAAGAGGGGGATTAATAACCTGTTGTTGGTGTTTGATAAAACGCGGAGCTCAGAAACACAATGAGGGATTAAATCACGAGGAAGATGATGATGATGATGATGATGATGATGATGATGATGATGATGATGATGATGATGATGCTTTGTGTTGTTTTCCAAAAGAGGAACTTCAGATGATTAATTGTTTGGACTCTAATCTGCCAAAACACCCTGATGTGGATTATTTTCTTTGATGAATTGTTTTTCTTTTTAATTTATAAATAATAAACCTGGTTAATCCAACCAAATCTGCAGCAACAATGACTGATTGCAGATTAATTAGGCTCTCTGGATCCTTTTGATCTGAAACCATTAAAGAAAGAAAGAAAGAAAGAAAAAAGCTTGCGAGCGCCGCCGCAGGTCTGGCCGGGGAACCTCTCTGCAGAACATCTCGGTTCTGATCGGGTTCGGACTGTCCGAGCACGTTCCTCCTCTGCAGCCATGGAGGCTTTACAGAGAACATCTGATATCATCTGGGGTTGGGATTGGGATTATGAACACAAGACTGTCTTCCTTGGTGTTATAATCTGAAGCAGGCTGCATGTTTCTGCTGGTCCTCCTGTGTTTGATTCAACACCTGCTTCTATAAGGTGTTCCCTCAGCTGTTGTGCTGACAGAAAGGAGACTTCGTTTTATTTTTTTTAACATTTAAACACACTTTTAGTTTTTTCTATAATAAAAAAGTGGATATGCTGCCTGACAGAGCAGAAAGGTTCAATTTTCCTGTTAATTAATAATTTAAACAATTCCTCAGTTCACTTGATAAATGTCACTTTCATATGTAAAGTTTTTTGTTTTGTCTCATTAAGTATATCAGAGTATTTTAGGGTGTGGAGGGTTGATCTAACAAAAAATAAAGCATAACAACAGAACAGGGTTCCTCTTGGCTAAACAATATAAACTGAAAAAATGTTTATCTTCCCTGCAGCACTTTCAGTATTAAACTGCTTTTATTTATTTTTGAAGCAGGTCTTTGGTTTCTGTAGAGCTCAACTGGTGACAGTGGATAAAAGCTTTCATCTCATGACCACGCGTTATTAATTTGTTGCAGAACATTACCTATCTAGTGGTCATATGTTATTATCTTGCGGCCACACATTAACTATTTTATGGCCATGCATTAACTGTCATGATTGCACACTTTTCATCTTGTGACCATGCATTAACTATCACGTGACCATGTGTGAGTATTTAGCTTATGGCAGAGCATTAATGGTTTCATGGCCACACATTATTTATGTCATAGCCACACATCATTTATCTTGTGGCCATGCATTAACTATGTCATGGCCACACATTTTGTATGTTGTGGCCATGCATTAAGTACCACATGGCCATGTGTAAGTATTTATCTTATGGCAGTGCATTAACAATTTCATGGCCACACATTATTTGCTTCATAGTCACATTATTTATCTTGTGGCCATTTATTACTGATATGGCCATGTGTTATTATCTCATGACCACACAGTATTTATCTTGTGGCAACACATTACCTAGCTCATGGTCACGCATTATTTACCTCATAGCCACCCATTATTTACCTTGTGGCCATGCATTAACTATCTCATGGCCACACATTATTTGCTTCATAGTCACATTATTTATCTTGTGGCCATTTATTACTGATATGGCCATGTGTTATTATCTCATGACTACACAGTATTTATCTTGTGGCAACACATTACCTATCTCATGGTCACACATTATTTACCTCATAGCCACACAATATTTACCTTGTGGCCATGCATTAACTATCACATGACCATGTGTTATCTTGTGGCCACACAGTATTTATCCTGTGGCAACACATTAACTATCTCATAGCCACACATTAAGCTTTTGTCATTGGACGAGAACCGCAGGTTTAATTTAAAACTGGACCCATTTAAGTATTTTCCAATTATCAATCAAAACAACATCCAACAAAATTGGCTGCTTTACTGTAATTATGTTAGATATTTCTCATAAAAATATAATTGGTTCATATTTGTCTGATTCTGAATTCATTCATTTAGTCATCCAGATGCAAGAAGGTCCTTCATCTTTTAGTTTAGGTTTCAAATCTTTACGGGGTTGTAAATTATTCACAAGTAGCAAAACCACAGAGTCATTATTTATTAAACAAAGCAAATATTGGTGTGAAAACTTAAAASTGACCCATGACTCAGCAACTTGACGAACCTTAACTCTCAGGAGTCTGACTTCATCGGTCTCTCACATCTCTGCGGATGATTTTTATGATGTCATCAAGGTTTGCAGACTTTGGTTGTGCTCGACTCTCTTGAGTTCCTATCGCAGAATTTGATCTGAACTTTGGAGCATCGCAGCACCTCGATGCTTTATGTTTTAGGCCATTCTGTTGTAGATTTCCGGCTGGTTTGGGATCAGTGTTCTGTCCAAACTTTAGATGTTGGACAGGTGTCCTCATGTTTGAAAAGTTCATGGTAGACTCAGTGATGGAGGCTGTAGAACAAGTCCAGATCATCAGCCCATGATGACAGTGATTGTGTTGACGTGTTTGGTTTTACTCAAACATGGTCTCATCTGTGAGAAGGATAAGTGTTGTGCTTCATTTGGATACAACTTTGTAAYCCTAAGTTGTTGTTTTTAGACAGAAGAGGCTTTCTCCTGGGTTCCAAACAAGCTGTATATCTCTAGTTTTTTGCTGTGTCTCAATTCAGGTGCTGCTTTCCACGTCATGTGGATTTGTAGGCCTCCCACGTCACAGAACCACGCCGTAGGCTGTCCCATTTTGTTGGCTCCTTCTCATACGGCCCACAAAACCCCCAAACGTAGGCTGCACATGAGTATCCTATGTGGCCGATGATATCCCAGGATTCATTGCTCTGACAGCAAACTAAACAGAAAACAAAGTTGGCGTTGTTTGGAAATTCATCACTGACCAAAGAATTTGTTCAATTTCTTAAAGGGGCTATAACGTGTAAAATCAACTTTTTTGAGTTTTATATCATGTTATAATGTTACACTCTCATAAAAACATGCCCAAAGCCTTGCTTTGACTCATTCATGCATGTTTGAGAAATCCTGCAGTGTTTTTAGACAGCCATGCTGAGGAGCAAAACGACAGGTGGAAACCAGAAACACCCCTGGGACGTGTCTTTAAGCTGAACTTCCTCATCACAGAGCATACCTCCCCACCCCCCACCCCACACACCCCGCCCATGACTCCTGCAGGCTCTCGGCAGTAACAAAGCAAAGTGAAAGTGAAACTTAAGCTGTCTGCTGCTCTTAACACGACTTCTCACTCAGTGAAGCTCTTTTCAGATTCAAAATACCTTTGAGGAAATGTATTTTCAGATGCCAAGTGAACTGCATCATAGCGCACGCGAGAACCCTCCCACGCTGAACGGGACGGGACAGAAA
>NW_013952498.1:554662-560203 GCF_001266775.1 Austrofundulus limnaeus | reverse complement strand
GTATAGTATTTAAATATATGCCTGAGAAACACATAATATTGCCCCTTTAATGTTTTTAATGCTGTAAAATGATTAATATTTTTAATCTGATTAATCCCAAGGTAGTTGTGAATTAATCACGATTAATTTTAAACTTAATATACCTTTCATATTGGTAAAATAAAATACTTTGTAATTAGTTTTTAATATTTTTATTTAGAAAACACAATTGATGCTTAAGAAATACACGGAACAACAATAAATCATGCCACACCGTAACTCTCCTGGCTCTTACACCATTTAACTGTCCTCCACTATTTTAACGGCCCTACAATCCATGGCAATCCATTTTGCTAGTGAGCTTGTCAGAGGTAGATTTATTTATTGCCCTGCGTTCACTGAGAGTTGTTCGTCATAGACCCGATGAAGCGCCTGAAGCGGAAGCTCRGGCAAACAGAAGCTTGGTGTTGAGATGGCACCTTGAAGTCGAGGTGCTTCGGTGGAATGCAAATTCTTTTCTGCAGTATGTGCAAATGGCTACGTGTGTTTTTATTCCTTTTAAACTCAAATTTACCATCGACAGGGCCAACAATTCCTTCTTCCTCCACATTGAAACGTAGAGTGCAGCTAGATCGCAATGAATTGTGGGAAATCCTGAGGGTCAATGAGCGCATGCGTGAATGTGTTTAAAAAAATTAATCACTTTCATTTTACAAATTAATCAATATGTCTTACCTCAATTAATTTCACATCCCTAGTTTTTTATGCATTTAAGTGTAACGTTTTTAATTGTGATGTTATACCTCCTGTGAAAAGACGCAAATACAAGTTCCAACTGAAGGCATGTAAAATATAAAACGTACCACCACCGTGCAGGGTATGGCTTGGTATGCCATCCAAAGATTGTTTCGTTTCACAGTTGATGTATGCAGCCTACAGGGACCATAGTCTAAGTGGGCTGCAACCCTTGAATTGAAACACAGCCTTTTTCTAACTGTCCCATCTTGAACTTTAACCTTTAATCTGTGGCATGAGGCCTGCAGAGGTTTATGTTTTTGTTATTTCTCTGAGCAGCATAAGGTCTTAATTAGCTCCATTTAAGAAAGTACAGTATGTCCACTCCTGTCAAATTGTTTGGAAGTGACTTTTAACCCCTCTCAGGTTGATGAGCAGCCACAAGCACTCCTCTGAGGTCATTTCTGATGCTTTTAAAGAGATGCTTGAATTTTTATTATCTCTTTATATGTAAAACCCTAGAACTAAAAGCTGTTTTTCACCATGACTGTAGGCTGTGTCTTATAAAATCATACTTTCCCTGTGATAAAAACAATGTCTTAAGGCTGAGTGTTAAAAACTAATCATACAGCGAGACCCTGCCGTACAGCAGGACAAGACCTAGTTTTACTGGGTTTATTACTTTATTCGTTTTGTCTTTCAGTTTCTCCTTCCYTCTGTCTTCTGTCTCTGTTCACTGAGCTGCATGTTTCTGTCAGCCTCTCTCTCTGACATCTATTGTCAGTCTGAGGCTCTCGTTCAGTATTCCTCTCACACACCAACACACACAGAGAAGCAGATCTTCCTCAGGGTGTCTCACCTCCATTCTTCAGTGAGYCTCTGACAGATTGTTTATCCTGTCTTTTTTAACGTTTTTTTAATCCTGTTTCCTGTCGTTCCCACCCCCCTCCCTCCTACAGATCCATCTAAAGGTACCCCTCCACCCCTGCATCTCTTCAGGGGCGTGTCACCTGGGTTCTCTTTAACATGCACGCTCCCAGGAGTGTGGAGCCCGTTTAGTTGAGAGGGATCCACGGGGTGCGTGGTGTGTGTGTGTTTGTCTTGGAGATGGGCTCGGTGGGAGCGGAACGCCGCAGGCCCGGGTTGGCCCAGACGCCCGAGGAGCGGGACGTGTGGAGGGATGGAGGGAGAGTCGGATGGAGGGATGCAGGGAGGGAGGCCTGGAGGGAGGGCAGGGAGAGCGGCGTGGTGCAGAGCTACAGCTTCGACTCCTACCAGCTGGAGGAGGAGGAGATCAGTAAGGACGCCCCGGAGKGAGGAGTGCTGGCTCTGTCTGAGCCCGGTGAGCCGCTCTGACTCTCTGTGTGTTCWGTTCTATTTATGAAGAAACGAGAAAGGAACAAAGTGCTTTTAATGTAGTGATTTATTACTGTGCACAGGAAGTGGGGGTGCAGCGTTAAAGAAACAGCTTTTTTTTAAAAAATCCAACTCTTTTATTGCAAAGTCAGAAGGCAAATTAAAAAGCATAAAGTAACTAAATCAGCACATTTTTTCATATTAATGAAACTCACTGTAAAAAAATGAAATATTGGATTTACTTAACCATGATATGTTACCTGCATGGTTCCACGTAACTGAGTTGAGTAAATTCAAAGCAACTCATGTTCTTTGGTTAAAAAATTGGTATATTGCTTTGAATTTACTCAACTGGTGAAGTGAAAGTGAAGCTTGTTTAACCTGTTATAACTAATTCTTGTTTCACAATTATTCAATGTTCTCATGTACATGTTTGCATCCTTTTTTAAAATAAAGTTGTAATATGACAAGAATAAATTCATAATATTATTCTTGTATTATTCTGAATTTATTCTCATAATTAAAATAAATAAATAAATCTTATCAGGTGGCCCTAACACTCAGATATGTTGTTTTATTTATTCATTTATTTCATTCATAAAACAACAAAAAGTCCATCAAAAAACATCAATTATTTAATGAAGAAGAAAGAAAGAAAGAAAGAAAGAAAGAAAGAAAGAATCTTATATCTGCACCTTAAAAATTTAACTTCCAACAAACAACTTAAATTTGAACAATATTTGAGAAAAGAAAACCAAAAACAAAATGCATGTTACTGWTGAAACATAACTTGTTCTACTTGAGTGTGTTTGAAAGCTCCACTACCTTGTTTGACCTCCAATATTTATCTTTGTTTATTATACAGCAGGTTTACTCTAATACTTCCATCTTCTAGATTCTCTGTAATATTTGTTGACTTCAGCAAACTACAGCCAGCCTAATGTAGGGCAGTCGTGTTTAAAGCTAGTTTGTTTTCACTGAGTGCAAAGAAAAAAAACAACTAAAATTACAAACTGGTTTTAAACTGCTACTTTTGTCCATGATAACCTTTTATAGGTTTTATTTTATKATTTGCAATCAGTGCGTTTAATTATCTGAAAACATGATGGTGCAGTTATATGTCTTTACAAAAACAAAACATTGGGAGATAATCTCAACATGTTACCCAGATGGTACATTTATTAAAATTTATTTTCATATGAAAAATTTATTAAAACAAATGTCAAGAGCTGGGTGTTTTCAGATGAAAGCAGCACCATGGAGAGCAAGAGAAGTGTATGAAAAATACAGAAGGCAGTCCTGTTTACATATAATTGCTGTGTTGCTTGGTAACACYTGTTGCACAATGTTAATTAGATTATAAATAAAGAGACACAGACAAGGTCTCTGCTCACCGTCCTTTATCTGTYTCCTGTCTGCTGCCGCTAAAACACTGTTTTAATCATTAGTTTTCTGTGAACGACTGGGGTTTATGTGAGGAAATATAAGTAATCTGTGATGCTCTGAGAATAATTTACTTTATTTTGAAAAATTTAGACACTCAGGCAGCACTGCTTAAAATGCATTCAACGTTAATTCAGATAAATCTCTAAGATGCAGCATACATACATACATACACACACACACACACACACACACACACACACACACACACACACACACACACACACACACACACACACACATATATATATATATATATATATATATATATATGAACAGAATTAACTTAAAGTTCCAAAATTAATACCTTAGAATCCAAAGTTTTACATTTTAGGACGTAAAAATCACTATGTTCTTGTTAAGCTGAAATCATTAAACCTGAAAACAATTTCCAAACAGTCTTTTTAAATTAAATAAATATTACATATTGTTGGAGAACAAATTGGAGATACAACATTTGAAAAACAAAAACATTATTTTTGATATCAGCCAGGTTCTAAGTGAGAAAGTAAAGAACGTTCTTAAAAAAAGAATCATGTGGAGAAAAACAACACTTCAAGAGCAACAGGATCGACTCAAGACTTCTGCATAACACTGTTACTGAAAATTAAATATACATATATATTTAAAACATGGAAAAAGCTATGTGTGAACAGCCAACCAATAAAGTCTGAAGCTCTTTTCTCTTCCATTCTTGCTCAGAGATGATTTGAAGCTGTTTGAAGGAAGCCCAGAGGATTAGAAGGGGATTAGGAACAGTTCTATAAAAAACATCTCATTTTATCTGTGAAACTAAAACCRCTTTAGATGATGCTATAGTTGTTCCTCATCAGTGATTCCTCTGTTCAATCTTTCACCAAGAAATCACTATGATCACCAGTGCACAGAGCATGCATTGTACCAGGGAACATACTGYAAAAATGGATACTGGMGAGTATAGGTACTGAAGGAAATAGGTCCTGGGGAACATACTGGAGAAATTTAGAACTTGGTAACAAGGTTTCTTGTGTTTCATCCTGATTTCAGTGTTCTGCAGTCATGTTCCCTCAGATTATGACTTAATCTACTGTGATTCTTCCTAACCCTCGACTCCGTCTTTACCTCCTCAGACTTTGAAGAACCGATCCCCGATGACCGCTACCATGGCATCTATTTCGCAATGCTGTTAGCTGGAGTTGGTTTCCTGCTCCCCTACAACAGCTTCATCACCGATGTGGACTACCTGCATCGCAAGTTTGAGGGTACAAACGAAGCCACAGCTGAGTGCCCACGTCTGTAAAAAAAAAAAAAAAAAACACAAGCCTCTCTGAGGCGACTTCTCTCCTCTCCTGTGTGTTTCAGGAACATCTATCGTGTTCGACATGAGTCTGACCTACATATTGGTGGCTCTGCTGGCCGTCATCCTCAACAACGTGTTGGTGGAGAGGCTCAGCATGCACACCAGGATCACTGTAGGTATGTCAGAGCTGTGGAACCAAAAGTCCCTCGTGGAAAATCTGCTGTTTGTCTAAATCCTGGGAATGGTTTTTCCAAAGTGTGTCAAAATGTTTGTGGAGCTTCTCGGTTTTCTTCTGGGTCCAGAGGCCTATTGCACGAAACTAGGATAAGGGATTAACCCGGGATTTTGGTGTAAACCTGAATTAATTAAGCCTTGAATCGGTTGCATGAGCTATGAAGCACTTATTTTTCTGTGGTAACAAGTGCTCTGYAACTAACCTGGTCCTGACCAGGTTTAAAGTGAAGCTTATTTAATCTGTTAATGTGTTTGAACAGTAGACAGTCATTTTATTGCAGAAAAATGTTCTTCTAACCAAGTTTTACAGTCTTATATCAGCTAAAAAGTATTTTTGATCTTGTTTTTAGACCAGTATACTAAACAAGATCAGAATATGTTGGATTATTAATCTTGTTAATCTGAAAAGTTCCTTTTTTTTACTTCAAGAAGGCTTACCAAGTGCAACTGTCAAACTGCAGATTATTAATTATTATTAATTTGAAAAGAACAATGGTCTAATCTAGTATTTTTTA
>NW_013952498.1:549403-554652 GCF_001266775.1 Austrofundulus limnaeus | reverse complement strand
AAAAAAGCTACTATGAATTTAAATAGTTTATACTGAAAATTCAACTGAATGGATTTGGGCCAAACTTGATTGGAAAGTAATTCTGTAAAAAACAAAACAAACAAATAAATAAATTAAAAAACAGAGACGTCAGCACATTTCATAAATCATCTTTTAGAGTGGTGCAAACTGAGGGGGTAACTCGGGTGCCTGAAGATTTCCTCTAACAGTGTTTTGGACCCTGATGTGTTTTCTGGACTGGACTGTTGGACTCGAGGTCGGTTGGAGTCTGAGTCTGCAGAAAGTGGGGAACATGAGTCAGCTGTTTGGACCAAAAAGCTGCTTGCAGTAATGTGCGTTTAAGAGACTGTTTATCAGTGATGTTCAGGAACAGGTTAATGCAGGTTGAAGAAAAAAGGCAAGAAAAAACTATTTTATATAAACATTTTAAAATGTGGCTGCTACTTTTAGCTTTTTTAGCTAAGCTTTTTGTACTTCAACCTATTATTTTCATACCCTTAGCTTTTAGCTGCAGTTTTGACACTTTTAGCTTTTGACTTGGCTTTTGCTACTTTAGTACTTTTGTAGCTAATGTTTTGCTACTCTTAGTTTTTAGCTATGATTTTGCACTATTGATTCTTAGCACTTTGCTTATATTTGCTTTGAGCTAGTGTTTTGCTACTGTTAGCTTTTAGCAGTGTTCTACTAATAACAAAAATTAATTGTCAAAAAGTATTTTCATCCCTTTAATGTCTTTATTCTATAAATGATTTCCAAACTATAATTTTAAAGACCAACAAAAAAAAGAAGCAAATAGCTCATTAGTCCACCTAATATTAATAATTCACAAACGTTTTTTTTTTTTTAAATGCCTCTCAGGAGGATTTTGGTGTTTCTACATCAGATCTCACATGGTGTGTGTGACGGGGGAGATTGCTGCACTCTTTGTAACTTAAAATATCTCCGCCTGCGTCCTTGAGGGGAAAAAAAACCTTTGAAATGTGTTTTCTGCCCGAAGGTCTGAAGAATTTTAATTTGTAGCTCAGGAATAGATTAACATGTCTTTAATAGTTTTAAAGTCCTAATTCACCATCCATTTGTGTGTCTCTTCCTCTGCAGGTTACATCCTGGCTCTCGGGCCGCTCATCTTTGTCAGCACGTTTGATATTTGGCTGGAAAAGTTCACCACCAAGCAGTCCTACGTCATCAACCTTTGTTCAGTGGGAGTGGTGGCCTTCGGGTGCACWGGTAGGCTCCTTTTAACAAGCAGCAGGTTATAAGGTTTTATTGTTTCTGGACCTCAGGGCTTACTGATAATCATGCTTTAGATGTGTTCCTTCTACAAAGCACCTGATTCAGATGAATTATTCTTCCAGGGCAGAAATGTGTGAGAATCAATCAGTCCTTATTAACTGAAAGACCTGTGGGTTAATCACTTCATGAGGGATGAAGCAACAAGCAACAAATCAACCAGACAACCTGGAGAGCAGAGCACAAGGATGCAGGCTCTGGAAATAAAACAAAAGATCTAAGCAGAAGAAAATTTCAAGAACATCATACAAAAAACATAAACAGGGGCTTTTCAACTGACGGCCAGGGGGCTACATCTGGCCTGCGGGTGAGCTCAACAAGGCCCAATTTATGAAATAAAACTAGTATTTAAATCAAAACAAAAGTCAGTTTAACATTTAAAAATATGAAATGACAAATATTCCCATTATTCAGATGATCTGACACGACTCGGCCCACCCGACAATAGCCATGTTTCCATTTTTATGTGCATTTTCAAAGTAGCGCAAAATTCGAGAAAAAAATGCCAATTTTGCAAAAATGTTTTTACGCTCACTTGAGGTGGTTTTTAGACTTTTCAAAAAAGAGTTAATTCCTCATTTGGGAGATGGAAACACGTTTACAAAAAAGTTCAGATGTAGCAAACATTTACTTCAGATGACTGATCAGCTGTTCCTGCTGTTTGAGACTTCCCAGATATTCCTGTAATGTGAAGAGAATTACGTTTCGTTCTTTAAGACTCTGACAGCATCTAACACGAACAATACTAGTTGATATGACAGAAATTACAACTTGCAACTAGCAACACGTTCCTGAAAACTTCTCTCCTTTGTCCTGAGGTGTGTATTCCTTGCAGGTTATCAACCTCTACTTCCTGTAAGCTACAGCCATGTGTAACATCAGTGAAATTACACTCTGCGTAGCCTGGTTGATTTGCTTCTAATCAGTAGATGAAAAGAAAATTTATTTTTATTTTTGTCTTTTTCTTTTTTGCATCTTTTTAAAAAAATTTATTCAAAATTTGCGTTACATTTGGATGTACAGCCCTGAACCTGTTGGCATTAGTAACCATAGGCCCCTGAATAATTTAGTTAAATAGCTTTGCCATAAACCAGGGGTGCCCAACCTTTTTTGAACCAAGAGCTACTTTTGAAGTCAGCAGTTTGCCGAGATCTACTCGTCCAGTCTCAGTAAATTAAAAAAACATAATATGGTCTCCCTACTCCTCACTTCTTTAAAGTAAATAAAACAGAACATAATGAGTTGCTAGTTTTATTTAATTTAAAGTATTGTCAAACAAAATTATCTACTTAACCATATATTTACCTACAAAAAAAATAAAAGATAAAATCCTTATTTAACTCCTGACAGAGAAACAGAAAAGTGATGCTCGAACAAAAAAAAATAAAAAAAAATTTCTCCCTCTATCAGTACTCACTGTAACGTGTGAGCTATGAGGGCTGAAAACATGCACACTGAGAACCACAGAGTCAAATAACTTTGGAGCAGGGGAACTAAAAAAAACCCGGTGCTGAGCTTCCAGGACCGGTTTCACATGACCAAATCTGTTCCTTTTATTGCCTGGAAGTGATCCATCAGGTGGGTTTCTGAATTTTATGCATTTTTGCAGAAATATCGCCCACCAGGGGGTTTCTGGCTGAATCCAGGTGGGAGAGCTGGTGCTGGACACATGACCGCGGTTCCACCTCACTGGATCTCTTCCTTTTATTCCCCTACATTAGCACCAGCAGCCCCATGCTGGAAATCAGCTGTTTCACCCGCCGGAGCTCGCCCGACGACATTTGATCACTTATATCTCCGCGTGGGAACGTCCCAGGAACTTGCAACCACCTCCAGCTTGTAGCGAAGAACCAGAACATTAAAATGAGCCACTCCCGCCCAGATCTGACGCTCAGAGCCGGCGATAGAGGCTCCGGAGTAAATTGAGTACTACATCGTCCGCCAAAGCGCCTTTTTCGGCCGGTCGTTGGTTAATAGCTCTGCGGGGGAACGTCCCAGGAACTTGCAACCACCTCCATTTTGTAGAGGAGGACCGCAGCTTTCCAAAGTCATCTCACTTTCCTGGATCCAATGCTCGAGCCCACAGGAGAAGCAAACGAATGTTGAAATTTCCTCCCAAAAATGCACGTAAAATGTACTAAGTCATGCGTAATTTGCTTATAGCTCCGCGGGGCGACATCACAGAGACTCCATTCAAGTATCCGCTTGTAGGGCAGGACCAGAGGTTTAAAACCCGACCAGCCACTCCGAGATCCGATGCTCCTAGCTCGGGAAGGTTGGCTAAAACCACCCCCGGCGGAGGTTCGACAGTGCGTAATTTTGGAGGTTGTTCGCTTATATCTCCGCGGGGGACCGTCGCAGGGACTCCACTCAACTTTCCCCTTGTGGGGGAGAGCCAGGCCTTTAAAACCCGACCAGCCATGCCGGGATCTGATGCTCAAAGCCCGGGAGGGTGGGGGGCTAAACCCACCCTGGCGGGAGGTCTGACGGTGCGTAGTTTTGGAGGATTTTCACTTATATCTCTGCGGGGGAACGTTGCAGAGCTTTCAAACAAGACCAGCCACTCCGGGATGCGATGCTCAAAGCCAGCAAGGTTGCGCTGCGCGGGCACCTGGGAATCAGCTGGCGGGCAACGAGTCGCCCGCGAGCGACTGGTTGGGCACCCCTGCCATAAACCATAAAAAATCCTATAAAGTACCACATCAACACTTAAAGGAAAAAAAGATTCAGATTCTGAAGTTTAAGATAATCTCACAATAATAATTTAAATGGATGTACGCTGTTTCTGTGAAATGTTTTGTTGTAACTGGAAGTCTGCTGAGAAGATGAGAATAAGAAGTCTCAGTATTGGATAACTATTTTTATTTAGATGCTACATCATTAAATTTGACTTATTTTTAACACTTTAAAAAACTTTAAAAACAAATAAAACTCCTCATTTGGCTTTTGTCTTGTTTACATCTGTTTTACTCAGTTCAGTTTCATATTTAGTGAACAGCTAGCAGGCAGGTAAAGTGATGGCACGAGGACGTCATCCTATCTTTGAATTGCAGTTCTGCGGATAAATATCTAATATCTTACCTGTTGGATATACAGTATATCTCTAAACTGAGCTTGTTCAGAGAGCTAAGTCTAGATTGATGAGTCAACAGCTAGTCCAGTTTGGATAGAATCAAAGAGGAGGGCTGCCATTTTAAATATAAATTTGCATGTTTAGTTTTATTTAGCATGAGACGTGACATCAGCAGCTAGCATTAGCATTTCTGCTACAGCCTAATACTCTAAATAAAAGTCAGAAAATTTAAGGCAATGTGAAACTTTATAAAAAAATACTTGATCAGATTTAAATTGTTTTTCTTCAAACTGAGATTATTTAAAGATCTATCTTCTGCAGATAAGATATTTACTGTTCATCACATGTGAAAGGATCTGATGTTTTTCTTTACTATGTGACTAAACATAGTTTGAGCTAATATTATCCAGACAGAGCATCATATTAAACCACACTTCATAATAATCCAGCCAAAATCAACACAATTTCATTTTTGACTCACCTGTTTGGTAAATTTAACAGATTGTCTTATGTTTACAAAAACTGTAAACTTATCAATTTATATTAGCAGCTTTAAAAAAAATTCTGCTGTGCGTAAACACTGGGCTTTCCAGCAGTTTAATTAGTCTGGATGTACTTTACTCTGTTGGTGTCAGGAGCTTCAGGAAGAAGAACCTTTAAAAAAAGTGTTGTTTCAGTGTTTGGCTGCTGTTTGCATTAATAACCTCTGATGTCCCTCTTCAGTGCAGCAGTCCAGTTTCTATGGTTACATGGGGATGCTGCCCAAGAGGTACACACAGGGGGTGATGACTGGAGAGAGTAAGTACTCTCAGAAAGATACAATGTTTGCACACACACACACACACACACACACACACACACACACACACACACACACACACACACA
>NW_013952498.1:545360-549247 GCF_001266775.1 Austrofundulus limnaeus | reverse complement strand
CGAGTCTCTTTATCCCATTTACACTATAATGCTGTGAATATGTGCACACACACACACACACACACACACACACACACACACACACACACACACACACACAGGTCTTTAACTCAACTGTGTGCATGAACCCGTCAGGCACAGCTGGGGTGATCATCTCTCTGTCGCGCATCTTCACCAAGCTGCTGATCTCAGATGAGAACAAGAACACCCTCATCTTCTTCCTGGTCTCCATCAGCATGGAGATGCTTTGCTTCCTGCTCCACCTGGTGGTCCGACGCTCCCGGTTCGTGCGCTACTACACCAGCCACGCTCAGGGCAAAGGTCCGGTCAAATGTCACGACCCACGAGAAAACGCCAGCGGATACAGGGTTCACCACGACGTCACTGCAGAGGAAGTAAGATTTGTAAGTTTGTTGATGTTTCTTTTCCCCACTTTGTACTGCTTTTATGTGTAATTTTTTTGTTTGTTTGTTTGATTGTCTAACTTTGTATTTGCTAATCAAGCTTTCATTACTTGAGATACAAGAGAAAATATAAAAAAAGAACTTTTAATCATTTATTAAATAAAAGTTAGTTCAGTTTTTAAATAAAGATTGAAATTGTTTCTGGGCTTTATTTTAGGTAGAAAAGTCACATTTAGATGAACAAAACCTGTTTAGGTTCTGAGAATAGATAGCATCCCATAGCATGACATCACCATCCCCATGCTTCACAGCTAATCTGGAGCTCCTCCTCTGAAAAGCTGCTCAGATTATACCAGTTATTACTGTAATTAAATAATCTGTCTAATTACCCAGAACTTAAAGCTGCTGGTCCTCATCTACAATATACATTAAATTATTGCTAAAATTAGCATATTAGTTTAATTTTTGTCTTCAAATGATAGTTTTAGCAATGGTCCTGCTGCTTTTAAGTTTTTTTAGCTAAGCTTTTTATAATTTTAGCTATGGTTCTACTATTGTAGCTTTTGATTAGCTTCAGGCTTCTTTTAAACTTTAGATGTCAATTTGCAACTTTTGGTGATTAGCTAACACTTTGCTACTTTTAGCTAGTATCTTCTTACTAGCTTTTAGCTACAGTTTTGCTGCTTCAGCCTTTGGCTACCCTTATGCTATATTTAGCTTTTAGCAATCATTTTGTTACTTTTGGTAAATCTCAGCTTTATTTTGATAAAGATTTTTTAAAGTAGAGTTTGTACATGCTGACATACACTCTGAAGAGTTTAACAAACATTTCACCACTTTTGGCACCTAAATGGTACTTAGCTTATTTTAGAATTTACCTAATCTTTTCTACTTTTAGCATTGGTTTTGCAGCTACTTTTGGTTGGCCTCAGCTTTATAACATTTTTACAAAAAACAAATATTTTTTTTAGTTTATTTACTGTGCAGGCAGGAAACAGCTTCTGAACCTGTGAGGAGAGACGAGTTGGTTGGAGCTTTGAGATGACGGGCTTTCTTCTTCAAGAAAGATCGCCAGAGGATTACAGGTAAGGTTACCTTCAGAGACACTGGACCAGGACTCGTGACAGGTAGGTGGTTTCTAGGAGCTGTGAGTTGGCAGCAGTGTTGCCAGATCTCACGACAGAAACAAACAACCAGCTCTATGAAAACAAGCCCAAAATAAGCCCAACTGGCAACCCCCCACACTGTGTAAAATAGAGGTAAATTATAACAGTACTGTATAAATGTATACATTTATTATTGTATAAGCAACAGCAACATTAAGGTAAAAATTGCCATAAAAATGAACAACTTTTAATGGTTTGAATAATTTAAATTATTTCAACTCTGATCATAAGAAAAGTGCATTTTGCTGCAAAATGGCAGTACAGTCAACAAAAACTCCTAAAAATATTTGTGCACTCTTTTTTCCTCACTCTTTATTATATCTTTCCCCATATTTTCCTGACTTACTGCAAGTCATTCTCACTCTGTTTTGTCACTCATATCCAGAGGTGAAGAATTAGTTTTTGCTGATATATTAAAAAAAATTGGTTCTGGCTCATATTGTTCTCTCTCGATCAATTCATGCAATTTAATCAGCAAATTCCAAACAAATTAAAACTTATCAATATTTTTACTGTACTGTATTTGTATCCCAATGTAAGCAGCGTATTTTATTCATTTATTTTTTTGTCTGTGCACCACCTGTGTAAAATGTCCCAGTCCATTAAATCGAGCGCACCAATCCCCACTGTGTTTTAGAAGTAGACGTGCATGTCCACTGTATTAAGTCTCCTGTCATAAGTTCTGAACCGGACCGGACCGCACTGCCTCACGCCTGCTTGTTTCCCCGTCACTCTGGGCTCTGGTGTGTGTGTTTGAYGTGTGCCGACTCAAGTCGGGCAGGAGCGWCAACCAGGAAACYGGGGAATGGGAGAGACAAACCCACTACTCCTTGTGGTCGCCTTCAACAGGAGCAGAGTTAATCATGTCATTCATAAAGAAAGACAAGCCCAAAATAAGCATCTCACATTCAAAAATAAGCCCAAAAAACACAACCCACAACTCACGGAATTTACAATCGACTTTAGGAAATAAAAAAAGTAGCCCAAAGTTGCTTATAATAAGCGGACCTGGCAACACTGGCAGGTGAGCATGGATCCAGGATGGCAGGTACGGCAGACAGGGCGTGGCAGGAGGTGAGTATATCTCAAGGTTTCTTCTAGGCACATCTAATAACCTCTTTAGAGCTTCAGTACGACTTCAGAAAAACACAAAAACAAAGGGAAGTACAACTCTGGTAASTTGAATTCACTAAGATTAAGTAAATACCGTCAATATCATTGGTAGCTGATGTTCCAGTGAAGGTCCAGGTCTCAATGAGACTCTTATAAYGCTCCAGGTGACATCAGAGGTAGGTGCASCTGCACTCAYTCTGCTGCCAACCAAAGAATYGGAGGAGGGAACCACAACTGCTACATTAACAAGCTTTTGTTAGCTTGTTAGCTTCCAGCTCAAACCTCTGCTCTCGGTTTGTCCCAACAGATCTGATTACATCATTGTTCAGTGTATAAAACACTGTTTTAAATCTTAACTGTATTAAAGGTTTATAAAGTGTCTTGTTTTTWCAACAGTAAGAAAAAACAGACATGGCAGCTTTCTTGTTGTGCCGTACAAACAACAGCTACACCAGTAATTATCTGTCAGGGATCTGGATTTCTCTCTCCCAGCAGAATAAACCAACATGACATTTTACTCTGAAGTAATCTTCTGCTGTCAGGAGTCAGAAACTCAATGTTCTGTTTTTCACCTTAGATTCAGAGATTAACTTTTCTCTTCCAGCTGGAGCAGCAGATCCTCTTGTTAAAATGTACAAAACGCGTTTCATTGATAAATGTCACKACCATAAAATYTTTCTGAAGGAAATGTGAGGACTCAGCTTTGCATTTCAGCTGTGATGAAAGGAGATAAACATTAGAGGGAGAAAGATCTGGGTTAGATATGAAAGTTGGGACTCAGAAATGCGAGTCTTGTGTTGATGTGTGAGAGAGAGAGAGATGGTGCAGAGGGACAAGAAGACAAATATGACATTAGAGAAATGAGTGAGTAAACGAAACAGGAAGAGACGGCGATGGGAGCAGGAGAGCTGAAGCTAATAGTACTCCAGATGCTGTGTGAGTGTGTTCAGATCCTTCAAAAGAAGACACGGTGCCTCGGGGTGTCGTCTTTGTGTGCATGTTGATGTTTGTATGAGCAGCAGACAGGCGTGTGATGGACGGCCTCTGGTGTTTCACTGGTTTCTGTGTCCTGGGGCTGAGTATAGCAGCTCTTTGTTCTGGTTGCT
Source organism: Austrofundulus limnaeus (assembly GCF_001266775.1). NCBI lineage: Eukaryota > Metazoa > Chordata > Actinopteri > Cyprinodontiformes > Rivulidae > Austrofundulus > Austrofundulus limnaeus. Next base: position 545,458 of record NW_013952498.1, on the reverse strand, counting down.
GGGGGAAACGCGAGGCAGCGCTCTGTGTCAGAGAATAATCAGGAGTAGTGGTGCCTTCTGGCTTCTGAATCGCTTTAATCAACTAATGGATCTGTGTG
>NW_013952498.1:536697-544440 GCF_001266775.1 Austrofundulus limnaeus | reverse complement strand
GTGTGTGTGTGTGTGTGTGTGTGTGTGTGTGTGTGTGGCTCAGCAGCTAATTTGCAGTCAGGACGTCAGTGTCTCTTACGTCTGTACTTGCACTAACATCCGTCCTATAAAAACCGCTGTCATTCATCCAGGAAGCCACTTGTAATCAAAAGATAAAAACTTTTATACCAAACTTTTAACAAAGATCATTTTATGTTGACAGAATTACAGCCATTTAGGTGAAACCTTGAAAATTACATTCCCACACAGCACCCTCTAACACTCGGCCCAGATACCACAAACAATGARGACCCTTCGGTCGCCCAGATGTGATTTGCCAGAGGTGGTCCATGCATGAACCAGCACCACATAAACCAAACCACAACCGAGACCTGGCCTACATCTAGTTGACAAAACCACTCTCCATACCAGCAGCACCAGTTTGACCCCAGATCTGAACCACACCTGTCTGCTTTGTGGGATTAAGCACAATCTGATGTGTTGTTTGGTGTTGCATGATCTGTCAGCACTCAGGTTATGTTTTGTGAACGACTCTCAGCTACTTCCACAATTAATGTTGGCTCAGTATTTATGAAATTCACAGAGGTGCAGCCATTTTTGTCTAAAGAAAATAAGTAAAATTTTATTTAGAAATAAATTTCTTAGAAATAGAAATAAATTCACAAGGTGCTGTATAATCATCAACAGAATAAGAAAAAGAAAAACACAAATATGAAAAGGAAATCCAAAAAACAACAGTTGCTTTTCAGCTGTGGCAGCCATCTCGAAACAAGTTGACTCCAAACGTTAAGACTTACATTCATTGATTACTTTGAGAGTTTGAATTTAGACCATTTCCATTAAACCCCACGTCAAAGGATCTGAACTGTCTTTAATTTTCCACACGTGTCTGTTTTTATGTCTCTTCAGGGGAACGGAGGGACAGGACCAGTGTCTGCAGATGAAGGTGTTGAGGACGTAGCGGGTGGTACTTACGTTCGATTTGATGCTCCTAAAGCTAAGATAAGGAAGAGCTGGCCTGGTGTCCGCGGTACTTCTTGTTTTTCATCTTCTCTCCTCTCTGATCAATTACRCTCTGACTCCAGCAGATAAATGAGAAATTTAAATGCTTTTCTTGGTATTGACTGTTGAGAGTCTTCCAAACAGCCCAYCTCACTGAGGTGAGTCATTAGGTTTTTGCTCACTGAAACGAGTGTTTGTGTTTTTCTCCAACCAGACATGATCCTACATCGTTACGTGGTGTCCCGTGTGATCTGGGCCTACATGCTGTCCATAGCTGTGACCTACAGCATCACTCTGTGCCTCTTCCCCGGGCTGGAGTCAGAAATACGAAACCACACCCTGGGGGAGTGGCTCCCCATCCTCATCATGGCCACCTTCAACATGTCCGACTTTGTTGGCAAGGTCAGCAGAACTTGTTTTGAAGTGTATCTATGACAAAACATCAGCTCGTGGCAAGAATCAAACTTTTTTTTAATTCAGCTGATGTGAAACTAGAAAAACATAGATTTTCATAATTTCCAATCAATAAATGTTCCATATAGGGTTGTAGCCAGAAAATAATTTACAGGTGGGAATGACTGAAAGGTACAGGGCCACATCCGAACTTAAACAATTTGTCGTATAAGATGTAACTTTTTCTTGGCAGGCAGACTGCAGATAAGGCAGATATTCATGCAGATGATGATGGCTGCAGTCAGGGGCGGAGCCAGGGGGTGGCCATGGCCACCACAGACAAATCTTTGGCCACCACAGACAAATCTTTGGCCACCACAGGCAAATCTTTGGCCACCCTGCTGTACACACTCCTTCTACAGTGAAACAAGCTTTAGGGGTGTAATAATCCTCCTGAACAGTTGGTGGCAGTGTTTAACAGTTTGAAACATCACCAAGCTCAAAGAACTGACAAAGAAGTGATTTTTTTCTTTATATATAGAAAATATGCCTATGTAATCTGATTTATGGTGACAGATTATTTTTCACCATAACACAGTGTCATTTTCTGTTCTGAAGGCTGCATGATGCTCTGTCCCTTTTGGTTATGAGTAGACTTATCACTAAATCAGAAAAAGTGAAACGCCCCTTTAAATTCACTGTGTAGTTATCAGTATTGTACCTGTTCATTGGGTAAAATTATCAATATTAGTTTTAAACATGCAGTTGAAGGTCATCATTATTTGGCACAATGATGTGTTAAAATTAAAAATAAATCAATAAACAATATAAAAGTGAAAAGCACCCCTAAAGTCATTTGATAAGATAAATTGTGACACATTAATTAACCTTATCTCAGCTGTAGCAGTGAGTTTAAAAACAGGATAATGAAACTAGTTTAATGAAGAATTTGTCTCTGAAATAATTATTAAATCAAGTGTTTATTTGTGGAGGTAAAATTATGTTTAATAACTTGGTAAAATACTCCAGAATGCAGGAAATGGCATCTATTTTACGGCAGCACYWCGGRTCAGTGGTTAGCACCGACYCCRCACAGCAAGAAGGTCCTYGGTTCGATCCCCGGTTCGGACCTGGGGTCTTTCTGTGCGGAGTTTGCATGTTCTCCTCATGCTTGTGTGGGTTTTCTCCGGGTACTCCAGTTTCCCCCACAAAAACATGTACAATAGGTTGCCTTCAGGCCCAGGCCGCCCTTGAAAAAGAGATCTGAGATCTCAATGGGACTTGCCTGGTAAAATAACAGTGAATAAAAACAAACAAAAAAAATTTGTTCAAAATTTTCTTGGGGAGGATCCCCAGACCCCCCAACAGTTTGCCCCACCCCACCTTTAAAATGGTCCTGACACCCATGTTTCACCCAGGTAGTCACTACCTGTATAAGGACATAAGGAAATGACAAAAACACAAAGATCTCCAGAAAATTTCAAGTAAAAAAATGATGTAATTTTCCTGGCCACCCGTGTGAGTAGTGGTCCCAGTCTGGCCACCCCTGAGAAAAATGTCTGGCTCCGCCACTGGCTGCAGTGAAATGCTTAAACAAACTGAACAAGAACTCGTATAAAGTCATATAAGTGATTTAAAAAAAATCATTTTGTTGTTTCCCAGTGAATAAAACATGGTGTGCCATTACATCWTGTCTCAAATATGAAAGCAGAGCACCACCTACTGGGTTACTATAGAAATCAAAAGTGGACAGATAGAGGGAAAAATGCCTTATCTTATGATATGATAAATACAGTACAATATCAAAATGCATTTATAATGGGTTTGAATGAGTCCGTTTTTTGTAAAATGTCTGGGAGTTTACAGCAACACAGAACATTTTCAATTTGGTTAAAATGATTTTTTWAAAGGCTTTTAGGATTTTTGTGGATTGCTCTTGTGTCAACAACACCCAAACATTTCAAGTGAGCAAGTATGAAGGAATTATGTTCTTATTTTGTAAATGATATGAATTATAAAAWGTTTTAGTCTGGATTATGGTGGTTCTGAGACCCTCCATACTCACACCTAATATACTGTAACATCTGCAGTGTGGTAGATTTTACTGAGTGAAGAAAACTCAAAATTATTTTTATATATGTCAGGTATTTAAGTCAGATGAAGCACTAAATGAGTAACAGTGCTGCTAAATTTAACTTTACTCCTCAGAGGTACAGAGAGGGAAGTGATTATCTGACTAAAAATAACTTTATAACAATTAAAATGAAAACCAGACATGAAACAGTTGGTGCATTTTTACTAATGTGAGRGCACAATCAAGCACAAATAAGAACTTCTCCATCTGGTCCACAGTTGCTGAGATTAAATAACTAATTTTAAAAACAAGCATTTTATTGGAGACACTTTCTTTCTTGCTTGTTTTCTCCAAAGGTWTTTTGGAACTAAAATAGGTCTTAGTTTCTCTGCCAGGTTAGTGAGGCTGTGCTGGCAGGACCAGAACAAGGATAGACGCCTAAAAAAACTTTAAAAAAGCTTTTTTTAATCACAAGTTTGAGAAGAATTATTGCCAAAATATAACTGCAAACTTGTTTCATCAGAAAAGGAAGAAAAATAATATTAAAAGATTTTCAGCTGCCGATCAAAACTTAACAGAAACAACTTCTCACTCTTCTGTAGAGTAAAATACATCAACAGGTTTTACAAACCTTTACCAGTGGCTCAGACAAGAATGAATCATCATTTAAAAATAARAATTTCACAGTCTTCCTCACATCATCAGACCTGTGTTCAACCAGGCTGACAACTCGGTTCTGGTATTTTTTCACACATTTGAACAAAAAATGAATTATTAATGTTATTAGTAACACCTGTGCTTTCATTGCTTCAACTACACCTGAGTGTCAGTCAGCAAAATGAACCTAAAACACCCGTATGAGGAGACATTTCCTGTCCAACAAGTCTCCTGACCAACCTGCTGTCACACTGACTGAACAAACCAACACAAAGAGTTGTTGTTTTAATGTTTCTGTTTTAGTAAAATCTGGTTAAGTTGGGTTTTTATTCTGATAAATTTCATTTCAAATGGTCTGGAAAAGTGAGAAAATAATAGAAAATAGAAAATGATCAAGACAGCTTGAGTATTATTGTAATGTCTAGAGCTCATCAGGTGCCATGGTTTGAAATAAAAAGTGATTGGTTTAAGAAACAAAGATACAATATTATATCTTGGTGGGATGATTGAATTTTTTGCCCTTACGGCAGGGCCATATGTGCATTATGGTGGCCCTCAAAAGACCAGTTATTAAGTTTGACTTTTCATGTTTAACATTGACTAAACATGAAACCTTACTTGTCTCACTGACACGACTGAGCCCCGTTAACAAAAAAATACACAGAAACAACTGAGCTCTACGTGGTATTTCCTGCATTGAAACAGTGTTTTAACACATCCTCTTAAAATACTGCATGTATGACTGACTAAATGTGAAATAAATAACACAGAAATACTATTAAAAGTAAAAGTAAGATAGTCTTACTCACTGTTGAGTTGTAGTGAGTAGCTGCAGTCTTTCTGAATTCTCCCTCTTTGCAACAGGGAATGTCCACTGAAGGTGTGCTCCAGTTTAAATGTATGACTTGTAAGTGGGAAATTTCCACTTCCTATCACAACTGGCAACAGCAAAAGATTTTGCCAGCTGCCTGTTTATCATCAGTGCTGTCAGCAGCTTATTTAAAAAAAATTAACTACATCTTCAAAGCTCTTGTGGGCCACCTAAAATGCAGTGGCGGGCCACATTTAGCCCACAGGCCTTGAGMTTGACACATGCACCTTCAAGGCTCACTGTGTCTGAAAATAACATTGATATTTTGAATTATACAGAACTTAGAAGTTTATTAGACCCAATGATTACTTTCTCAGTTTTATTAGATTCTGTCCAGTGGTTTATCAGATATTTTGCTAACACAGAGTGAGTGAGTTGCAAATAATGAGAACGCCTCTCAGCACACGACCCCTTGACACCTGGCTCCACTGCAGGGGAGAAAAAAAACATTTGAACATTTCAGAAAAACTTTTTTTTTATGAATTCAGTATTTTTTTCATCCATTGTCCTGGCAGCCTCACTGATCCTCCCCCTCCCCCTGTCCTCAGATCCTGGCAGCGCTGCCATACGACTGGTCCGGAGGCCGCCTGCTCTTCTTCTCCTGCCTCAGGGTGGTCTTCATCCCTCTGTTCGTCATGTGCGTGTACCCGGCCAGCTCGCCCACGCTGTCCCATCCCGCCTGGCCCTGCTTCTTCTCCCTCCTCATGGGGGTCACCAATGGTTACTTTGGGTCGGTGCCAATGATCCAGGCCGCTGGCAAAGTCCCACCTGAGCAGAGGGAGCTGGCAGGTGAGACGTGGACTGAGCAGGCGGACAGTTTCCTGGAGTCTGGGTCTTTGTTCAGTCCGGTTGTTTAGATCTGTTCACTCAGCATCTTCATATCAAAGCTCCAGGTCCAGGCTGGTCCACAGAGGTTATAACATTTCTATAAAKCAATGTTTTAAAGGGAAAGRTCAGCTGTTTTAACGAGGAGTTCTGTTGTGAACTGGACTTGTTTTAATGAGGCAGTGACAGGTTTCAGTTTCGGCCTCTCTCAGACTGGCTGTTAGCTCGTCAGTCCGACCAGAACTAAATGTTTTATACAAACTGAGGTCTTTTGAAGAGTTATCTGCAACAGGTAAYATATTAATTGCTCATAACCTCCCTTCACAAACCAGATCCTCCAGGATTTGAATCTATAAAATCCTGACCTGACCCTTCATGATGTGGTCTCCTGCTCRTTCTGTCTGCAGGGAACACCATGACGGTGTCCTACATGACGGGTCTGATGATCGGCTCCACCGTGGCGTACGCAGCTTACAGCTTCACTGTTCCAGGAGGAGCAGGAGGAGCAGGAGGAGGAGTTCTCCATAAGCTCAACTCTACACGGTACTGAAGGTCCACATGAAGCCAAACAAAGACAGCAGAAACAAACTGATCTGAGTTCAGCTGCGGAGGATGAGAAGAAAGAAGGGAATAAAACTTCTGAACTCGTTTTCTTCAGCTTGGTGAGTTTTTTTTTCTTTTTGTGATGAAGATCCAAAGAGGAGCAGCCCCACATTTCCTCTCTGAGGGTCTCACGGTGAGAACCACTGCTTGCGTCAGAGCCAACAGGTCGTCTGAAGTCGAGTCATGTTTCACCGCAAGTTTCAAGACGTCCCTGAGTCACGAAGAGTCGATGGGTTCAAAAGCTCTTTTCACAGAGATTTTATCAGCTGGAAGTCATTAAAATCATTCCACCGGTTCATGCAGAAGGAGGGAGGATCAGAGAGTTAACGAGACTTTAAACCTTTAGAAATTAAATAATGGTTGTGTCTCAGTTCAGGGCCGTGGMCCGGTCCATTTCGTGGGTTCCTCCTCATGCAGCCTTTAAAACGCTGAAAACATAACTGCATCTGATTCATCCCAGCCAACAATATCCCAGGATTCATTGCACTGTCATCAGTTTTTACAGAAAAAAAAAAAAGACAGAGTTTGGAAAGTTTTTTGCGGACCAAAAAATTTGTTGTTTAGCGACTTAGCTGGAGAAATTTACGCTGTAATGTGATGGTAAACGACATTTAATTACAAGTACAAGTGGTGGGCAGCACTAATCTAAAAATTAGTTCCACTAGCCKTAAAGCACTAACTCAAATATTTAGGTCCCCTAATTCTAAAGCACTACCACACTAAAAATATTAGCAAAAGCTAATTCTAAAGCACTAATAACCCAGTCAACCCATGAACATTCTTCAACAGACAACATGKGTCACATATTGTCATGTTGCTCTCTTTAGATTTATCGTTGACATTCTACATCTGTATTTGGGTTCAWATGTTGTCACCTGGGGGATAAGTGACACATATGAACAAAATGTGTGACAGATRTCACCCTCAGCTGTTAACACTAAAGTTGATCAATAACATTTATAGACCTCAGTTAGTGCTTCTAAATTTAGCCTATAAATTTAGCAAGTGCCAATAAATTTTTAAATTAGCAAAAGCCCTAAAGCACTAATCGGGAAATTTGTTCCCCTGTTAGTGCTTTGGTGCTTTAGGGGAACTGTGCTCACCACTGTACAATGCACATTTTGATCAGACCCTTGTGAGCATGAAGAGTGACAACCACAGGAGTTAAAACACAATGTGATATATTAAAAACCTAAACAGCAGCTGGAGCCACATTAAATCTGAGCTTCACAATAATATTATAAAGTCAATGGGCCTCATGCAAGAACATGTTCGTATTCTTATCCTAAATTTCTCTTACTTTTGTTCGTATGATGGG
>NW_013952498.1:534104-536676 GCF_001266775.1 Austrofundulus limnaeus | reverse complement strand
CCCCCACACACACACACACACTTTTTGTGCCACAGTTTTATACGAAGAACAGAGAAATGACCCAGATGTATTTTTTGTCAAACCTTAAAATATAAAACTGTGTGAAATCACAAGATTTTGCACGATCTGTCAGTGCTCAGAATATGTGTTGTGTACAAATCTCAGCTACGACCACAAGATTTTAGACTTTAGATTAACAGCTGTGAAACTGACTGAGCTGTAGCTGTTTGTGTTCATTAGGTTTGAGTAGCTGTGGCAGCCATTTTTAATTAGGTTGACCCTAAAAGTGAATCTGTTGTAGATCTAGGGATTGCTTTTTTGACAGTTTCAATAAAATGCATCCAGTGGTTCAGGAAATATTTTGCTAACAGACAAACTAAAACTTTTATTTTCTACCTTTTTGGTGGTAAAAAAAAATAAGTTGAAGTTCTGAACTCTCCTACTTTCCAACAGGGAATTCCCACTGGAGGCAAGTAGGGGTCTCTGCAGTGCATATGGGGAAGTTCTTGATAATGAAGATGAAGTAATACTATTAGTTAAATTATTGTGAACATGTAAATACAATTAATTAATGTGGTGTAACTAGCGCCTTTCTGTCTGGATTTATGACTAARAAACATTCAAAAATTATAGCTGCTTCCTGGTAGTTTCGACCAAGCAGAATTGTTACACGTCCCTCCAGCTGCCAAGCGTTCATCATTATGGCTTCTTCAAACCACCCAAAATATTCAGTCTGACCAATCACYTCCTTARCAAACTCCTCCCACAAAAMTCAAACAGACCAATGATGAATTTTCCAAACTCCGCCCACATACCAAGAAACTCCCACTCAGTGACTGCAGAGACCCCCTTTTCAACGGAGTGTTCACATTTAAATTTCTGACTTGTAAATGGGAAATTCCCACTTCCCAGTACATCTGGGACACAGCAAAAGTATTCGACAAAAATACAACGAAATGGAGATATTACACAATGAATTTTACCTGCTAATTTTGAACCCTGTGCACCTCCACCTAGAGGTGGGATGCTGTCACTTCGTGGGTAAAATAATCAGCATGCATTATGGGAGACYTAGTTTGTGYTTCTAAAGCAATGACATTAATGCATCTTTAAAGCTCTTGCAGGCCACTTAATATGCCGTGGTAGGTCACATTTGGCCCACAGGCCTTGAGTTTGACACATGATGAAGGATGTTTTTAAGACCATTAATCTGTAATTGTCCTTTTATCATGTTCTGCTCATGTTTTTTTTATTTCTGTTTTCTTTCCAACGACATGTCATTCTGCTCAGTAACGTACCTCTGTGTTTACAGGATGTAATGTAAGAAACGATGTGTATGTATTAATGTGGAGGGGAAAAAAACTATTTGTGCCAAAAAGGTGAATGTAGAAATGTAAATATACACAGAAATGCTCTCTCTGAACCTTTATTTTCTCTAATGTAAAACCTCCAGAACTGAACAGATTTGTGCTGGTTACAACTTATTTCATTGCATCTTTAGTTTCTGGATTTCTGCCTTATTTTTTGCACAAAGCAGCTTGTTTGAAGGATGATTTGTAGTCGTTTGGAAGTTAACCTCATTTCTGACTGTCCTGCTGCTCAGAGAACAATGTGTTTCCTGAGGCGACATCTGAAGGTGCTCTAATTATTTCTGTCATAAAAATAAAACGTGAAAAGTCTTTTTTTCTCTCCTTTGCTTGGAAAGAAGTGGGTGGATTCTGGTTGCCACAAATTTAGGCTGAACTATCAGACCGAGAGAGTTTGAGGAATTATTTGTGATGATTTCAGAGATGCCCTATAAAAAAAGAGGTTTAATATAGGATGAAGTATAACTAACAGGTACTGCATGCAGATACAGAAACCTGTTAAAAATCCTCCATGTATCCATATAACATTATTTTTAATTTATCCCCAATCTGAGCTGTTTTCTCACCTCGAACAGCAGAAACATGTGACTGCTCACTGTGAACCGTGGTGTAAAAACTCTATATATACTGGAGCTGCAACATATTTTACTGAATACATTTGTGAAAAAAATAGAAATAAAATCAGAGCTTTGAGGATTGTTAGGGAGGAACAAATGGAATCGGATGCCAAGAGCTAAATTTGGAGCGTTTTTTTTTTCCAGGCGCCGTATTTGCCTGAAACACATGATCCGATGAGCTTAACTAAAAGATTGTTTTAACTTCTTCTTGCTTCTTTTTCTGGTGTCAGATTAGAACAGAAACTCAGGTAAATAGATGCAGGTTCATATTTATCATCCAGTTAGATAAAAAAATGTATTATCAAGATTTAACTCCTTCAAAATATGTCCACTTGTGAGAAAAAAAGAAGCTCAACCAACCATGTTTTATTTATTTTTTTAGACTTTGATGATTGAGTTGAATGTTTCTGGATTGTGACAAAAAAACATAAAAATGTATGGTTCAACAGTGTACCATCAGTAAGGCTTAATAAACCAGCTGTTTACATCTGTAGAAACCGTGTGATTGATTTTATTTTCATATAAACTTGTTAAAATCACACCAAAATCCTCCTCTCTCTCTCTCTCTCTCTCTCTCTCTCTCTCTCT
>NW_013952498.1:532292-533379 GCF_001266775.1 Austrofundulus limnaeus | reverse complement strand
CTCTCTCTCTCTCTCTCTCTCTCTCTCTCTCTCTCTCTCTCTCTCAGGTTTTATCAGTGAAGCAGAAACTGGTCTGATAGATAAACGCTCCTGGGATTGTTAGGGTATTTTATTTTTGAACATGACTGGAGGCAGAGAGAACAGGGGTGCTTTTATTTTGGCAGGACGTGTTTTTAAAAACAAGCCCGACCCCTGCAGGGATCAGAACACAAGGAAGAAATCCATATTTACACTGTGTATCCAGCAGAGGGCGCTGCTGCACAAACCTGTACAAGAACATTTCTGATTGATTTGTTATGAACAAATGTATACTTCTTGTTGTTTTTTTTWAAATCTCAGACACAAATCATACAGACGCCTAAACATAAGGACGAGTTGCTTTCTTTAATCTCATCTCAGAGCGCGCATGCGCAGGCTTGTGTGGGCGTGTGCACACGTCCCCGTGCACGTGTGCTAATTTTGGACGTTGCTGCGGGCAGAGAAAGAATCTGGCAAATGAGTGATCATTATTCATTCTGCTCCTCAGAATGTGCAGATGAAGACAGGAGGAAGAGGAAGATAATGAGGAAGAATAAAAACTCCTTTAATCTGGACTTTGTGTGATGATTATTAACCTGCTTATTAATTTATTTACTGGGTTTGTCATATTTTGGGGAACAACACAGCTGCTGTCCTTTCTGCCGCTTGTTGCTTCAAAACAAGGAATCTTTTCTCTGATGTGAAAACTGTAGGAAGCATCAGTTTCACATCACTTCTGTCTTTCTGAGATCTCTGGATTAAAATCTGAGTGAACGATAAAAACATGTGCACCTAACCTGACAACTCCCTGTTAAAGGGGCAATATCATGTAAAATCAACMTTTTTGAGTTTTACATCATGTTATAATGTTAAATTCTCATAAAAAACATGCCCAAAGTCTTGCCTTGACTCATTCATGCATGTTTGAGAAATCCTGCAGTGTTTTTAGGAAGCCATGCTGAGGAGCAAAACAACAGGTGGGGACCAGAAACACCGTTTGGGACGTGTTTTTAAGCTGAACTTCCTCATGGCAGACCCCCCCCCACCACACACACACACACACACACAC
>NW_013952498.1:524195-526044 GCF_001266775.1 Austrofundulus limnaeus | reverse complement strand
AATTAAACCAAATAAAGACAAAATGCAACCCTGTTCCCCAAAAGAAAAAAAAAAAGAAAAAGAAAAAAACATAATGATAATTTTAAATTCATGTTTTTCATAACTGTTTGTTGAAAAAGCCTTAAAGTCCAGAGGTGTAAAGTAATGTAGAAATTCTTCTTCGGTTTAGTAGAAATTTTGTTTACCTATATTTTTCAGCTGGAATTTRACTTATTATTATTATGGTTTTTTGACAGGGACAGACACACAACAACATAGACAAACTGAATAAAACAGCAGTCCCATGCCTGTCTCATGGTGATTATAACGTGAGCTAATTTGCAGCACTTGTCCCTTGATGGACTTTTACAAACAGTATATCTAAAATGTGCCTAAAAAGTATTTATAAAAAAAACTCCACTCCTTAAATTTTTAAAATTACCTTGTTACTGATTTTTCATTCTGATTTGGTTTTGTTCAAAAAAGAAATAAGCCTTGTCCACATATTTGGCATCTCTTGGATAGAGTGAATTTATGCAGCTGAAACAGAAAGTCTGGTGCATGGTCCCAAAGTTTCAACATTTATATTCAGAATTTATTTTTTTTCTGAGAAAGTCACCTCCCWATAAATGTGATTTCTGAAACTAACCGCTCCCTTTTACTCAATATATTTACTTTTAAAACTTACATTTTATATCAGAAATTGACTTTTAAGTATGTCAGACACTTTACTTCAACAATTGTTCTTAGAGGAGAATTTAACTTTTACCAAAATAATTTTGGTATTTTTCATTAAGTATCACTTTGACGTACTTTATGCAAAACTGTTAAAGACTGTAGAGCTGAAAATAACTATTTGACAGGGCAGAATCTTGAAGGAACGTCCTTTTTATTGAAGGGGGTCTATGGAAAGGTGATGAACAGTGAATATATTACCTGTTGTAGATGGATCTTTAAGCAAACAGACTGATGTTTAGGTTTGACCACGCTACCGTCTTAAAACAGCTTCAGTCTCCAAAAACATCACATTTAAAAACACCTTTGATGTTACTTCAGTATTTATGCAGGAAGTGCCCCAAGCTGCACTGGAAGCACTACAGCTAGCTGCTACTGCTACTTTCATGAGCTAAAAACAAAAAATATATAATAAATAACAAAAAGGTAAAATGGATGCAATGTAAAGATTTATAAAGCAGCCTTTTCATAAATCTCTGTGAATGTACTTTATATTAATGTTATTTTAAGACACATTAAAACATGGCAGCACAGGAAGTGCTGAAGCTAGCTGCTACTGCCTCCAAGTGTTACAGAAAAAACACTGATGCAAATAAAGATTTAATACAAGACTGTTACAGAATATATTTTACTTGCTTCTTCACTAACCTTTACTGTCTTTAGGCACATATTTAATACAGAGGATGTAAAACTGTTTTTGTTTGAGTCCAGCTGCAAAGCCACCATTCAGCCAGAGAAAATGTAGAGCCTGTCAGGCAAAACCCAGGGGGTAAATACCCATGAAGCACCTGCTGCTGCTGCTCTGAGCCCTCTATGACAAATGAGACAAACCAGTGAAGCAACATTATTAGGAACTCATCTCTTATCTGGGTTTCAGTGCCGGGACAGTTAGAGGGCACGTTCAGACACTGTCCTCGTTCTCTGGACTAAATGGACCCCTTTTCTCTGTAATTAGACCGAGCTGGTGGTCTTTAGTTTGGMTTCAGCTGTCAGGTACTCAGTGGGCATCGTCACGTCCTCACAGCCACAATAAGATTTCATTCACACTGTTCCTCTGCCTAAAATGTCCACAACGACAGCTGTGAGGTGTGTGTGTGTGTGTGTGTGTGTGTGTGTGTGTGTGTGTGTGTGTGTG
>NW_013952498.1:522311-524156 GCF_001266775.1 Austrofundulus limnaeus | reverse complement strand
CACACACACACACACACACACACACACACACACACACACAAAACCTAATCTAATATGTGTATGGCTTGTTCAGCTTCTTACATTCAAACCACCAGAGGCAGAAGAGTAAAAGACGCTGTGAAGGCCGAGAGGAAAAGATCAGATTACATCATCATCTTAACATCCAAATTTCACTAGTTTAGATCTTTAATTCTGATCTCATAAAATCATTATCTGTAAACACAGTTTGTTGTTCTATTCACAAATGCTGGTTAAAGCTCTATCATGCAAAGAAGAAGCCATGTGTGAGCACCATCCAGATCAAAGCTCATTTGAACTTGACAAAGTGGAAAACTAAAAAGTTAGGTTCACTAACCACTAATCTGCTAAACAAGAATCTTAGCTGAGCTAATGCTAAACCATTAACCTGATTTAAAAATATATTATTGTGTCTCAGATCAACTCATTTTGAAGCTGTTTCTTTAAATCCAAACGAAGCGCTTCACAGCTTGCTCCCTCCAMCTTCCAGACTGCTTCATTCCAGTTTGATAGATGGGTTTATGACAGTTGTAGAAATATTTATTTAACAAAAAGTTTAAATCTGTGATTTAAAGTTTAAAGTCGCTCTGTAGGTTGTCTGAGTTTGTTTATTGCAATAAACAAGAACACAAAAATCAACACAGAGCCATCAGGCTTTCTGTTGAGATGTGTGCTACAATGACTTCACTTCAGTCCCTGTACTGGTCAAGATAAAACAATGGTTTAATGAACAGATGTTTATAGCAGATCTTGTCCTGGCCAATACATGTCTATCTGTTGAAAACAATAACAGACGTGTCACAGCAAAGCTGGTGTCGTGGTTCAGTAGGATATCTCATAACCTACTGACCTGGATCAAAAAGTATTTTCTATTACAACAGCTATATAGCAGCGCAGAAATGTTTTATTTACAAATTAAATGAAAGATGTCAACAAACAGAAGACTTGTCCATCCATTCTTACATGTTGAAGCCAGAGTCCGACCCAGAACCAGAGGAAAACAAAGACCACCAAATTCTAGTTGGTAAGTTCAGACCTTATTTGGAAGTTTCATCACAAATAATTTAGAAAACGTCAAACAACATCACTGAACGGGTTGAAAAATATGACCCAAACAGAATATAAAGATATCTTTGCAGAACCATGACAGACTAAACTTCCCTGCACTCCTAGAGTCTCCAAGTACACAACAAAATACATTTAGCAGCTAAAAACGTTAACTTTGCATGATATGTCTCCTTTAATAGTTTAATTTGAAACTTAAATCTGGAGTTGAGAATAATTTACAAACTAAATCTTTGCGAATCTAACTCGACCCCTGGTGGAACAACGGAACTGAAGACAGATGAGAGGTCAAACTGGAAGGAGAGAGTGGAGAGAGCTGCAGTTTTTATTTCTTTGACAAAACAAGAGCTGAAGGACAATCACGGCTCTAAAACTCTGTGAGAAGAACACCGTCGGAATGAAAAGACTTTCAAACCCCCCTCCACCTCAGATACCTGTCTCCTGCCCAAGAGCAGCACGCATGCGTCTGCTGGGAAGAGCTGAGGGATTCAGAGAAAATACAGTAAGTGCCAACACACACACACACACACACACACACACACACACACACACACACACACCAGCCAATTGAAGGTTTCTCTTTATGTGATGTTGTCCAATCAGACTACAGCACACTGACACACCCACAGGAGTCTGTGTGGGGCGATGCTGAGGTATGATGGTGTGTGTGTGTGTGTGTGTGTGTGTGTGTGTGTGTGTGTGTGTGTGTGTGTGTGTGTGTGTGTGTTTTTTTGAGCAGGGAGCTTCAAACATGTGAGCTCA